>NC_086318.1:47978732-48291343 GCF_036172605.1 Pelobates fuscus | reverse complement strand
TCTAACCAGTGAGTGTATCAGATGAGGACGTTAATAAAAGAAGGAGAGAAATGAAAAATAATAAATTATAATAAATGAATGAGAATAAGCATGAGCATGACCTCTCATTCAACATAGTAGGGTTTCAAATACTGAATTTGACTAGGAATTAAATAGCCACTCCAATAGGCTATTGATGCACAGAGTTAGTTGTGGCCTTAGTGTAGTCAGAGGAGGGGGGCTATCTTATTCAGATAAATGGAGAAAAGGAAAAACCCTCATTGAGCCCCTTGGGGTTTAGGGTCTTCAGTTTGAAAATCCACCTGCATTCCTTCTGGCGCAGGATTTTATCGAAGTCCCCCCGTCTCTGTTCTCGCTTCACTAGTTCTAGCCCGCAGAAACGTATGTCTTTGGATGAACCCCCATGTTTATCTTTGAGATGTCTGGAGATTGGTGTCTCCATACGGTTTTTTGTACATCTCGCATGTTCTTTCATGCGTTCCTTAAAAAATTTGTTCCACAAAAAATTCTACCACCAGGTGAGAGGAACGGCAATGGGCACGGCGTGTGCGCCATCATACGCCAACCTCCACCTTGGGTGGTGGGAGGAACAAATAAAAGTCTCTGATTTACTTGCACCTTTTATGTCTAGGATCATAGCCTGGTACAGATACATCGACGATATCTTACTGGTCTGGCAAGGTGACAGTGTTGAATTTGACCATTTTGTCTCTCTTCTTAATAAAAATGAGGACAACCTTAGATTTACCGCTGAATTCGGTGGGTCCTCTTTAAATTTCCTGGACCTAACAATTTCAATCTGTGAGGATGGTTCCCTCAAGACAACTTTATTTAGGAAACCATCAGCATCCAACTCCCTCCTTAAATGGGAGAGTCATCATCCGAGAGCCCTTAAACAAGGGATCCCGACCGGACAATATCTCAGACTCCGACGGAATTGTTCGGACTTAGAAGACTTTCAAATTTAAGCTAGAGCCCTGAGAGTACAATTTAAAGAGAAGGGGTACCCAAACAAATGCTTGAAAAGGGCCTATAAAAGGGCCCTTCTCGCTAATAGGGAGGACCTTCTATCAGAACCATCCATCTCTAAAACCACTCCGAATAAAATCATTCGAATGATTGGCACATTTGATACCGGCTGGAACACAGTAAAAGGGTCTCTCCAAAAATTCTGGCCCATTCTACTCAAAGATACCCATCTAAAATCAGTACTGACGCCGCAGGTCACAATTACTGCTCGTAGGGGAAAAAACCTACGTGACATCCTGGTTCCCAGTCACTATGTGGCCAAACAGAACCCTCAGACCACCTGGCTGAGTGGTTCGATTCCAGTTGGTACCTACAAATGTGGCAGATGTGTAGCCTGTAGACTCATTCTAAGAGACTCCAAGAGGGTCCAGGACAGCGAAGGTAAACAGTCTTTCCAAATTAAACATTTTTTTAACTGCAATTCCATGGGAGTAGTCTATCTCCTCACTTGCAGCTGTAAACTAATGTATGTTGGTAAGACCTTCCGCCCTTTTAAGGAACGCATGAAAGAACATGCGAGATGTACAAAAAACCGTATGGAGACACCAATCTCCAGACATCTCAAAGATAAACATGGGGGTTCATCCAAAGACATACGTTTCTGCGGGCTAGAACTAGTGAAGCGAGAACAGAGACGGGGGGACTTCGATAAAATCCTGCGCCAGAAGGAATGCAGGTGGATTTTCAAACTGAAGACCCTAAACCCCAAGGGGCTCAATGAGGGTTTTTCCTTTTCTCCATTTATCTGAATAAGATAGCCCCCCTCCTCTGACTACACTAAGGCCACAACTAACTCTGTGCATCAATAGCCTATTGGAGTGGCTATTTAATTCCTAGTCAAATTCAGTATTTGAAACCCTACTATGTTGAATGAGAGGTCATGCTCATGCTTATTCTCATTCATTTATTATAATTTATTATTTTTCATTTCTCTCCTTCTTTTATTAACGTCCTCATCTGATACACTCACTGGTTAGAAGACCCGTCAAACTAATGCATTTTTAGTGTCTTATTATAATTTCTGTATACATCACATTTTGGTTTTTGTGTGTGTGGGGGGGGGGGGGGGGGGGGATCTTTCCTTTCCTCTCTCACTATAACTAGTGGGACTATGTCTGACCGGGATTTATTTGGTTCTCTCTTCCCACATTTTTGGCAATATAATATTTAAGTTCCAGCTTATTCCTTATTGGCTCTCCTTTGATCATTATTATTACCTTTTGTCAAAAGTACAAATAATAGTAAATATGGAAACAATAATATCTATCCGTTGTTTATGGGTCTGGAACACTTACCCCGTGCTCATTGTTAATAATTAAAAAAAAAATTTTGCACGATATATACGTGCATTTTTTATGAATATCTATAAAAACCTTTGGTTCTCCCAGTCTATTAAATACCGCTCACACTATATATTGTATACCTACCAGGGTACATAACTTAATATACTACTAGATCGATGGCAGTATGTACTATACCGAGTTATTTTGCCCTTACCCCAGAAGACTAAATCCACTAAGGAGTTAACCAATACATTCTCTGAGGTTTGACTCGATTAGCACTGTTTAGGAGATCTCCACCGATCTTCCCCTGCGCACATCTATGGTCCGATTTATTTTGGATTAACATCTGCACATCGATATTTTTCTTATGGCCTTATATATGAACCTACTATACTTTCTGGATCGGTTTCAATAGTTATTTAACGTGAATTTAATCAATGTGTGTGTGAATAGTATATTGGGATCCACTGGCATATTCTTTTACAACTTTGGACCCAAACGGATTTTTTATCTCTCCTCCCTCGCCCCTCCCCTTTTCTCTCGGAGTGGCTGGTACCTAATGGGAGGAGGATACCAGTACAACGTGGAATATCCTGGAAACGCCCCATACACACTGATTGGCGGTTTTCCGCCAATGGGAGGGCACTTGCTAGGGAACCAACGTGGGGCGCCTTGGGAACGCCCCCTACACAGTGATTGGCGGTTCTCCGCCAATGGGAGGACACCTTCCCCTTCAAAACCGGCAACTAGTCCGTCCACCTTTCAGCTCTTGACAAAGGCGTGTTGAAACGCTGAAACGCGCGTTGAGCGTTCATTTCGAGCCGATGCTCTTATCTATATTTCTCACTCTAAACATGGAATGATTTGAGCCAATGCTAATTCCTAAGATTGAGTTTAATACCTAATTTATATCTTTATATTTCCTATCTGGGTGGGCTAATATTCTGAATATTTGATATTTTCGCTATGTGGTTTATCTACTAAGGGGTGGGAGAGACTTTGATATAATTTTGCATGTTGTACTGATTGGGGAGTTAGGGACATCTTGAGGCTGCCTTGAAGTAGCAGTTAGTTCCGACACTCACAGTTGTGAGTTAGACAGCTAGCCCAGGGCAAGTTTAAGACGTTTGTGTGGTATGTGGGAGAGGTGTGGATACTAGCTGCGCTGTGTAGCAGCAAGTTTGTGTCTCCTGTTGTTGGAGCATTTTCCCCGCCTTTGTGCATCCCACTTTTTATACACCTGTTTTTTTGGCAGTAACCACAGCCCTTTTACTCCCCATGACAAGCTAATGTACCTTCATGTATATAGTGCTATATACACAATTTCTGTGTTAATACCTCCAATGCAGGGGTTTATAGTACCTATATGAATATTTCCTGTTTTTTCTCTCCTGCCCCTCCTCGTTCTCCCTTTTATTCAGATACCTATACCTTGGAGCTTTTTGACTCCTCATCAGAATTAACTCTATGATACCATATTCGCCCACCTTCTAGGTCCTATTGTGTATTGGCACTTTTTGTAGCCATTTTTTTTAACTTTAATTGTATTTGTCTTTTCAATAAAGGTTTAACCCCTCTCCCCCCCCCCCCCCTTCCCTTTATATGTGACTTTCACATTTTGAGGTATATATTTGAAAACGAATTTGGTCCACACCCATGGTATGGGAGTGTTCCCCACATTCAGTTTTCACTTTTTTTCTCTCTTTTTGACATTATCTGGGGTCAAGCCCCTTATATACCTCTAGTAACCTATTTGGAGTGTGTGGGAGTTGGTTAGTCCAACTACACTCACTCTCCTCTTTTGACTTATTTCTAAGGTTTATATGCCTTTTATACTGTTGATATTCAGATGATCTGGCAACTGTTTCAACCCTCTTGGCTTTCTGTCAAGGCTTGAAATATGCCTGAAATGGTCACAACTTTTGCCAGGTAATTTGTTGGTGTATGACTAAAGGGCAGGTGAATCTTCTATATCTCGGGGGCGAAGTTAGCAGCCATATTGTCAAGACGCACTTAAGCATAATTCTTCCAATTGTGCTTAAGTTGTACATGCACAGAACATGCACCTTTTTGCAAATATTTGTCTCTTTTGTCATTAATTTGGGAGAACATCGTGTTTATGTTAATTGTGATATCTGACCACTGTCACACTATGGATGTTCCTACTGTGTTAATTTCCATGAGCTGTCCACCTCTGTTTTGTGTCACTGTAGCAAAGCTCCCTGTACTCCGGCTGGGTATCTCCGCCAAGGATCGCTTCCGACCTGGAACCGGGGAAAAACCTCAGTGCTTCTGCCACAGTCGCCGTGGCTTGACTGGAGTCAACCCTCTCCTCTTGGAACAGAATAAGGGACTAGCTCTATTCCCTCCCAGGGACTGGACGACACACAGTCCTGGGAGTTCTAGTCCTTACAAAGACTTTCCCTGCCGAATCCTCCACGAGCTGGAACAATGTGCTGAACAGTGATTAAAGCCCTTTCCCTTCCCAGTAACTAGACGACACATAGTTCTGGGAGTACAACTGATTTTAACGAGCCAAACTCTGCCTTTTATGCACAGACCCCAGCAGGGGGTCTCCACTGCAGGAATCTCTGGGCTTGGGAGATAATTGCGTTAAAGACAGGTAAGCTAATTATCTCCTAGCAATGGAGAGGCAAGCACAAAAACATAAAACATAAAAATACCCCAAAATATCATAAAAAACATAAAATAATCCCACAAAGAATACATCTCCAAATTGCCCTAATGTGAGCGCCCAAGTTGTCCAAATAGTGCTTAGATCCATGCAGTGTAGGGGAAACGCCACTGTGTTAATGTTCTGACCAGCCGCACACGTGGTCCTATGCCCAAAATAGTTCCAGGACCTTTGGTGCTTTTGCGGGTCAACTTTCAGAAGCTCCTGAGTCCAAAATACGGGGTGCTCCATCTAGCTCTCAGATAGTATTTGTTCCCCTTAGTCTCAGGCACCTTCCCTTCAAAAAGCGCTCTCCTGGTGTGTCGCAAAGTGGTTCAAAACCCCAGACCAAGTTGTCCGGAAACCGCACGGTCACCTTATGCGGAAAACAGTTCCATAACATTCGTGGCTAAGTCCTGCTCAGGTGACCGGGGACCCACGAATTCCTCATGCCGAAATGAGTTCAATAGCGGTCGCGGCTAAGTACCACTGAAGACCATTTGTGGGTTTGGTTGATGCGAACGGCTGCCAGGGAGCTAGCGTTTGGTTCCATTCCAATTAAGGGAAAATGACAAGGCAGCTATTGCTTCCAAGTTGCTAGTAATGTGACCGCCCCCCTTCCCCTGTGGACATCGGGTGGAGGGTTCAATTTAATAAATGGGAGGTGCCCCATTATTAAATAATACTTCACGGGGCATAGTGGCCATAGTGAGTGTGTACTATACTCAAAATTATGATTTTTTCACAGATATTAGATTTTGTGTACTAGGGTAAGGGGGAGGCAGGGTTTTTTAAAATAATAATTTAATACAGAAAATGAATGGGTACGGGCTAAGGGGACGTAAGGGCCTACTGGTTATTAAATGAATAGCTTGCTTTCTCCGCATATGGGTGGGAGTTGGGGGAGACATTAGGTCTCCCGCATTTATTTTAAATCCTTAAAAAATCATCATGTGGGCTTTAGGAGCCATACTATAAAAATAGTGTAAATTGTAGCTGGTCCTTAGGAGGTTAATATTTGGAAAGTTACATTCTGAAGGATGAAGTCACATGGTTCTGAAAGTGATTAAGTGGTCATTCTCTTGTCACAGAGAGGAATTATCAAGTTGTTGTATGTGAACTGAGACACCATGATTAGAGCCAAAACCCATTGGAGATGTTGAAAAGATAAATCAGAAAGCAGATACCGTGTGGAATGCCTGTGATGATTAGTGTACTAGTGGGAGACATGCCAAAGCTCCAACATAGAGCTTTCAAAGAAAGATGCTCCTATTTCTGTCAAAAGCCCTATGCTAAATCGTAAGATGAGCCGATCTACTTCAATGACTCAGTGGTCTTTCAATTCTGGAATATAATTCTCCAGTTAGATGTAAATGAAAAGTTCCATCTATGATATTGATGTTATCATAAACAGTTTGAATGCTTATCATGATTATTCCTGGTTTGGAATGTTTACTATAGATTAAAAAAAAAGGAAATGAGTAAAGTTGGAAGTGTGGGATCTTATGTTGACATTGCCTTCTCACTGCACTTGAGCAATAACATATATTACCTTCTGAATTCCCAACAATTCACTAGAAGTGAGAATTGTTGGGAATTCAAATTTCAGTTTGGCTATTTTGTCCTTAAAGCTGAAATTCCATTAGACAAAGTCTCACTTTAATAAATAACCCTATTTGTATCAAGGTTGGACACATCAGATCTTAGAAATGTAGCTTTGAATAAGGGTTTTATTTTAAGCCTGCAGCTGCTCAGGATTAGGGTTTTTTGCCAGCACATTCTAGTGAGCTTGTCATAGATCAAACAATGAAGAAGACACTCAGAATCTATTAAAGATGTAACGTGTTTATCGATCCTACCTGCAGCAGATTCATTAGTGGTGCCCATATTAATTTCTCTTAAAGGGACACTATAGTCACCAGAACCACTACAGCTTAATGTAGTGGTTCTGGTATCAACAGCATGTCCTTACTGTGTTAGCACTGTAAACACTACCTTTTCAGAGAAAGGGCAGTGTTTGCATTGCTGGCTAGTCACACCTCGAGTTGCAGTCACTTAATCGGCCAGTAGAGGTGTTTCTTAGTTCAGTACTGCAGAGTGTGCAACACTGGCATTCAGCATCTCCACACTCTGCATGGAAACTCCGAATGCTCCCTAAAGATATGCATTCTATGAGGAGATGCTGGTTGGGGCAGCATGGCGTTTTGCAGCGCATGCGTAGTAGTCTCCCAATGCTTTCCTATGGGAAGCGGGGAAAGACCAGAGCGGTGTGGTGGGAAAAGTGAGTAAAAACACATTTTCAATACGATCTGAGGGGGGCCAGTGACCTCAACAGTTCAACACCATAGTGTTAGAAATTCATGTTTGTATGGCACTATAGTGTTCCTTTAAAGGGACACTGTAGGCACCCAGACCACATAAGATAATTGAAGTGATCTGGGTGCTGTGACCCTTTTGCTCTTAGTGCTGCAATGTAAAACGTTGCAGTTCCAGAGAAACTACAATGTTTACAGGTCAGCACTGTCTGCCTCCAGTGACTGTCTACCAGACAGCCACAGGAGGCCCTTCCTGGATCTAAACAAACCTTTGGTCCGGTATCTGACACTGGACATCCTCACGCTCTGCATGAGGACCTCCAGCATCCGATTTTCCCCAATAGGAAAGCATTGATTCAATGGGAGCTATAGTATTCCTGGAACTTCTAGCCTTTAACGTTACTCTCCAGTCCTCTCGTCTAAAGCACCTCAGCATAATTAGTAACTCCGTCCAGCTGTAAAGCAGGTGGCCTGGAGAGTTACTTGCTTCACTTGTTGTGAACTGTAGATCAATGCTTCTCTATGACAAGCCTTGTTGATGGCTCATGGTAATTGCTGTGCATGCCACATATCTCCATGCTGCCCTGTGAGAAGTATCTGACTGGACTTGGATTGGAGAAGTATTTTGATTGATGACTTCAGAGACAGTGAGGAGACTCTCCTGGAACTGAAATAAAGGGGAGTTATTATAATTATTATTATGTTATTTATATAGCGCCATCCGAGTTTTATAGATTTAACCATTGGCGGGACCCAGGAATCTAAAGGTAGGGAGGCATCTTCCAATTAAAAACACTGGAGAAAACTGAAATCTGAATTAGAAAATTTAGACTGAAATAGAACAGTTGTGACATCAGCTTTTCAAATTTAGGAGTTTGGGATTTCAATTTGCTGGTTTTAAATTTAGTGAAAAAATGCAATTGTCTGGAAATCTATAGCCTCTTGTTTTGTGTTAGTTTTCTAGCAATCTTATTTTGTTTTTAGTTGGCACGCCATTGCTCCAAATGGAATAAGCTCATTTCAGTTTAATCTATTTGTCTCCAGATTCTTATTCTAGAATGTTGCCGTTCAAAACAAAAATCGAACCTTGATTAGTGAAACCTCTAGTCATTCACTGCAGTAAAGCTAACACTTTTTGAACACTGATTTAATAAGAACCACAACTCCCACCAACCTCATCCAATGTGTACAGTAGGCGTTGATGGGAGTTACAGTTTGTGGCCATGTGCCTTGGGTGAGAAAGAAACTTTGCTAGGTTTGTGTATAGTGATAGGATACAGAGAGAGGGCGCTGTACACTGCACCCCTGTGCTGTACACTGTACCCCTGTGTGTGCCATCTGGCTGGGGACTCCCAGGCTGGCAGTTATTGGAGACTCCTGGGCGAGGGTTCTGTATGAGGAAGTGCTGTATTCCCCTGGCAGGGCTGGAGGGGCAGGGCCGGCAGTGAGTGGCTCCAATCACGGTTCGGCCTCCTTCCCCTCCCCATGCAGCCTGTGTGCTCGGGAGGGACCCGCTGCAGCTGCACTGACACAGCGCTGGACCTGGCTGAGCCCATGCTGAGCCCAGCAGCCCAGGTAGGTGCCCTCCTGGGATGAGGGAGGTCGGGGTCCTTAGACTGGCTCTGTGCAATACATACTATCACTCCCATCACTCCAGCTGCACAGCCAGAGGATTCACTCAACTTTTACCGATCTCCAGAACCTGACTGCTCTGAACCTGGAGATAGTACTGGGTAATGCTGCAAACTCATCCCATGTCCTGCCTGCTGATTAGATAGCTAGACAGAGAGATAGAGGTAGATAGAGAGATAGAGGTAGATAGAGAGATAGAGGTAGATAGAGAGATAGAGGTAGATGTAGATAGAGAGATAGAGATAGATAGAAATATATATATAGAGAGAGAGAGAGAGAGAGAGACAGATAGAGAGATAGATAGATACAGAGTTATTCATATATCAGAGATAGACAGTATGAGTTATTAGATAAGTAGAATTATTCTTGTGCTAGTGATAAAATGAGTTACTAACATGTTATAGAGGTCGATATAAAGATTGACTTATGTATATGGCAGATGTAGATAAATAGCGTTAATCACTTGTTAAAGGTGATTAAAACGACAGATATATAGATGGATGGATAGAATTATTCATTTGATATAGTGTCTGCCTATATATCTTTTGTATAATATTGCTGTGTGTGAATTATTTATATATTAGAGGTAGTCAGAATGAGTTATTTAGGTTAGGGGTAGGTAGCGTTATTTATTTATATGTTAGAGGTAAGTAGTTAGAAAGAGTTATTTATAGGCTAGAGGTAGGTAGTTCTAATTAGCAATTTATGTTAGAGGTAGGAAGGCAGAATGAGTTATTGACATGTTAAAGGTAGGTTGGTAAAATAAGGTATCTATATTAGAGGTAGGTAGGCAGAATGAGTTATTTATGTTAGAGGTAGGTAGGCAGAATAGTTATTTAGAGGTAGGCAGTTAGAATGAGCTATTTATGTTAGAGGTATGTTGGCAGAATGAGTTGTTTATATGTTAGAGGTAGGTTGGTAGAATAGTTATTTAGAGGTAGGTTGGCAGAATAAGTTATTTATATTACAGGCAGGTAGGTAGGCATAATGAGTTATTTATATGTTAGAGGTAGGTAGGCGGAATGAGTTATTTATGTTAGAGGTAGGTTGGTAGAATAGTTATTTAGAGGTAGGTTGGCAGAATAAGTTATTTATATTACAGGCAGGTAGGTAGGCATAATGAGTTATTTATATGTTAGAGGTAGGTGGCTAAATAGAATCATATATGTTAGAGGTAGATTGGTAGACTGAGTGATTTATATGTTAGAGGTAGGTGGTTAGATATAATTATATATGTTGGAGGTAGATTAGTATACTGAGTTATTCATGTTAGAGGTAAATAAATAGTGTTGCCTGTTGTCACACTGTAATATTGTAAGATACATAGATACAACAGCTCATCTGTCTGTCTGTCAGTTTTGTTTATGTTTTGCTGTGTGTGTCTCTATATTTCACCCATAGGTATAGACAGACACTAGTAACATGGGGATGTTGTTATAGATTGCATTTAAAGGATTGTTTCTATATATTTCTAAGAATTATTTTATATTGTTAGCTGGTTATCTTGCAAACCAGGAAGGCTACTTTCTACATTTTTTTGCTAAAAGTTGTCACATGCTCTATTATAGGAATACTATAGCCAGTCTGATTATATTTGCATGCAGTCGGCAATATTAAAATATCAGTTGTTTGCATAGGCTCACTTATGAACTGACTTTAAGGTGGTTGTAACCAGTAGCCATGCTGACGAGCCACGTTCTGTTTCCTGGGAACATTTATGAAACTTATCTTTAGCTAAGAGAGTGTAAGGCGAGTTCCATTCTGGAAGAGGTGGTAGGGGGAAAAGCATAGTTAAGGAACGGGAAACTGCCTTGAAATGTCATAAGGCTGTGGGAAGATTGGATGGGTGAGATGGTTCTCATGTTTGTTTATGGAATGCCTTATAAGCAAATCAAGAGCTATTAATGTTCAATGTTTTCCTTTTGGACCATGAATCCCAATCTGTTACCAGTGCTAACAGTCATTTTTAGATTGTCAATGTCGATAATGGCTGATCTTTGACCCAGCAGCAATTTTAGACTGTATTTCCCATCATGCTAAGCCAGCCTAATAGTAACGTTAGCCATCCAGTACCCAGCACGTGGAGTTGATAAATACCGGTGCATCCCAAATTGTCTGTCTAGAGCCCAAATACTACATGCTTGTTTCTAACCACAGAGCAAGCATTTCCTGAAAACCTGGCCTGTTAGTGGTATATGAGGACAGGCGTTTGAACCACTGATGGGCACGCCAAGTACCAAATCATTGCTAAGGCTATTATATACTTTAACCCTTTCCTGGGAAGAGGATTGAGAGATGCATCAAATTACCATGCTCCATTTGTTTGGTACATATCCCAGATATCTCTCTAAATGTAACTATGTCTGTACCTCTCGACCAGTAAATTATAGTTTTTATGAATACGTGACCTTGGGTTTTGTTATTTTTTAAAATTTATTTTTAGAATGTTTTTTTTTTAATTTTTTTAATGTAACCCAATAATTCCTTTGATTACTGTCCTGCTGGCATTCTTTGTCAAACTGGTGGATGAATGGTTAATGCAATGCATTCAGAATGCAAGCAGGCAATGGATGGCTGCATTGCTGACTTCAGATTTAATTTAACGTGCTTCCTGCTGTTTATTAATAGACCCTACAGTTTATAATATGATATTGTACATTGCTATAGTATAGGTTGGTGTATAAATAAATAAAGGCCAATTGATACATTATCAAATATGAATAACAGGATTTACTTTTATTTGGCTATATATTATTCTGTCATACATCGCAGTCATACAACATATTATGTTTTATTAGTTATAAACTTTTCGCAGCGGCAGTGATTAAAAGGTTCTTGGTTTTTATTTCATTATCTAAATTAATAGAGGAGAATGAGGAGACTTTGGATTTCTCAATTTCTCAATTTACATCAAAATTACTGCAATGACATTCCTCCTGTAGCTAAGTTATTCAGTTAGCAAATTGTTGTAAAAAGTTGCACAAATACTAAAACGACTAGTTTTTTGGAGTTTGATAAGTATAAGTTTTTGGGTTTTTTGGGCAATATTTGACCTCTGTCGAAGGACTAACAGATTATTTACTAAAGTCTGCCAGACTTTGCTATCAGAGTAGAAAACCAAATCTGGGTCCATCTTGGGGGCATTCGGACAACAAAAGACAGACATTATTAGATTTACCAATGTTTGGATTCTGCAGTACAGCCACTGAATGACTGAGAATGTAGCCCAGATTTCAGCTCGTCTGGATGGAACGAAATCCTGGACTCTGGAATCGAGTAATAGAAACATGCAACTGAATGCTCAAATACAATAGTAATTAGACAGAACTGGCAGCTGGCAGCATTCACATTAGATCCAATTAAATTGCCACAATTTGGTTGGACTAAAGTTGCAGGCAGAAAGTTGCCAATTGAAAGGGAATCTATCATTACAGAAAAATATTAGCCCCATTTTGATAGCCCACTGCAGTGGAGAAAGTTAAATATTTTAAATGGCACATAGGGCCAGTTTAATTTTAGGGGTAAGCGTGGGGGTATGGCCAGGGGCAAGGATGTTCTGAGAAATTGTAGACGACTTACTAATAACAGTTTAACAATGTAATTTATTTACACATAGAGATTTCTAAACACATGTATCGTACGTTAAAGACACATCACAGTGTTATTGCAGTGGAGCTCTGTTATGCCCCTACAATATGAAGCTCCTAGAACAGAGAATTTGGATATTGTCATAAAATAGGGACTGCCCCTTCTAAATAGGGACACTTGGGAGGTATTCACCACAATGCCTAAAACTTGTTTATTTTGGTTGTAAGCGTTACTGTTATATTATCTGTATTATCTGTACAATACATTGATGTTATAGTATCAGTTTGTTTATATTATTTATTAACACCACATTTTTATTATTTATAAGTTTATGGTAGACACCGAATGATGCTGGAAGTTAGCACCAAATGGCACATAAGGAGATGTGCTGTTTTGACGAAATAATTGAATTTCAACTGGATTTAATAAATATGAGAATTGCAGATTTGGTTGGAATTCAGCCGTTTCAACCATAGTTATGTTTGCTGATCCAGATTACATGTGACTTTAAAGAATAACTCTCAAATATGTTATCTCTTTGAATAAATATACAGTATACGAATAACAGTCCTTTTGCATCTGGATTGTCTAGATAGCAAGTAATAGAATTTCTATTAAAAGTGTAGCCATTGTATTGTTTTATCTCAATGTAGTTTGTGATCTTTGCATTATGTACGTTATTACTGTAATCCATTAAGTTACCTGCAACTTGGTAGACATTTGACATGATGTTTCTCTCACTAGACCATGAGTACATGGTATGTGGTATTTAAAATTCTTGACCAAAACAGCTCAGCTGGAAAAAAGCTAAACTGGAGATTTTTTTCAATTTTAACACTTTTGGTGTCACATTGAAATTTCCTAACCATACACATTTACTAAAGTGTGGATTGTTTTAAATTTAAAGTGAAATTCTAATGTTAGGCCTGTCAGAGCCTCACAGGATAAAATAGCAAGATTGGAAAAATTATCTAAGTCAGCTATGTTTTTATTTAATCTTTTTTGGGCTGACGTTTTAAAGGGAAACTATAGTGCTAGCAATACAGAGTTGAATTCCTAGCACTATTGTACACTATAGTGCCCCCTCGTTCGTACACCCCTCGTTCGTGCATACCCCCTTCCCCCACAGTGCAGAAAGAGGCTCCCCCTCTGCTCCTCCTCCGACGTCAGCTGATGTAGGGGACCTAATGTACATGACCAGCGAGTATTTCGCTCACATTAGGACTACCCCATAGAAAAGCATCACTGCTTTCCTATGGGGGTTTAGCTGACGCTAGATGTCCTCATGCAGAGCGTAGACAGGCACTAGAGGTGGAGTTAACTCTGCAATGTAATTATTACAGTTTATCAATAAGTACAATTGCAGGGTTAAACTGACAGGGGAGCTGCACCCAGACCATTGCAATGAGCTAAAGTGTCCTTTAATTTCCCTACTTTTTATACTGTTAGGAATAATCATTTAAGCAGTGGTATTGCTTGGATCAAAACACACCCCGGTCTTGATCACAAAAATTATTTGGTGACCCCTGAACCAAGCCCCACCTCTGGATCCTCCTCAATTTGACTGCTTAACACACCTTGACACACTCACTGTTACTTACAGACACACACACAGATACACATACAAACGCTTAGACACAGACGGGCAGACATGCACACTCAAGCACTAGCAGACACACACAGACAGGCACTCACACACAAGCATACACAGGCACAGATAGGCACAAGAACGGACAGCTACACGCAGGCAGATACAGACACACACAGACACTCACATACACAGACACAGACATATACAAAGAGGTTCAAATAGGTCCACACAGACATAGATAGACACAGGCAAAGACAGTGTGGAGGATGTAGTTTGTGTAGGGGATGTATTATGAGATAGTGGCTGTAGTATGTGGAGGAGGTGGGTCTTAAACTTATATATATAAATTTTTTTTATTAATTTTTTAAATTATAATTTATTTATTTTTACTTAAAATAAAAAAAACTGTTAATACCCCCATCCCTCTGATTACTTTGGGGCAGAGAGGGGGGACATCACACCATTCCCTGATGGTCCAGTGTGGAGATGAACTGAAAAGAAATTGCCAAAATTAGGCAAACTGACATGTCATGGTAAATTCTTTAACTCAGCGCGAGTTACAGACTTTCGTACTAATATGGCTGCTCTCTAAAGTGCAATTAGTGGGGAATTCAACGTAAATATCAAATTGGAGGACAAAACAGCATCATTGTAATAAATCGCTGACTTCGTCTTAAATGTGAAATTTCCACTGTAGTGAATAACTCTGCTAGTGTTTTATACTATTAATATTTATTTATTTAACTATTTATTACTCAATTTTTGAGTTTGGCTCTTAACCAATAAAGTGCTGTGCTATGTACTAGACGCCCCACTGTTTTGCAAGGTGAACCTGATTACAAGACGAGCCGTTTTACAATCCTAATTGCAATTTTTTTTATATAGAGCTGACATATTCCACAGCGCTGTACAACAGTAAACACAACAAACATTTAATTCTAGCAAAACATGTATGACACACAGGAAGAGTCGGTGAGGTAGATTCTGCCCAATCGGGTTTGCAGTCTAAAGGTTGCACTAATGGTTATACACAATAGTTTCAGTAGCGAAAGTGTCTGCTGTGCACACCATTGTAACGTAAAGGTTGAATCATATACTGATTTGTTTATTTATTTGTTTTGCTCAATGCTGTTACAAGGTCACTTTGTATTCAACACACAGGTCCCCTAAAAGGAACATTAAATTGAAAGAGTGTTAAAGAAAAAGCGAGCCTAGCACAGTCTCCCCCCCCAGCTGGCTTTTCTTCTGATGAATAAGGTGCATATTTGTCCTGAAGATGAACCTTGATGCATGGCTGGCTAAATGTTCTGTGATCTGACTGTCCGCAAAGCCCGCAGCACGTTTTGTTACTGGGGTGGCTTACGATCCTTTAATTCCTGATTCCCGAGGGAGCTGTGGGGTGTAAGGCTGTAGAGGATGCCCTGATTGTTATTCAGAGTTTGTTCCTGTGAACCGTATTGTTTCTATGATGATGTGACAGATTAGACGCTTTGCGTGCCGGATTCATATTCACATTATGTTCCGTTGCAGAGTCCTGCTGTATGAACTGTAGAAATAAAGAGGAGAAGAAATGCGACAAAGTCATCTTTATTTCTTAAAATACTAACAAATTAACAAGCTGGTCCTCAAGCACAACCCAGCTGCCTTATTGAAGTAGTGTAGATGCATTGCTCATAGTAGGGATGGTCTGAGTGCGGTGGCATGTCCTGTGCATTGGCAGTGAGGCTGGCTGGCTTGCAGAACTAAGAGACTATTCTTTTTTGGAAATCACACATCAAGAGTGAAGCAGATTGTGTCAGTGGCATAAACATAAAGGGAATCAACACAGTAAAGGAGGAGACTATATTTAAAAGAAGAAAAACTACCACAACAAGAGGACATAATCTTAAATTAGAGGGACAGAGGTTTAAAAATCATATCAGGAAGTATTACTTTACTGAGAGGGTAGTGGATGCATGGAATAGCCTTCCAGCTGAAGTGGTAGAGGTTAACACAGTAAAGGAGTTTAAGTATGCGTGGGATAGGCATAAGGCTATCCTAATTATAAGATAAGGCCAGGGACTAGTGTTGTCGCAAACCCGAAATTTTCGGTTCGCGAACGGCGAACGCGAACTTCCGCAAATGTTCGCGAACCGACGAACAGCGCGAACCGCCATTGACTTCAATGGGCAGGCGAATTTTAAAAACAACAGGGACTCTTTCTGGCCACAATAGTGATGGAAAAGTTGTTTCAAGGGGACTAACACCTGGACTGTGGCATGCCAGAGGGGGATCCATGGCAAAACTCCCATGGAAAATTGCACAGTTGATGCAGAGTCTGTTTTTAATCCATAAAGGGCAGAAATCGCCTAACATTGACACCTGTCCTCAAAGCCCAGCCCTGATACACACTGACACAGAGCAGAATAGAGACTGTTCCCCCTACATAGGGTCACTTGGCAGATATGGATTGACACCTGTCCTCAAAACCCCTGATACACACTGACACAGAGCAGAATAGAGACTGTTCCCTGTCCACAGAGACCATGATACACACTGACACAGAGCAGAATAGAGACTGTTCACCGTCCACAGAGACCATGATACACACTGACACAGAGCAGAATAGGGACTGTTCCCCCTACATAGGGTCACTTGGCAGATATGGATTGACACCTGTCCTCAAAACCCCTGATACACACTGACACAGAGCAGAATAGAGACTGTTCCCTGTCCACAGAGACCATGATACACACTGACACAGAGCAGAATAGGGACTGTTCCCCCTACATAGGGTCACTTGGCAGATATGGATTGACACCTGTCCTCAAAACCCCTGATACACACTGACACAGAGCAGAATAGGGACTGTTCCCCCTACATAGGGTCACTTGGCAGATATGGATTGACACCTATCCTAATGATCCCTGATACACACTGACACAGAGCAGAATAGAGACTGTTCCCCCTACATAGGGTCACTTGGCAGATATGGATTGACACCTGTCCTCAAAACCCATGATACACACTGACACAGAGCAGAATAGAGACTGTTCCCTGTCCACAGAGACCATGATACACACTGACACAGAGCAGAATAGAGACTGTTCACCGTCCACAGAGACCATGATACACACTGACACAGAGCAGAATAGGGACTGTTCCCCCTACATAGGGTCACTTGGCAGATATGGATTGACACCTGTCCTCAAAACCCCTGATACACACTGACACAGAGCAGAATAGAGACTGTTCCCTGTCCACAGAGACCATGATACACACTGACACAGAGCAGAATAGGGACTGTTCCCCCTACATAGGGTCACTTGGCAGATATGGATTGACACCTGTCCTCAAAACCCCTGATACACACTGACACAGAGCAGAATAGGGACTGTTCCCCCTACATAGGGTAACTTGGCAGATATGGATTGACACCTATCCTAATGATCCCTGATACACACTGACACAGAGCAGAATAGAGACTGTTCCCCCTACATAGGGTCACTTGGCAGATATGGATTGACACCTGTCCTCAAAACCCCTGATACACACTGACACAGAGCAGAATAGAGACTGTTCCCCCTACATAGGGTCACTTGGCAGATATGGATTGACACCTGTCCTCAAAACCCCTGATACACACTGACACAGAGCAGAATAGAGACTGTTCCCCCTACATAGGGTCACTTGGCAGATATGGATTGACACCTGTCCTCAAAACCCCTGATACACACTGACACAGAGCAGAATATGGACTGTTCCCCCTACATAGGGTCACTTGGCAGATATGGATTGACACCTATCCTAATGATCCCTGATACACACTGACACAGAGCAGAATAGAGACTGTTCCCCCTACATAGGGTCACTTGGCAGATATGGATTGACACCTGTCCTCAAAACCCCTGATACACACTGACACAGAGCAGAATAGAGACTGTTCCCCCTACATAGGGTCACTTGGCAGATATGGATTGACACCTGTCCTCAAAACCCCTGATACACACTGACACAGAGCAGAATAGAGACTGTTCCCCCTACATAGGGCCACTTGGCAGATATGGATTGACACCTGTCCTCAAAACCCCTGATACACACTGACACAGAGCAGAATAGGGACTGTTCCCCCTACATAGGGTCACTTGGCAGATATGGATTGACACCTATCCTAATGATCCCTGATACACACTGACACAGAGCAGAATAGAGACTGTTCCCCCTACATAGGGTCACTTGGCAGATATGGATTGACACCTGTCCTCAAAACCCCTGATACACACTGACACAGAGCAGAATAGAGACTGTTCCCCCTACATAGGGTCACTTGGCAGATATGGATTGACACCTGTCCTCAAAACCCCTGATACACACTGACACAGAGCAGAATAGGGACTGTTCCCCCTACATAGGGTCACTTGGCAGATATGGATTGACACCTATCCTAATGATCCCTGATACACACTGACACAGAGCAGAATAGAGACTGTTCCCCCTACATAGGGTCACTTGGCAGATATGGATTGACACCTATCCTAATGATCCCTGATACACACTGACACAGAGCAGAATAGAGACTGTTCCCCCTACATAGGGTCACTTGGCAGATATGGATTGACACCTGTCCTCAAAACCCCTGATACACACTGACACAGAGCAGAATAGGGACTGTTCCCCCTACATAGGGTCACTTGGCAGATATGGATTGACACCTATCCTAATGATCCCTGATACACACTGACACAGAGCAGAATAGAGACTGTTCCCCCTACATAGGGTCACTTGGCAGATATGGATTGACACCTGTCCTCAAAACCCCTGATACACACTGACACAGAGCAGAATAGAGACTGTTCCCCCTACATAGGGTCACTTGGCAGATATGGATTGACACCTGTCCTCAAAACCCCTGATACACACTGACACAGAGCAGAATAGAGACTGTTCCCCCTACATAGGGTCACTTGGCAGATATGGATTGACACCTGTCCTCAAAACCCCTGATACACACTGACACAGAGCAGAATAGAGACTGTTCCCCCTACATAGGGTCACTTGGCAGATATGGATTGACACCTGTCCTCAAAACCCCTGATACACACTGACACAGAGCAGAATAGGGACTGTTCACCGTCCACAGAGACCATGATACACACTGACACAGAGCAGAATAGGGACTGTTCCCCCTACATAGGGTCACTTGGCAGATATGGATTGACACCTGTCCTCAAAACCCCTGATACACACTGACACAGAGCAGAATAGAGACTGTTCCCTGTCCACAGAGACCATGATACACACTGACACAGAGCAGAATAGGGACTGTTACCCCTACATAGGGTCACTTGGCAGATATGGATTGACAAATCCCTGACAAACAGCTACCACATGCAAGGAAGGCAGCAGGGGCGCAAATTACCCACTCCCGACGCGAGAAGGTAGTGACGACAAATAACAATACAGGACTCTTTAGAGGCCCTGTAATTGTAATCAGTCCACTTGAAATCCTTTAACTTTGATCAATTGGAGTGAAGTCTGGTGCAGAGCCACTGACCCATGCGCAGGGCCAGCCTTAGGCCTTTGGGCGCCCTGTGCAAGAAATCTTCACCCTGTCACACCCATGTGCAAGAAATCTTCACCCTGTCACACACACACACACAGGCAGACAGCCATACACACGCACACACACAACTGCGACTGACTAGGTTTGTCACCTCCTCAAAAGGACGCATGAGCCTACAGGCATTGCGCATGAGCGTCCAGTAACGTGGCAAAAAAATTCCCAGCTCCCCAGAGGCTGTCCTAGCACCCCGGTCATACAAATATTCATTAACAGCTTTTTCTTGTTGGAGCAGGCGGTCGAACATTAGGAGTGTTGAATTCCAACGTGTAGGGCTGTCGCAAATCAAGCGCCTCACTGGCATGTTGTTTCGCCGCTGGATATCGGCAAAGTGAGCCATGGCCGTGTAGGAACGCCTGAAATGGCCACACACCTTCCTGGCCTGCTTCAGGACGTCCTGTAAGCCTGTGTACTTATGCACAAAGCGTTGTACGATCAGATTACACACATGTGCCATGCACGGCACATGTGTCAACTTGCCCAACTTCAATGCCGCTATCAAATTTTTTCCGTTGTCACACACCACTTTGCCGATATCCAGTTGCTGCGGAGTCAGCCACTTTTCCACCTGTGCGTTCAGGGCGGACAGGAGTGCTTGTCCGGTGTGACTCTCTGCTTTCAAGCAAGTCAAACCCAAGACGGCGTGGCACTGCCGTATCCGGGATGTGGAATAGTACCTGGGGAGCTGGGGGGGTGCCGTTGATGTGGAGCAAGAAGCAGCGGCACAAGAGGACTCAGCCGAGGAGGTTATGGAAGAGGATGGAGTAGGAGGAGTAGAGGAGGTGGCAGCAGGACTGCCTGCAATTCGTGGCGGTGTCACCAACTCCTCTGCAATGCCACGCATTCCTTGCTTGTCAGCCGTCAGCAGGTTTACCCAATGCGCAGTGTAGGTGATATACCTGCCCTGACCATGCTTTGCAGACCAGGTATCAGTGGTCAGATGGACCCTTGCCCCAACACTGTGTGCCAGACATGCCATGACTTGCTTTTGCACAATCGAGTACAAGTTGGGGATTGCCTTTTGTGAAAAGAAATTCCGGCCGGGTACCTTCCACTGCGGTGTCCCAATAGCTACAAATTTTTTGAACGCCTCAAACTCAACCAGATTGTATGGTAAAAGCTGGCGGGCTAATAGTTCGGACAAGCCAGCTGTCAGACGCTGGGCAAGGGGGTGACTTGGTGACATTGGCTTCTTACGCTCAAACATGTCCTTGACAGACACATGACTGTGGGCAGATGAGCGGGAACTGCTCAAGGCGGGAGACGGAGTGGCGGATGGTTGAGAGGGGGCAAGAAGGACAGCAGTGGTTGACGTGGCTGAAGATGCTGGACCAGGAGGAGGATGGCGGCTTAGAGTAGGCGTGCTGCTTGTACTCATGTGTTGATCCCATAGGCGTTTGTGATGTGAGATCATGTGCCTACGCAAAGCAGTTGTACCTAGGTGGGTGTTGGACCTCCCACGACTCAGTTTCCTTTGGCACAGGTTGCAAATGGCATCGCTGTTGTCAGAGGCAGACACACAAAAAAAATGCCACACTGCTGAGCTCTGCAATGACGGCATTCTGGTGGTGGACACAGCATGCGTTGATTGGCGTGCTGTCGGGCTGACCCCGGGTGCCGATGCATGCTGTCTGACTGTGCCACTAGCTCCTTGCGACGACCCCCCCTGCTTCCAACTCGTCTCCTCCTCCTCTCTGTCTCCCCATCTGAACTTTCGCCCTGTTCTTCTTCTTGCCGAGCAGGAAACCCACGTGACATCCATGGACGCATCGTCATCATCAACCGCTTCGCTTGTATCTGACAACTCAGAAAAGGAAGCAGCAGCGGGTACAACATCATCATCATCACACCGTACCTCCATGTGTTTAATGCTGCCTGCCTGAGACATATCCCTGTTATCTACATCCTCTAGCAATAATGGTTGCGCATCACTCATTTCTTCAAACGGGTGTGTGAATAACTCCTCTGACATACCAAGTAAAGCGGCTGTGGTGCTAGTTTTGGTGGTGGCGGCAGGCGGGTGAGTGCTATCTTGAGAGGTGCCTGAAGCTAAGCTGGAGGAGGATGGTGCGTCAAGGTTCCGAGCGGAGGCTGTACAAGATTGGGTGTCCTGTGTTAGCCAGTCAACTAAGTCCTCAGAACTTTTCAAGTTCAGGGTACGTGGCTTCTGAAAACTGGGCATTATTCTAGGGCAAAAGGGAATCACAGCACCACGACCACGATGGCCCCTGCGGGGTGGCCTGCCTCTGCCTGTCATTTTTTTGGGGATTAGTGGTACTATGCGTGCAAGCTACTGTGAGACCAGATATGATTGGCAATGTGCACTGGAACAGTTCTGCAGAGCACACGCTGACTGACAGAGCCGCTTGAAGACAAGTAACTGCTATTCAATCTATAACAGTGAAAAACAAATTTTGGTTTTAAAAGCACGCTATAGAGACACCAGATATGATTGGCAATGTGCACTGGAACAGTTCTGCAGAGCACACACTGTAGGCCTGAGACACCCGCTTGAAGACAAGTAACTGCTATTCAATCTATAACAGTGAAAAACAAATTTTGGTTTTAAAAGCACGCTATAGAGACACCAGATATGATTGGCAATGTGCACTGGAACAGTTCTGCAGAGCACACACTGTAGGCCTGAGACACCCGCTTGAAGACAAGTGTGACGAACCCTGCTGCATAGACCTGTATTGCTGGGTCGTCTGTTTTCATTGGATTCGTGGATTTCCTGTCCGTACGCTGTTGTTCGTATGTTTCCTAAAGTACCGATTGGAACTACCGAACATCGGCCACCCAGGAGAGGAGTGTGCGGCTCATTAACACCTTGACCACAAATTAGAACGTTGTGGTTAACCGCAAACACCTCTCCATTCCATTTCGTACGGGTGGTCGTCGTTCGTATGCCGAACACGAGGCGGCGGCCATTTTGGACACGAGGCGAATCAGCGGTGTTCGGTGCAAAACCCATGGATCTAAAATCGGACTCTTTATCTACCGAACACCGCTGGAGACGGCCGTCTCCCCTTCTATTCCCTTGGAGGCATACGAACACTGTTCCGTTCGGGAGTTTCTTTCATCCGTATGAACTTACCCAGATAGCCGTCCCATGGAGTCATTCGTATACCGAAGGACTTATGAGAGACTTTGACTCCATGGCGATTGGACTGTGTACATCGGACCTGAGCGCTATTCGGTAGGAATATGCCCTCAGATCCAGGCTATCTGGGGATACGTGACACGAACACTTTATATTCGGTACTTCTGATTTTATGTATTTTATTGCATTTTTTGTGTTTGAGTTTAAGATGGCGATGGTTCCTATCCTCTGAGTTAATTAGGTTTCTCTCTAATTATCTCCAGGATAGGAAGAGATGTATTGTGGGTAAAATGGGAAGGGCTTGTGTTATAGCCACTGTGATTGGCTACCGTTTAATATATTTTTCAGTCTTCCACCAGGTCCCCTAGGGGAGTGTCTACCTGGTGGAGACCTGCATAAATACTGGGCAGGTAGCCCCCATTAAACACATTCTGCTTGACCTTCAAAACGGAGCTTTGTCTCGTTTGTGGAGGGATTGACTATTGGGACAGCGCTTTCGTTTATTTCTAGCTGTGGAAGGATTTCGGATGGATTGCTGATCGGGAGTTACCGCATTCGTATGCTCCGTTCGGGAGTTTTATGATCGGTTATACTGGAATTGCATTTCTGGAGAAAGGGGATTATCGACTAAACGGCGGCTTCACTCTCCAGGCGGTGAGTGTCGTAACAACAAGTAACTGCTATTCAATCTATAACAGTGAAAAACAAATTTTGGTTTTAAAAGCACGCTATAGAGACACCAAATATGATTGGCAACTGTCAAAGCACGCTGGAACAGGTCTACAGAGCACACGCTGAAGTAGGCCTGACGCTTGCAGACAACTAACTGATCTTCTATTACAGTGAAAAAAAATGATTTCTTTAAAATCTAAAGCTTAAGCTATTGTTAAAACAGATATGAGTGGTGGCACTGACTGTGCAAATGGGCAAGGGATCCAACCTGACACAGAAGCTGGCAGGCAGGCAACTGCTCTTCTATTACAGTGAAAACAAATTATTTATTTTAAATGTAAAGCTTAACCAATTGTTAAAACAGATATGAGTGGTGGCACTGGGCAAGTAGGCACAGTATCCAATGTGAACCTCACACAGAAGCTGGCAGGCAGGCAACTGCTCTTCTATTACAGTGGAAACAAAATTTTGGTTGTAAAAGCACGCTATAGAGACACCAGATATGAGTGGCAACTGTCAAAGCACGCTGGCACAGGTCTGCAGAGCACACGCTGAAGTAGGCCTGACACCCAGACGCTTGCAGACAACTAACTGCTCTTCTATTACAGTGAAAAAAAAAAATTTATTTTAAATGTAAAGCTTAACCAATTGTTAAAACAGATATGAGTGGTGGCACTGGGCAAGTAGGCACAGTATCCAATGTGAACCTCACACAGAAGCTGGCAGGCAGGCAACTGCTCTTCTATTACAGTGGAAACTAAATTTTGGTTGTAAAAGCACGCTATAGAGACACAAGATATGAGTGGCAACTGTCAAAGCACGCTGGCAGGGTTGTGCAGGGCACACGCTGAAGGAAGGCCTGACAGAGCCGCTTGAAGGACACTGACTGTTTGCTATTAGCTTACACTGGAAACCTTTTTTCTTTGTAAAAGCACGCTAAAGAGACACCAGATATGATTGGCAACTGTCAAAGCACGCTGGCACAGGTCTGCAGAGCACACGCTGAAGTAGGCCTGACACCCAGACGCTTGCAGACAACTAACTGCTCTTCTATTACAGTGAAAAAAAAATATTTATTTTAAATGTAAAGCTTAACCAATTGTTAAAACAGATATGAGTGGTGGCACTGGGCAAGTAGGCACAGTATCCAATGTGAACCTCACACAGAAGCTGGCAGGCAGGCAACTGCTCTTCTATTACAGTGGAAACGAAATTTTGGTTGTAAAAGCACGCTATAGAGACACAAGATATGAGTGGCAACTGTCAAAGCATGCTGGTACAGGTCTGCAGAGCACACGCTGAAGTAGGCCTGACACCCAGACGCTTGCAGACAACTAACTGCTCTTCTATTACAGTGAAAAAAAAATATTTATTTTAAATGTAAAGCTTAACCAATTGTTAAAACAGATATGAGTGGTGGCACTGGGCAAGTAGGCACAGTATCCAATGTGAACCTCACACAGAAGCTGGCAGGCAGGCAACTGCTCTTCTATTACAGTGGAAACGAAATTTTGGTTGTAAAAGCACGCTATAGAGACACAAGATATGAGTGGCAACTGTCAAAGCATGCTGGTACAGGTCTGCAGAGCACACGCTGAAGTAGGCCTGACACCCAGACGCTTGCAGACAACTAACTGCTCTTCTATTACAGTGAAAAAAAAATATTTATTTTAAATGTAAAGCTTAACCAATTGTTAAAACAGATATGAGTGGTGGCACTGGGCAAGTAGGCACAGTATCCAATGTGAACCTCACACAGAAGCTGGCAGGCAGGCAACTGCTCTTCTATTACAGTGGAAACAATATTTTGGTTGTAAAAGCACGCTATAGAGACACAAGATATGAGTGGCAACTGTCAAAGCAGGCTGGCAGGGTTGTGCAGGGCACACGCTGAAGGAAGGCCTGACAGAGCCGCTTGAAGGACACTGACTGTCTGCTATTAGCTTACACTGGAAACCTTTTTTCTTTGTAAAAGCACGCTAAAGAGACACCAGATATGATTGGCAACTGTCAAAGCACGCTGGCACAGGTCTGCAGAGCACACGCTGAAGTAGGCCTGACACCCAGATGCTTGCAGACAACTAACTGATCTTCTATTACAGTGAAAAAAAATGATTTCTTTAAAATGTAAAGCTTAACCAATTGTTAAAACAGATATGAGTGGTGGCACTGGGCAAGTAGGCACAGTATCCAATGTGAACCTCACACAGAAGCTGGCAGGCAGGCAACTGCTCTTCTATTACAGTGGAAACTAAATTTTGGTTGTAAAAGCACGCTATAGAGACACAAGATATGAGTGGCAACTGTCAAAGCACGCTGGCAGGGTTGTGCAGGGCACACGCTGAAGGAAGGCCTGACAGAGCCGCTTGAAGGACACTGACTGTTTGCTATTAGCTTACACTGGAAACCTTTTTTCTTTGTAAAAGCACGCTAAAGAGACACCAGATATGATTGGCAACTGTCAAAGCACGCTGGCACAGGTCTGCAGAGAACACGCTGAAGTAGGCCTGACACCCAGACGCTTGCAGACAACTAACTGCTCTTCTATTACAGTGAAAAAAAATATTTATTTTAAATGTAAAGCTTAACCAATTGTTAAAACAGATATGAGTGGTGGCACTGGGCAAGTAGGCACAGTATCCAATGTGAACCTCACACAGAAGCTGGCAGGCAGGCAACTGCTCTTCTATTACAGTGGAAACAAAATTTTGGTTGTAAAAGCACGCTATAGAGACACAAGATATGAGTGGCAACTGTCAAAGCACGCTGGCACAGGTCTGCAGAGCACACGCTGAAGTAGGCCTGACACCCAGACGCTTGCAGACAACTAACTGCTCTTCTATTACAGTGAAAAAAAAATATTTATTTTAAATGTAAAGCTTAACCAATTGTTAAAACAGATATGAGTGGTGGCACTGGGCAAGTAGGCACAGTATCCAATGTGAACCTCACACAGAAGCTGGCAGGCAGGCAACTGCTCTTCTATTACAGTGGAAACAATATTTTGGTTGTAAAAGCACGCTATAGAGACACAAGATATGAGTGGCAACTGTCAAAGCAGGCTGGCAGGGTTGTGCAGGGCACACGCTGAAGGAAGGCCTGACAGAGCCGCTTGAAGGACACTGACTGTCTGCTATTAGCTTACACTGGAAACCTTTTTTCTTTGTAAAAGCACGCTAAAGAGACACCAGATATGATTGGCAACTGTCAAAGCACGCTGGCACAGGTCTGCAGAGCACACGCTGAAGTAGGCCTGACACCCAGATGCTTGCAGACAACTAACTGATCTTCTATTACAGTGAAAAAAAATGATTTCTTTAAAATCTAAAGCTTAACCAATTGTTAAAACAGATATGAGTGGTGGCACTGACTGTGCAAATGGGCAAGGCATCCAACCTGACACAGAAGCTGGCAGGCAGGCAACTGCTCTTCTATTACAGTGAAAAAAATATTTATTTTTAATCTAAAGCTTAACCAATTGTTAAAACAGATATGAGTGGTGGCACTGGGCTAGTGGGCACAGTATCCAATGTGAACCTCACACAGAAGCTGGCAGGCAGGCAACTGCTCTTCTATTACAGTGAAAAAAAATATTTATTTAAAATCTAAAGCTTAACCAATTGTTAAAACAGATATGAGTGGTGGCACTGACTGTGCAAATGGGCAAGGCATCCAACCTGACACAGAAGCTGGCAGGCAGGCAACTGCTCTTCTATTACAGTGAAAAACATTATTTATAAAAAATCTAAAGCTTAACCAATTGTTAAAACAGATATGAGTGGTGGCACTGACTGTGCAAATGGGCAAGGCATCCAACCTGACACAGAAGCTGGCAGGCAGGCAACTGCTCTTCTATTACAGTGAAAAAAATTATTTATTTTAAATCTAAAGCTTAACCAATTGTTAAAACAGATATGAGTGGTAGCACTGGGCAAGTGGGCACAGTATCCAATGTGAACCTCACACAGAAGCTGGCAGGCAGGCAACTGCTCTTCTATTACAGTGAAAAAAAATATTTATTTTAAATGTAAAGCTTAACCTATTGTTAAAACAGATATGAGTGGTGGCACTGGGCAAGTAGGCACAGTATCCAATGTGAACCTCACACAGAAGCTGGCAGGCAGGCACCTGCAATTACATTACACAGGAAAAAAAAAAAAAAAAAAGCAGCCTGATGTTATAGCCCTAAAAAGGACTTTTTGGGGTGCTGTCCTTACAGCAGAGATCAGATGAGTCCTTCAGGATTGTAGTGGACACTGAATACCCTAGCCTAGCTATCAATTTCCCTATCTAATCAGCAGCAGCTAAACTTTCCCTCCTCTCACTAAGCATGCATCTTCCGAATGAATCGAAAATGGATGCTGGGAGAGAGGTTGGAGGGTGTGGAAGGGAGGGAGTGCTGCTGATTGGCTGTAATGTGTCTGCTGACCGAGAGGCACAGGGTCAAAGTTTGCCCAATGATGACGAATAGGGGGCGGATCGAACTGCGCATGTGTCCGCCCGCCGTGGCGAACGCGAACACGCTAATTTCGCCGGGAACTGTTCGCCAGCGGACAGTTCGGTACATCACTACCAGGGACTAATGAAAGTATTTAGAAAATTGGGCAGACTAGATGGGCCGAATGGTTCTTATCTGCCGTCACAGATTTCATGTATATTAATGTTTGTACAAGCTCATGCATTAAAATATTTCAAATGGACAAACTAGGGATACTTTAATTTTAGGGGTGTAAGTAGAGGTGTGGCTAGGGGCATGGCTATTCTTAGGAATTTTAGGTAACTTTAATAACAATTTATGCAAATAGTATATGATTTAGAATAGGAACTTTGTATCTTGTGCACACAGACTGATTTCTAGACCTATTTCTGAGTCTTATTGCTGTGTAGCTCTGGTACAAATTCAGACCCACTAAGAATACTGAGCTTTTAGAAAAGGCCCAAAAATAAGGACTGTCCCTGCTCTGCCACTGTTATAACTGGATGCGGAACGAGAGAGAGGGCGCTGCTGGGATCGCTCTGTACTAATTGCTCGCGCACCCAGTACTGATGGTGTGAGCCGCGATGTGATATCACCTCAGCCCCAGCATTAGTACAGAGCTGGGCAATCAGTACAGAAAGATACCAGTAGCTACCCATTGGACCCCAGGGATGAGAATCAACTACAGCTCCCTTTCAAGGTAGTAAAATAAAATAAAAATGAATAGTTTTTTTTTTTTAGTAAAGTGAGAATTCAAAGTAAATTTCAAATTTAAGATCAAAATAGCTGAATTGACTCTTTTTCTGTTAATTTTAAATTCTCTTTTTTAATGAATAAACCTAATAGTTCGTGTATATGAGTCTGTGTGTGTATGAATGTTTGTGCCTGTGTATATGTGTATGTTTGTGTGGATAGCAATGTACGCTGATCTGCCACGATGATAAAACCACCTGCCTAATATTGTGTAGGTCTTCCCATAGTGCGTGCTGCTGCCATCTCTGCCCCAGGTAAATGATGCACCGGGCCATCCACTTGATTCATCAGACCAGGCAACCTTCTTCCATTGGTTCCCATTGAAGTTGGTTTCGATGGTTGAGAGGGGTCATTGGGCACTTGGTCCCCAGCAACGAGCGATGCTCGACACCTTTCTATCATGGCCAGCATTAAATTTTTCAGCAATTTTAGCTACAGTAGCTCTTCTGTGTGATCGGACCAGATGGGCTAGCCTTCTCTCCCCATGTGCATCTGTGAGCCATGGGCGCCCATAACCCCGATTCCGGTTCACCGGTTGTCCTTCCTTGCACCACTTTTGGTAGGTACTAACCAATGCATACCGAGAACACTCCACAAGACTTGCCATTTTGGAGATGCTTTGTCCCAGTCATCTAGCCATGACTATGTGGCCCTTTTCATAGTTAATTTCGCTTGCTCATTTTTCCTGCTTCCACAACGTGAAATTCAAGAACTGACTGTTCACTTGCTGCCCAATATATCCCACGCCATAACAGGTGCCATTGTAACAATATAATCAATTTTAATCACTTTACCTATCAGTGGTTTTAATGTTGTGGCTGATCAGTGTATGAGTGTATGTGTATATACTGTGTGTATATATGAATGTGAGCAAATGCTTGTAATTTCCTCAACAGAAGGGTGTTTGTTTAAATTTCTTTGGGGGTGCAGACTTAGAAAAAATAAAATAAAATTTACAGTGGTTGTAGGGGGTGCTAAAATATAGATCCAACCCGAATATATGATATCTCTGTTTATATTACCCTCAAAGGAGTAATGTGATTGCTTGCACGCTAAATATACCATTACAGGTATCATCCTTACTCCTTTTTCTTGATTGCAAACTGCACACAGACTTTTTTTTTAAGTTTGGGGAATTTACTATGTTTTTTACAAAGTTATTGGGTATGTTTTGTAATAGTCACAATAACCAAATAACACATTGACCACTCCTGGATCGATTTACAAACATTACTAAGATACATTTAGTGCCATGAAATTAAAGTGCAATTATTTTGATAAAGACAAATTATAAAAAAGTACGATTTTGAAAACACGGTTACATCACAGTTAAGGACGCAAATTGCTTAATACATTTTTGTTACATCTACAATGATTACATTTCTAATTTACCAAATTCATCCAAAAATATATATTTAGGTTTAATTTCCTGACGAGTGAATTGTGACATATTAACAAAAAAACTGAATTTCAGAATTGAGGCTAATCTAGACAAGGTGGTATTATACATGAGCTGGTAATTCAGATATATTATCAGCTAATTGGGCCTAAAATTTGAATTTTAGTTTTCAATTCAACATACATCTCTGTTTAGCAATGAATCCCTCAGAGTTGTTCAACTCGAGCTGTATAATGAGATTGTGTAAGCCCTGGGGTGTAGAAAGATTCAAATGTACAAATTCTCCGCAGCACTTACAACATGACCGAATCGTCATTGACCCTTTGGACTCCCTGTGTCAATTCGGCTTTTTTCTAAAAGATGAAATACTGATTTGCTAAAAAGGACTGTTGTGATTAGAATGGCACGTTCGTGGGGTACAAGCAATTGAAGAATAATACAAAAACCTTCCTCAGTTTGTGATACTTAAATGTATAGTTTAAATGTATACAACTTAACAACGCTTTAATAATTTAAAGAGTGCACTTGTATATGAGCTGGTTATTATTGTATACATATTTTTTTGCAGTAAAAGCTTTTTAGCAGGCTGCTGGTAAGTAATACATAGGGGAAGATTTATAAGTGTTGCAAACTGAAATGGAATCCGGAGGAACATTCCGTGATCGCCATGGTGACTTCTCCATTTGTTCTAGAACTTTCTGTTTGCTTCTAAATCTCCCCAGCATTATAAATCTCTCCTACATTATGATTGGCTGTAACGACAACTGTAATTTGTTTATATTTGAAAAAAAAAACAGAAAAAACTGACATGCAAATCATTTATTTAAATAATTTCAAGGTCAGTAAAATATGGATTTAACTGACAAACAGTTTTGTATTGTCAGATTCTTTGTAAATTCTTTATTTTGACGTTCAGGTGAGTACAGAAACACATACATACACCACAACAGCGTACATGCGCGTAGTAACAAGTCAAATAATGGTACTGATAATAAGCATTATTGTCTTTTGACCATCTGACATGCATCAAGCATCATTACAGCAGTCCATCCATGGGAAGTATTGTCAGATTCAATCTCTTTAGAAACTTTGCAGTTTTGAATATATGTTTTGTATAAACACGGTATTCGCAGAATTTGTAGGCTCCACCGGTGATTTTAAGTTTGCCACCTGTATTTTGATTACTCCTTGCAAGCAAACATGTCAGTTTATTTAAATAATATTATTTACTTATTTTGCGTTATTTCGTATTTATTTTTTAACATGTTTAATTGTGTGTTATTTTGTATTATTTATATTGCAGACTGTAATTTGCAAGTGTGATGTTATGGCAAATTTAAAGGTACTGTCCAAACACCACAACAATATTTAGCCCTTGTGTAGGTGCTGGTAAAATGAGGTCCCATGTCCCTGTCTTCCTTCACACAGTTGCTTATTACATTGCAGTGATAAGCCCATCCCCTTCACCGAGCAACATCACAAGGCAGCTAGTGTTTCTGATACCGGAGAAACTGACGGAAGCGAAGCACAGAGAGATGGACACAGGTTTCTTCAGGAAGGAAGAGATTCTTTATTGGATCACCGATCGGGACTCAGAGGGACTAACGTCACCAAAATACAGCAAGTTCTGAGCCCCGGACAATAGTGCAGGCTCCTTATATAGGCACATAACTCCTCCCATATTAAGCTCCACCCGCACATTCTCTTAACCAATCAACACAAATAAGAATTAACTTCCTGTTTGACCGCATGGCTTGTCCAGCACAATGGAGGAGGGGAAAACTATATCCTGTATTCTTGCACATGCTCCGTACACTACTGATCGTATCTTGCCTCGTGCAACCAACTGATCGATACGTCAGCATATGCACGTACACATGCCACGTGGTAATCTCGGCCTACTAAATTTATTTTTTTACCGAGATTCCACCACATTCCCCCCTTTGATGCCTCTTGATATTTCACAATTACTTGAGGCATCACTTAACCTTAGTTTGCATACACCGCAAGTTACCTTGAACCAGACCAGACTTATCTTATGATGTGAATCTTCAACACTCATCTTCCTGCATTGGTTCTCCCTGATCTAGAGCCTCATATTTATAAATTGCCATTATCTGTGCAGCAGCCTTCCTCTCTGCTATATTTTCTATCAGACTTTGCACAGACCTAACTACTAAGGGTATAAGACACGGCAGGAGTAGACACAACCTTAAAATCAGTAGGACTCCACCTACCACTGCCTTAAGCCCTCCAAACCACTCATACCAGCTACCAAACCAACTACTTGGATTGTACCCTTTCCATACCTGAGTAGGCACATGCGCTAGTTTAACCATATGGCTAGTAAGCTCAGCTATTGCTTGCCCTTCGTCATCTATTTGAAGACAGCAATTGCTCAGGTTAAACTTCCCACATACACCTCCCTCTACTGCCAAAAGGTAATCCAAGGCTAATCTATTTTGCTAGACTGCTGTCCTCATCCTGGTATTATGCTTCGCTAGAAGATTGAGCGCTTGTGATGTCTCGTTAGGGATAATCTCAACCACCGCCTGTAATCTTATAATGCGGTTGAGCATATAAATAGGGGTTCTATAACCAAAGGTACCATCTTCTGCCCACGTGGCTGGCCCATAATAATCTATAATACGCTGGGGAGGCCATTCATTATCTTCCCAGGCGCCTATCTCTATGGGTCCCCTTTTCTTCCTATGATTCACATCATACACTTTAACACCTAAAGTCTCACCTGTTTCAATAGGTAACAAGAAGAAGGATGGTTTGAGCATACCCAACACACATGCCCCTTCCCAGTCCTGTGGCAACTCCGAATAGGCTTTCTTACCACAGATCCAGTACAAATTTGCTGGGGCTCTCCAGGTAGATGTGATGGATAGGTCAAACCACACATCCTTTAAATTGGCGTATCTAGCAAACGGGTTAGATGGTTCTGAGACATTTGAGGCCGACCACCAAGTTGTATTCTTTGTATCATCATCATAAGCTTTTTGCCCTAGACAAGTTAATTCTCCTACAGAAGTATTATACATCATTCCTTTCCTTGCTATGCAAACATAACCTATGATGGAGGTCTTTAATCTCCACTCAGATTTACCTCTAACACTCATATGATAATCGGCTTGTGTAGATATTAGTTGGTCAACTGCCTCAGAACCGGACATTACCTCCTTTGCTTCCCAAGGCCATTGGTCTCCCATGTTAGTACCTCCACACACATAGCAGTTGGTAACATTAAGACTACCGGCAATACTTTCGGCTAAATCAATGAACAGGTTTTTAGCATTATGGGGGATCTTATTATCTATACTCATCTCTTCATAAAAGGAATGGTATACTTGATGAGTTTGGGAGGATACCGTATCAGTCTCTATCCCTATAAACAATACTGTCCCAGGATCTAAACCCGTCCCATATATTTGAAACCCAAATAAATTACCATATGTATCTAAGAACTTGTCGGGGTTATTTATAAGTATATGGACTGGATTACATTCCATAGACTTACAATATGGGCTGGTAGGCAACTTAGTCACAATCATGTCCTTGTCTACTGTCTGTCCCCAAGTTGCCCACCCCACACAAGACCAATATGGGCAAAAGTTATAATCTCTATTTGGGCATCTAGGACTCACATATTTATTTTTATTACTGGGACAAATATATTTATCTTTAGACCCATACGTCCTCTCCCATCTAAGATCCCCACATACATTCCACGGCTTTCTACCACTTGATATCGCCTTACACGCATCAAATAGCAGAATACCCGAAGAATGTACGGATTCTAACACCGTCTTATTAATTAGGGTCCCCTGAGGATCTCCATTCCTGAGAGTCAACCAAATTGTACGAGGTTGATACTCCGGACTGAAGCACTTAGGTTCTCCTACTCCTAAATGGCACACGCTATATTCTATATTAAGGTATCTACATCTGGATACATCTCCTTTACACTCGTATTGTGAATGCCAAATTAGGGTTTGGGAAATATGGTTACCTGTTCTCGTAGTCTTAATGCATACCTCACAGCTAGGAGTGTCGGTACCTCTACCTTCCTGAATATAAAAACACACATAAATAAACATTATCAAGAATACATCTTTCGCCGTCATCCTCAGTCTTCGTCCGTGCGAAGGCACCTCAGCTTCCAGGATGTAAGGGCTGCAGGGAATGGAGTTCCGCTCGTCTTCACAGGAGTCCCTTCGAGACTTTCCTGGCTTATATACTATACGTCGGTGAGCGGACAGGCTTTATTATGGCCGTCTAAAACACTCACTTCACCAAATCTCTGTAACAATAAAATTTGTAATCCACAAAGTTCCTCGTTACTCCGACTGAGTAGTGCGTTTTAACCGGATCTTGCAGGGATACTCTGGATCTGCTGTAACTTGCCAAGAATCGACTGCTGCTGGTTTAACCCTGGAGTGATGTATCCACGGAGTCACTTCGGCCACTTTTATCGCTGTAGGGGTAGACAAAAGAACAACATAAGGACCTCTCCACTTGGGCCCTAACGGTACATTATTCCACTCTTTAATCCACACTTGATCTCCTGGATGGTAACTATGAACTGGGGGATAAATATTCACAGGTAATCTATCTTGTACCCACTTCTGTACCTCCTCCATAGTCTTACCCAACTCTACAACCTGCTGCCGGGTAATTCCTTCTCCCAACTGACTCAAATCCCCCCTTAAGTTACCAAGTACGGGAGGTGGTCGCCCATACATGATTTCAAAAGGAGAGAGGCCCATCCTTCTGGTAGGGGTACTGCGGATTCGCAATAGAGCTATGGGTAAGAGAACGTTCCACTTAAGTTGGGTTTCCTGACACATTTTAGCCAACTGATTCTTAATAGTTCTATTCATTCTCTCTACCTTACCAGAACTCTGGGGTCTATATGCAGTATGAAGCCTCCACTTTATACCAAGCATATGAGTCAGTTGTTGTAGGCACTGATGAACAAAAGCTGGACCATTGTCCGATCCTATAGAGCAGGGTAGTCCATATCGGGGTATTATTTCTCGTAGCAGGAATCTCACAACTTCTCCTGCTTTCTCTGTACGAGTAGGACATGCTTCTACCCAGCCTGAATAGGTGCACACAATTACCAGCAGGTAACGATGTCCACCCGATTTAGGCATCACTGTGAAGTCTATTTGTAGATCGGACATGGGGAGTCCCCCCATAAACTGAACTCCTGGTGGCTTTACTGGTCCTTGTCTTGCATTATTTTTAGCACACGTTACACATCTTCGTACAATGGCCTGAGTCAAGTTGGACAATCTTGGTATGTAGAAATGTTTTCTGAGAGATTCTTCTGTACTGTCTCTCCCAGAATGTGTCCCGTTGTGGTAATTTTGGACAATTTCTACCGCTAGTGATGCTGGAATGACTATTCTTCCATCTTCTAACTGATACCATTTGTTCTCCAAGTACTTTCCAGGTTCAGTCTTTAACCACTCCTCTTCTTGAGCTGTATAAACTGGAGTCCATTGAGACAGTGGAGTTGGTATAAGAGCAGCTATGTGCCCCACATATTCCTGTCTTCCCGATTCAGCGGCACGCTTAGCTGTACTGTCTGCCATCCGATTTCCCTTGGTTACATCACCATTTCCTCTCAGATGCGCTCGACAATGTATGATACCGACTTCTTTCGGCTCCCACACTGCTTCCAATAGTTGTAGGATTTCAGCTGCATACTTGATTTCTTTGCCTTCTGAATTCAATAGTCCTCTTTCTTTATACAAAGCTCCGTGGGCATGAGTGGTTAAAAACGCATACTTGGAGTCCGTGTAGATGTTCACTCTTAAACCTTCAGCCAATTGTAACGCTCGTGTTAGTGCTATCAATTCTGCCTTTTGTGCTGATGTTCCTTTCGCCAGTGGCCGAGCTTCTATCACCTTGTCTATTGTTGTTACTGCATATCCTGCATAGCGGATCCCTTCTTTCACATAACTACTGCCGTCGGTGTAATATTGAACATCGGGGTTCTGGATGGGAAAATCACGAAGATCTGGTCTACTTGAAAATACTTCATCCATTACTTCCAAACAATCATGTTGACTTTCAGTAGGTTGTGGCAAAAGGGTAGCTGGATTTAAGGTGTTTACAGTCTCTAAATGCACTCTTGGGTTTTCACACAACATTGCTTGATACTTGGTCATACGGCTATTACTAAACCAATGATTTCCTTTGTAATCCAACAACGTCTGTACTGCATGTGGGACTCGTACATAAAGTTCTTGACCCAGAGTGAGTTTATCGGCTTCAGCTACTAGCAGGGCAGCTGCAGCTATGGCTCTTAGACAAGGTGGAAGTCCGCTGGCCACTGCATCCAGTTGCTTAGACATGTAGGCAACAGGTCTTTGCCATGATCCCAAGTACTGTGTCAATACTCCCACAGCCATTCTTCTTTGCTCATGTACATACAGGTAGAATGGTCGTGTGTGATCAGGTAGACCTAATGCTGGGGCACTCATCAAAGCCTTCTTCACATCTTCAAATGCCGTTTGCTGTTCTTGAGTCCATAAGAAGGGGTCGTGCTCTGTACCTTTGATAGCTGCATACAGAGGTTTTGCCAGTATTGCGTAGCTGGGAATCCATATCCTACAGAAGCCTGCTGCCCCCAAGAATTCTCGCACTTGTCTTCTATTCTTGGGTATTGGTATTTGGCACACAGCTTCTTTTCTCTCTGGCCCCATAATTCTTTGACCTTCAGAGATATGGAATCCCAGATATTTGACAGTTGGCAAACACAACTGAGCCTTCTTTCTAGACACCTTGTATCCTGCCTTCCAGAGAATGTGTAGTAGATCGTGCGTTGCTTGCTGACATATTTCCTTTGTAACTGCTGCTATCAACAAGTCATCTACATATTGTAACAATACACACTCTCCTGGGATAGACTCGAAATCCAGTAGATCTTGGCTTAGAGCTGAACCAAATAGGGTAGGTGAATTTTTAAACCCTTGGGGCAGTCTTGTCCAGGTCATTTGGCGTTTTGAGCCCGTTACAGCGTTTTCCCATTGGAAAGCGAAGATACATTGACTTTCTGTGGCAATTCGGAGGCAAAAGAAGGCATCTTTGAGGTCTAAGACTGTAAAGTAAGTAGCCCCGCCCGGAATTAAAGCAAGCAGGTTATATGGATTGGGTACAACTGGATGTATACTAACAACCGCATCATTGACTGCTCTCAAGTCCTGTACAGGTCGATACTCATCTGTACCGGGCTTTTGAACAGGCAGCAATGGGGTGTTCCAGGGGGAAGTACAGAATTTTAGGATACCATACCGTATGAACTTATCCAGATAAGATTGGATGTTCTTCTTAGCCTTCTGCGGGATGTGGTATTGTCTTAGGCTCACTGGATAAACCCCAAGTTTTAGTTCGATTTTAATAGGTGGAATATTGCGGGCCAGTCCTGGTGGGTTGTTCTCTGCCCAAACTCCTGGTATGTTGAATAAGGACTCATCACTCCTAGGGTTTTGGCTAGTCAACGCTGTATAAAGTCGCCACTCTTCTTCCTTTGGTACGGATAATGTCATAATACCTGAAGGTCCATTAAACTTTAAGGATGTTGTTCCATTTGGTAGGAACGTAATCTGCGCTTGTAACTTAGATAGCATATCACGTCCCAGCAATTGGACTGGACATTCAGGCATATAAAGGAATTGATGTTTTACTACGTGGCCTCCCAATGTACAGAGTCGACTTTTAAGAACCGGTTTTTCAGCACTTCTTCCAGTTGCTCCTATCACAGTAATAGTCCTTCCAGATGGAGGAGCAACTAGGTTAGTCACCACTGAATGTTCGGCACCAGTGTCGATCATGAACGCACTCCTTTTTCCCCCTATTGATACATCGACCATAGGCTCCGCTCGACCAAGGGGGATGGAGCCCGGTCGGTATCAATAGTCCTCCATGACCGTGTCAGCCAATCCTACAAAGTCCCTACCTTCTCTATCGCGGGACCTTTGCGCTGCTGGGAAATACCTGTCTTCCCTAACACTTCCTCTGTTCCCATTGCTCCCTCTACTACCATTACTCCCTCCGGGGCCTCCTCTACCTCTCCCTCTGCCTCTAAAGTTTCCATAACCTGCCCTGGGTTGGTCTCTCTCGTACTGCTCTCTTTGTGGACACTCGTTCCTCCAATGCCCTTCTTCCTTGCAATACGCGCATTGATTCCTACTCAAGGGCTCCCTATTCCATCTACTATCGCCTCTATCTGGGCCCCGTCTATCTACGCCTGCAATCGCTACCGCTAACATATCTGCCTTTTTACGCATCTTGCGCTCTTCCTCTTTCTTACTTTCTGTTTCCCTGTTCATATATACTTTATTCGCTACCTCCATTAGTTGAGTGATTGACATACCTGCAAACCCTTCTAACTTTTGTAGCTTGCGCTTAATATCTCCGTAAGCTTGGCTGACAAAGGCGGAGTTCACCATTCGGGAATTATCTGCGTCTTCCGGATTAAAGGGGGTATACAAGCAGTATGCCTCCAATAATCGGTCATAAAAGACACTGGGCGCTTCATCACTTTTCTGAATCACCTCAACTGTCTTCGACATATTAATGGCTTTCTTTCCTCCGGCTTTCATGCCAGCAATTATAGCGTCTCTATAGGCTCTGAGTTGAACCATATCAGCACCGTTTACATTCCAGTCGGGATCGGTGTTAGGATAATGTGTTGCGGCCCATGCTGCTGGATTGGCTTGATTCAAAGCACGGGCTCTATCCTCTAGCGCTTTAATGGCCGCTTGATTAATTCTTGTCCTTTCCTCATTGTTAAACAAAGTCATTAATAACTGCTGGCAATCAGCCCATGTCGGGTTATGTGTCTGAACTATCGAGGTGAACAGATCAGTCATAGCTTGTGGTTTCTCAGTATACGAGGAATTGTGGGTCTTCCAGTTTAAGAGATCAGTTGTCGTGAATGGGACATATACGAAGACTGGGTCAGCATGTGCCATTTGACCTGCGGCATCGATATAGGCTGACCCGGGATTCAGACGAAGAGGCATCTGGTAATGTTTTAATTGTTGGGTACCAGTCAGTTGTCGGGTTTGTATGGGGCTACGTGGAAGGGCGTCAGTCATGGGTTCCAGTCGGGGAGAAATAGGGCATGAGGATGTGGGAGCTTGGTTTTGGGAAAAGGTAGTGAATAAAACACTTCGAGCCGAGCTAGAAGAAGCTTGACCGGAAGTCTGAAGTGGCGCCAAATCAGGATATTCAGATCTAGTGGGGGTTGGCTCTGATTCCGGAAGGGGAGATTTAGTATGAGAGGGGGTGGATTCTGTACTGGAGGAGGAAGCGGAAGTGGATGAGGGCAATGAGGGGAGGGTTGCAGGACTTCCTGCATTTGCGTCACTTCCTCTTAAAGGAAAGTAAGGGGGCGGCAAAGGGATCTCGGACTCAGGGGGCGTGTCCAAAATGGGCCTAACACCAGTCCTAGTGGACAAACAAGTCCTAGCCACCATGAGGCGACATTGCTCCTCGTGGCACGTCTCGATCCATTTTGGCGAGTCATTTACGGCCTGTCTCCAACAATCAATATAAGGAAACTGCCCGTAAAGTTCAGGCCTACCCGATACAGCCACGTGTAAGCGCTGTACCAGAGTTGGATCCAAACTGCCACGTGGCGGCCATGCCGCAACCAAAGTAGGCCACTCCCTAGTACACAAAGTGACCAAACGTACAGGAGACATTTTAACCCCAAAATCACATTTTGTAAATCCCTTTTTAAAATTCTTCACCATACAACCTAAGGGATCCGGAATCGTTGACTGCGACTCGCCCATACTTAACAATGGAACGTCGTCGACAACGAATACTATACACGCGTACTATTCAACAGTTACACCCGTTTCCTCTGGCAACAGCACCACGTGGTACGGTTACCAAGTGAAACGTACACACTAACACAATAAACACTCAGGGAATTCCCGTACACACACAGCTGTTACACCAGTCACTATATAATCAATATTATGCCCTTTGGCGAAACTATACAGTCACCCACGCTATAATTCTCCATATATGAATTACCCGTCTATAACACACCCCAGTAACATCGTCTTTTAGAAATAGCGGTTACAGTACGGTTAGCATAGGTCAAAGCACAAGTTAAGGTCACAATACAATTATTAGTGGTTATGGTGTTAAACATGCAATGGACGACAGTGATTAGTACTTATATACAGTGTCAGTAAATATACAGGGTTATGGTACCGTGCACTATAATACAGCAACACACTATTAACACTCTCGCTAGACGGCTGAGCTCGCGCTATCTAACAAGATATACACTTTACTAAACAATCGTTAACACATTTACAATTCCCAACTAAACTATTGGCCAGTACCTTGAATGGACTACCTAAAACTATGTACACCCGTTTTGGTTAGCCACACTGCCCAAGCACCACATATAGCGAGCTAGAGGACCGAATTTACACAGGCGCCTCTTAGTCGATTACTATCAAAAATCTAGTGGGTTCCAAATTTACACGCCTTCCCACTTAGCCAAGATAGGTTGAGAGCTAGCGAACCGAATTTACACAGGCGCCGCTTAGTCACCCGGTCCCTCCGACCTAGCGAACAAAATATACACCCTAGAACGCTAGTCTAGACAAGACGCCGGTGTCCGGCTAGGGCTATTTACACCAGGACCCCGCCTGACTAACCAAATCAAACGGTCTGACTAAAGAGCGTTCGATTGAGCGGTGCGCCTTCGCTCCTTCCCTCCGACAGAGGGGGCAGATTCCATACACAAATAACCCCTTATGGGCCTACCGCACAATCGGTATACCCCTAGTGGGTCTGCCGTCTAAAACAGCAGTTGTCTTACCTCCTCGTTCCTGAACCTGAGTTCACACTCATCGACGGGGACACCCCAGCACTTCTTACGTAGAGGCCGATGATCTCTTGGACAACAGACCAGTGGCGCCGAGACGAAGGGAGGTCCACGCAGAAGTTCAGGGGTGCAGCCGTAGAGAACGTGGGCAAAGATAGACCGTCTCACGCCTCTGCCTCTCAGCTACCGTTGAACGATGAGTTTCCCGGCCAATGCACCAAATGATACCGGAGAAACTGACGGAAGCGAAGCACAGAGAGATGGACACAGATTTCTTCAGGAAGGAAGAGATTCTTTATTGGATCACCGATCGGGACTCAGAGGGACTAACGTCACCAAAATACAGCAAGTTCTGAGCCCCGGATAATAGTGCAGGCTCCTTATATAGGCACATAACTCCTCCCATATTAAGCTCCACCCGCACATTCTCTTAACCAATCAACACAAATAAGAATTAACTTCCTGTTTGACCGCATGGCTTGTCCAGCACAATGGAGGAGGGGAAAACTATATCCTGTATTCTTGCACATGCTCCGTACACTACTGATCGTATCTTGCCTCGTGCAACCAACTGATCGATATGTCAGCATATGCACGTACACATGCCACGTGGTAATCTCGGCCTACTAAATTTATTTTTTTACCGAGATTCCACCACATTTCCTCTTTGTCTGTCCAAGCTCTTGTACTGAGTGTGCATGATTTCTAGTCTCTAACAACTGTAACAGGTTTCATTAAAGCATTTTAAAGGACCACTATAATGCCAGGAAAACAAACTCGTTTTCCTGGCACTATATAGTCTTTAGGCCCGCCCCACCCTCAGGGCCCCCCTCCCGCTGGGTTAAAATCCCTTCAGCCACTTACCTTAATCTAACGACGGGCTCCCTCAGCGCTGGTGACCTCTCCTCCCTCTCCAGAGTGGAGCCGAAAGCGCATGCGCGACCAGAGCTGCGCGCGCATTCAAACCGCCCATAGGAAAGCATTACTCAATGCTTTCAATGGATATTCTGTGTGCTCAATGCGATTTTCGCATTGAGCATCGTGGAAGCGCCACTAGCGGGTGTCAGGAAGACAGCCACTAGAGGCTGGATTAACCCTGCAATGTAAACATAGCAGTTTCAGTGAAACTGCGATGTTTACATCTGCAGGGTTAAAACCTGGGGGACCTGGCACCCAGACCACTTCATTGAGCTTCAGTGGTCTGGGTGACTATAGTGGTCCTTTAAGAATCTTCACCACAGCTTTGCAACTGATTGCTTCCTCTACAAAACTGTAAATGTAGCTGTAATAAAATTGAAAGATGCTGTTCAGTTGCTATCAGCTTTTTCATTTGTTTGGGGGGGGGGGCAGCTTTTTTATTTATCCTATCTGATGAGGAAATTGCTGACAAGAGAACGATCTCTGATATTCAGGAGATTATGGGATATTTTCAGCTTCCAGTGAAAATAATGAGAGTATTAGTAATGCGTTACTTACTGGTTTCATGAGAGCTCCTTTATCTTGGTTTCAACATGTGTAGAGGGTAATGCAGTAATTACAATAGAATATGAAAGACAATATAAAACCTTTAAAAGGTCTGCCTAAACTTTTAACTGCAGTACACTGCAGCATACTGAGAATACAGTATGCAAGAATCACATTTATCTGGGAACTTTTCAGTTCCAATTGGCTGGAGAATTCCCCCTAAAGAGACAATGCAGTAATTCACAATCACTTAAGTGGATGGATCTGGCAATCATCACCACACTCCCTGATCTGGAGCTGAGTTTTGTTACCAGAAGCCCAAATGGCCATACCCAAGGCACGCTTTTAAAGCTCCTACTTTTCATCGCGAATTGATAGAAAAAAGCAAATCATGATTTACGAGCCAAACCTATGGGTTCTGTCCTTGTGGACTCCTAATTCCAACATGCACAATAATGTGTAGGCAGTCAGTGATTTTTATCATTAAGTAGATGAGGAGCGACCCCAAACATACACAAAGAAGTGCTTTAGGGAATCAATAAGAGGGAAATAATATTCAGGGATTATATTTGTGGGTAATAGCTTCTTGGTCCAAGAAGATATCTAGGTCGAGAAGGATTTTTTTCCCTTAGTTTGGTGCAAAATTGGATTCAAATGTTTTTTTTTTCCATCTTTTGGATCAACTGCAAAAACAAATGTGAGGAAGGCTGAACTTGATGGACGTAAGTCTCTTATCAGCCTATGTAACTATAATAGGAGGAGCAGACCAGGCACAACATCATGTACAATGTATAGCTATAGCACTACAGTATACACAGCCACATCTTAAACAGCATGACCACCAACAAGGCAAGGGACATTTCTATTCATTGTGCTCGCATGTCGCGAACCATCTAAATCCTGAACTTCGCCTGGAGCTAGATATTTTCAACATAGTTAATGTGCCACTTATGATAGAGGAAAGATTAAAACTGTTTTATTGATTTATGATATCTTGATAATTCAGAAAGCAATGAGGGACTGGAGCTCTCGGTCATGCGGCATGCTACATTTTGCCATTTATTCATTTAAAAGCACCTGCCTGTAGGGCAGGGATAGGCAACCTACGGCACTCCAGATGTTTTGGACTATACCTCCCTAGATGCCTAGGGTTGACTCAGCCCTTCATAATTCCGAGGTAAATAAAACGAGTACCATTAAATTGGGTAATAGTAACAACCCCTGGATGTTGGGCTAATGTAACATCCCCAAGATGTACTTGAAAACCAGAGTAATCTGAATGTGCCTTTCCTGGTTAAATACTTTAAAGAGCATTGTGGGAGATGTAGTCCACAACATCTGGAGTGCCGAAGGTTGCCTACCCCTGTAGGGTATCATAGTCATCACTGGGATGTGAGTGCATTTATACTTTTTATAACAAGATAAATCATCACATCCCAGACTCTCGGCACAATAAACAATGCAGTTATTATCATTCCTCGCAATTTAAAACATACAAGTGGATACATTATCTGCTCCTTACTTATATTCTTGTCAGTTTGCCTCTAGACTGCGAAACAGACAATGGAAAGTTTGACTGGGCACATTCTGGACTTCAAGTTACTCTTAATGAGAAATAGGCAGATGCCTTTGGTGCTTAGAGGTCTTCTTCTTTTACTGAAACAAATCATGACTTGCTTTGCTACAGTTTACTCTACAGGTTGAGCAACTTTTCACTGAGAAACAATATTTGAATAGTTACCGTTCTCACTGACTCGTGAATAATCAAGTTATCAGACGGCTATTGAATGTGAATTTGCATCTGTAGAGACATAAGTAAACCTGCTCAAAGTAATTTTTGTAATGGCTGTGTGCAGTGTTCAGCCTACCTTTCCATTCTGCATGACCTTGAAACATGTGTTCTTCTCTAAGATACCATAGCTACTAGCCAGGCCATTGCAAGCCATGGCATACCCTCCAGGGATGAATTTCAACCCAACAGTGATGCATTTCTACTTGTCTATGGATAGTGGTCCCCAGATGCGGGACACCAGGGAACTAAAGCGAGAAGACAGGACTTCAAACGCAGGTCTCTTGGGAGGCCTGACACAGTATGGTCATATGATATGCCAAAATTCTCATATTTATTTGCCAAGATGGGTGACTTGTAGCCTTGTAAGATTTGAAACAGTATATTTTGTTGGTCCTTACCCTAATACCATTTTTCTATGACTTTTTGCTGTCTGAGGTCAATGGGAGTTGTAGTGACATAGTGCAGGATTTTGTGTAACCGTCTTTTAAAGAAAGCACCACGGTTCACAGTGGAGAGTTGCGGTTCTTGCTGTTATTTTTGTTACGTACATTTAGCAGTCTTTATAAAGTGAAGTTTGTTTTTGTTAGTCTGTCCTTTGACGTGATCTAAGTGTTGGCTGCTAGCCTTTACATCCTCAGCGTCCGTCTGTTCCTCCTAGAATCTCTTGTGTCCTTTATTCTGCTGTCTGCAAATATTTGTGTTCCTTTGCCTGATGATTCTCCTGCTGACGGAGCAGCTTCTAGTATTGATCCCTAGATTTTCTGAGCAAGAAGGAACAGCACAACAAATTCTGGCAAATAATCTTTGGCTAACAAATATGATGGCGAATGGCCCGTTTGAACCAGAAACTCTTATGCAGGCAGGACAAGGGGTGCAGCGATCTATATCCTCAGTAAGAACTGTATTGATTGACTGTGAAATACACAGCAATGTCAGGTCTGTTCACGGCACCGACAATAAACTGGTACAACGTTGGAGTTGTATTTTAAAGGGGCATTACCACATTTTAGTTTATCTTGTTTTTTTTTTTTTTACTGAACGTTACCTGTGATTTGTGATTTGTGATTTTATTTTTTCATTCCAATTATTTTTTTAAACTTTAAAATATTTGTTATTTCCGTTGTAAGTCAGACTATATTCTTGCATGAACATGCCCTGAACACGGAAGTGATACAGAGAGGTATGTGCATTTTATACCTACCTCTGGAGCACTCTGTACCCCAGTAACTACTTCAATGTGCACACATTTCCTGCAAGATGGGACAGTGTAACAAAATAATAAATTTCACATTCTAATTTGTAAATGCTAATTTTTTTTTTCAATTTGTTCTTTATTGTTTACAAATAACAAATGACAGGGGGGTACAGAAAGGAAGAGGGGGAGGGGGGTAGTAAAATTCCAGTGTGTACATTGTGTTACAGGAAATGCAGTTGATTGTTGTATACATCCTTGTAAGTTGCTGTTACATGCATGCATTTTTAAATTCCGACTTTCTACTTTGGTGGCTACTGGCTACTTAATCTGGTTTCCCCTGCCCGAGGTTTAATCAGAGTGGGGGCCCTTTGCCGTCAGGTGGTCCAGTGTTGCCCATCGGGCTTGTGCGTTAGGGCTCTTGGTATGGGATGTTGCGTAGGGTGGGTGCCGTGTTGGATTTTGTCTCTAGAGGGGTATAGTGTGTTCTAAGATCTGATCAGTAGTCGTTCTCCCTGTTATCAGAGGGATTTTGGCTGTTGGTCGGTTCATGCTATCTTCATTGTCTGCGTCTGGTGTTGGTGTGCCAGGGGATATCCGTTAGGTCTCCTGGCTGTGGGGTCGGCAGAGGGGTTGGGGGGAAGGGTAGGAGGGGAAGGTCAGTGTCCTGAGCCTTGTTTCTCTAATGTTTCTGTGTTCGTGCATGGGTGACCTGTGACTGTAGTACTGCGTCCTGCTAGGTGGGGAGGAAATTCGGAGTTATGTGCTCTTCAAACCGGCCGGTATCTGGGCCTTGGGCTTCTTGAGTTTGTTTATATACTTGAGTGCCTGAGGTCTGTGTATGTGTCTCGCTAGCAAGTTGAAGGTAGGACTGCCACATTGTGTTAGTGTGGGGGCCTAGTTTGCCAATGTTTGTCTGGTACCACATTGTGAGTTCATATTCAATTGTCGTAGTCATTGCAGATTCGATTTCCCTGAGCGAGGGCAGGTTGGGGGTTTTCCAACACCTGGCTATCAGTGTGGATAGGTAAATCATCTTCCGGATTGGTTTAGGCGTGTTGTCCGGTAGCAGTCTGAGTAGTATTGTAGCTGGTTCGTGCGTTAGTTGGAAGTTTGTGACCTTCGTAATCAATGTTATGGTCTTCTTCCACAGAGCATTCACCTCTGCACACGTCCACCATATATGGAGCATAGTTCCTTTATTTGTGTGGCATCACCAGCATAGATCTGATGTGGTTGCATACATGGAGTGTAGGCGAGTTGGGACCATGTTCCACCTATACAATATTTTTCTGGATGTTTCGAAGTGTGCGGCACAGGTGGTCAACCCCTCATGGGCAGTGAAGATCTTGTCCCAGTCAGTCGGGGAAAAAAGTGGTTTGTAGGTCGTCCTGCCATTGTGTCATGAATTTCCACATTGTCTCTTCTTAGGGGTTGGCGAGAGTGTTGTAACATATGGACACTGTTTTCTTCTGTGGTTTTGTCGAAAGGCATTGTGTTTTGAACTTCGTGAGGGAGGATTGTAGGTTTTGTTTGATATTGTTGATCACGATGTCATGGACTAGCGCCTTGATCTGAAGGTATTCGAATGTAAGGTTAGAGGGTAGGTTGAATTCTTCTTGTAGTACTGGGAATGTTTTGAGTCCTCTTTTGTCACAGAGGTGGAATACGTGTGTGATTCCTGCTTTTTCCCACTGTTGATACGGAAACGTACCGTTACAATGGTATAGCGTCTTAATCGGGGTTGCGAGGGACCATGGGTGTGCTGAGCACAGTTTGTTTCTACAGAATTCCCATATCGTTAAGAGGTGTTTGGTGGCTGGTAGCGAGTTCGGTGATGGTTGTCGTAGTCGTTGGGGTGCCCACAGCATCGTTGGTAGGTCCAGTTTTCCACAGCAGCTGCTCTCTATTGCTACCCATTGAGGTGTGTAGATAGTCGAGTGTGCTCCAATGACATTGGTGAGGGCGGTAGATTGGTAGTATGCTTTTATGTTCAGGAAGCCCATTCCTCCCTTTTTCACATTCCTCATTAGTAGAGGTCTGCGGATTCTGGGGTGTTTGCCTCCCCAACTGAAGCGAAGGAGGGTCGTCTGTAGTTTCGTTATGTAGCTCTGGGGGAGCTTGATTTGAAGAGAGCGGAACAGGTAGAGGATTTTGGGTAGAATTGTCATCTTCAGTGCCGCAATTCTTCCCACCCACAACAGAAACAGATTTTTCCAGGATTGCAGAAGGGTGTCGACTTCCTTCAATAGTCTCATATAGTTGGCGCTAAAGAGTTCTTTGTCTTTGAGAGTTATTTTAATACCCAAGTATACCAGGTGGTCTTCTCTCCAGTCATATCTATGATTCTGTTTTAACCTTTCAATTGTGTGTTTGGGGGTGTTGAGGCACATTGCTTGTGTTTTGGTGACGTTGAGCTTGTAGTATGAGTGTTGGCTGTGTGCGTGTAGTTCTTTGTGGAGGGAGGGAAGTGTTGTGAGTGGTTGTGTGAGCGTGAGGAGGATGTCATCAGCGAATAAGCTAAGTTTGTATTCTCCGCTTCCGACCTGTACTCCATGTATGTCTTTGTTGTTGCGGATGGCTATGGCTAGGGGTTCTAGGGATAGTACGTAGAGGAGTGGAGATAGGGGGCACCCTTGACGGGTCCCGTTTGTGATTGGAAATGCCTGCGAGCAGAACCCCGCATTGAGCAATGTTTCTGAGGGTGTGCTGTATAGCGCTTTGACTGCGGAGAGAAACGCGGTTGGGAACCCGTAGGCGAGTAGAGTCTCCTGTAGAAAGTGCCAGTTTAGGCGGTCGAACGCCTTTTCGGCGTCTAGTGATAACATAATGCTTTCTTTATTGGAGTTCTTTATGATGTGGTATAGATCTAGTGCCTTCCTGGTGTTGTCTGGCCCTTGTCTTCCTTTCACGAATCCGTGTGGGTTACCATTGGTAAGATGGTACTGAGACGTTCGGCAAAGATTTTAGCGTAGAGTTTCGCATCTGCATTCAGGCGGGAAATTGGTCTGAAATTTTGGCATGTTGTTGGGGGTTTCCCCGGTTTCCCCGGTTTTGGGAATTGCTGCTAGAAATTCGGATGGAAAGTTCTCGTGTTGGGTGGCAGCGTTGAAATATTTTGTGAGGATCGGGGCCAGTTCTTGTTGGTAGGTCGAATAGTATGTGTTGGTGTAGCCATCTGGGCCTGGTGCTTTCCCTTTTGGCATTTTGTTTATGTGCTGTAGGACTTCTGTCGTGGTGATCGGTGCGCACAATTGAGCTGAGTGGTGCGCTTGGATTTTCGGTATGGTGAGCTTCGCTAAGTATGTACGAATCGTTGTTGGGGAGGGGTGAGGCTGGGCGGGTTGGTCTTTCAGGTTGTACAGAGTTGTGTAGTAATGCGCAAATTCGTTGCAGATTTGTGTTGGTTGCATTACTTTGTGGCCAGAGTGTGTGTTTAAGAATGGTATTCTCGCTTGTGCTTGCTTTGTTCGTAGTCTTTGTGCCAGCACTTTTGTTGCTTTGTTTCCCATGGAGTAGGAAGTTGCTTTAAGTTTCCGTAGTGCTATGCTTGCTTTCTGGGTATGGATTGCGTTTATGTTGTTTTTTACCGAATGAATCCGCTTCTGTAGGGCCGGGGAGGGGTTCTTCTGATTTTCTCTGTGGAGGTCTTGTAGTTGTTTTAGGAGGGTTAGCAGATTGGTGTGGGTTGTTTTCTTCAGGTGTGATGCGCGACTCAGCAGGAGTCCTCTAATAACAGCTTTGTGAGCAAGCCATGGTGTAGCGGGGGACACGTTCCCCCCATCGTTGGTGGTGAAGTAGTGTTGGATTTCGCTGCGGATCTCGTCTGCGAATTTAGGGTCATTGAGTATTTGCTCGTTGAGCCTCCATGGACTGCGTTTTTTGTATTGGTATGGATCAGTGAGCGTGAGTGTCACAGGGTTGTGGTCTGATTCTGTGGAGGTGCCTATTTCACAACATCTGACTTGGTGTAGGTGTGTGCTAAGCATCATGTAGCTGTCTATGCGGGAGTATGTGTTGTGCACTTGCGAATAGTGGGTGTATTCTCTGTCATTTGGGTGGAGGGTTCTCCAGATATCGTAGAGGCCATAGGAGGCTAGCGTCTTGTTCAGCGATGTACACTGCCTATGTAGGGCTTTTTTCCTTTTGGGTGTGTGCATGGCTGTGGAGTCTGTAATAGGGTTCAGGATAAGGTTGAAATCCCTGCATATTATCAGGGTTCCCGTGTGTAGTTTGTCAATCTTGTCTAGCAGCGTGGTCAGGTAGCTGTGCTGGTTCTCATTTGGGAAATAGGTGTCGACTATTGTGTATGTGTTGTTGTTTAATGTACATATCAGGATAATGTACCTACCCTGTGGGTCTAGTTGGACTGTTATTTGGTCGAAAGCTAAAGCTTGGCTTACGAGAATTGACACTCCTCTACTTTTGGTAGGAGAGGTAGCGTGGTATTGGTGAGGGAAGTGTCTGAGGCCCATGATGGGTTTAGTGTCGTGTTTAAAGTGGGTCTCTTGCAGGCATATGATGTCCGCTTGTATCGTTCTTATTTCTTTCAATTAAATGCTAAATTTTAATGAGAAATACAGATGCTTAAATTACACTTGCTGGGGAAGCTGAACTGATGCTAAATGTGAAAGCAAAGTGCGCCAGGCTCAAAATGTCAAGTCTTCAGCTACTAGTCAGACCTCAAATTTCTTGCCACCTCAAAACGCAACCGGACAACACTAAACTAGTGTGTATATAAATTCAAAGGTGTTAGTAGGGGATTTATATATATTTTTTCATTCTTTATTTAGTTTCAGACAGTAGGGGATACATAGTATAAAAATGATTGACATGCGTTTATAACACCAACAGGGTATACGAAATGCATTCACAAAGCAATAACAAGTAGTGTACATTGGAAAGCCAAATCCAAAAATGATGTAAAATAGTCTAGTAACTGAGGTAATATCAATTAACATCAGAATAACCAGCTCATAATTAAATCTTATAGACCTCTTTTCCTCCAAGCACTTGATCAGTGTTAATTTTGGCGGCAAATTTCTATTCATTTAAATTTTGACTAAAAAGCCTTTTTAATTTTAGTCATATTTTTAGTCATCTGAATTGTTTTAGTCTTATTTTAGTCAACTGAAATCTGACTAAAATTATTAGTCGACAAAATTAACATTGCAGTTGATGTGCAGGTTTTCCTCCTTAGAATGGCTTAAAATAAGCTTGGAAAAAAGTGAAAGGAAAAATCCTCTGCAATTAAATCTAAAAAAAATGAAAAGTTTAATCCATAATTAAGGTAACATAGAGTTGGTTCCTCAACTCAATTTACCCCTTTATAGGGAAAGTCTACATAACAACCTTGCAACTAGGTTATTAATTTGTTCACAATAAGGGTGCCATCCATTGTACCTACATTTTTATTCCATCAATCTTTCAACACTTTTTTGTCTACTTCCAATCTTTTTAGATTTCTATATATTTTTAACTACTATTTTTTAACTACTATAATACTATATTTCTATATATTTTTATTTTTTTTACACTTCAGGTCTTACTAATTGAAGGTATATCCATTTATTTTAACACCTTAGCACTATCAATTTATTTATAGATTGCTCGGAGTTATCTGTTAGGTGATTTCCTAGTAGGTATAGATTTTTTTTATCACTATCTATATTTACTTTACTTTACAGTAAAGGAGGAGACTATATTTAAAAGAGGAAAAATTACCACAACAAGAGGACATAGTCTTAAATTAGAGGGGCAAAGGTTTAAAAATAATATCTGGAAGTATTACTTTACTGAAAGGGTAGTGAATGCATGGAATAGCCTTCCAGCTGAAGTGAGGTTAACACAGTGAAGGAGTTTAAGCATGCGTGGGATAGGTATAAGGCTATCCTAACTATAAGATAAGGCCAGGGACTAATGAAAGTATTTAGAAAATTGGGCAGACTAGATGGGCCGAATGGTTCTTATCTGCCGTCACATTCTATGTTTCTATGTTCTTTATTTAAAACTGCTCTGTAATTTTTTTTTAACAGGCATAAAAAAAAAAAATCCCTTAGTTTTTTTAAAATGACGCTTATTTGCAAAATTATACAAAAATTATACACCCTCAGTGTTGTGTCACTGGAGTTGCGGCCATGCAGTGTATTGGGCATGCGCATGATTACGCAAACACAACCAAGAAAGGGCAGAGAGTAGGATTTGGCATCCGTTGGGTAAGTGTGAAAGGGTTTGGGGAGTAGGTGTGAGGGTGGGTGAGCATGCCACAGTTAGGGTGTGAGCTTGACAGGGTTGGGGGTTTGGATGTGAGTGTTGGGGGTGGATGAGTGTGACAGGGTGAGGGTTTCTAAGTGATTGTGGGAGGGTGGTGAGTGTAACAGGGTTAGTGAGACAGGGCTGGGGGGCTAGTGAGACAGGGTTAGGGGGGGTTAGTTAGACAGGATTAGGGGGGTTAGTGAGACAGGGTTAGGAAGGTTAGTGAGGCAAGGTTAGGAAGGCTTGTGAGACAGGGTTAGGAAGGTTAGGGAGACAGGGTTAGGGAGGTTAGGGAGACGGTTAAGGAGGTCAGGGGGGTTAGAGAGACAGGGTTAGGGAGGTTAGTGTGCCAGGGTTAGGAAGGTTAGTATAATAGGGTTAGGGGGTTAGGGAGACAGGGTTAGGGGGTTAAAAAGACAGGGTTATGGAGGTTAGTGTGCCAGGGTTAGGGAGATAAGTATGGAAGGGTTAGGGAGGTTAATATGGCACGGTTAGGATGGTAAGGGGTTTTAGTGAGACAGGGCTAGGAGGTTAGAGAGACAGGGTTAGGGGGTTAGAGAGACAGGGTTAGGGGGGCTAGTCAGACAGGGTTAGGGGGCTAGTAAGACAGGGTTAGGGGGTTAGAGAGACATGGTTGGGGGTTTGAGAGACAGGGTTAGGGGGTTAGAGAGACAGGGTTAAGGGGGGCTAGTCAGACAGAGTTAGGGGGTTAGAGAGACAGGGTTAGGGGGTTTGAGAGACAGGGTTAGGGGGTTAGAGAGACAGGGTTAGGGGGCTAGTCAGACAGGGTTAGGGGGTTAGAGAGACAAGGTTAGGGGGGCTAGTCAGACAGGGTTAGGGGGTTAGAGAGACAGAGTTAGGGGGTTTGAGAGACAGGGTTAGGGGCTTAGAGAGACAGGGTTAGGGGGGCTAGTCAGACAGGGTTAGGAGGTTAGAGAGACAGGGTTAGGGGGTCAGAGAGACAGGGTTAGGGGGCTAGTAAGACAGGTTTAGGGGGTTTGAAAGACAGGGTTAGGGGGTTTGAGAGACAGGGTTAGGGGGCTAGTCAGACAGGGTTAGGAGGATTGGTAAGACTGGGTTAGGGGTTAGAGAGACAGGCTTAGGGGGGCTAGTAAGACAGGGTTAGGAGGATTGGTAAGACAGGGTTAGGGGTTAGAGAGACAGTGTTAGGGGGGCTAGTAAGACAAGGTTAAGCGGTTAGAGGGACAGGGTTAGGGGGTTAGAGGATTAGTGTGACATCAGTGAGGGTAAAACACACAGACTTAAAATACATTTAATATATTTTGCTTTGCCCCCTCCTGCTTACCTTCTGTGCAGGCAGGGGAGGCAATAATGAATTTCATGGTGGTCCAGTGGGTCCCTGGTGGTCAATTGTGCTTCTGATTCGCTCCCTAGTGGTCCAGTGTGCTGCTAGTGACCTCCCTGGTGGTCCAGAATGCTGCTGGGGTTGCCGCACTCCCTTGTAGTTCCGGCCCACTGTGACACCTGTGCTGTAGCACTCACAGTGCGCCGGAACCACGTGGGAGTGCGGAAGCCCCAGCAGCACACTGGGCCACCAGGGAATTTGTTACAGCTGGCAGGGAGATCTTTTGATCACCCTGCTGGCTCAAGGAAGGGGGCTCGATCAGAGCCTGAAGGACTACTAACGGGAACGGCAGCAAAGCCATTCCCACACGTTCCTGCAGTACTCGAGCCCTGTTTTTTTGGTTTGGGGTAAAAAAAATCACAACTCTCTCTTATTTGTACTTATTTCTAGCGGGGAAAACATGTTTATTACATAACATTTGCTTTAATTATTTTGAATGGGGTTTAGACGAAATTCCCTCTGGATACACATCCCAATGCACTGTGTATCTCTGACAGCTGTGCTGAAGACTTTTTCCAAAGCAGCTATCAAAGCTTGAATTTTGCACTTTCTAATTTCATTTTGCTACAAACCTACATCTAGCGGATAAACGTCTGTATGACTTCAGCTACCGAAACTTGATTTCTGCAAATGTACAAAAGCATTGCACCAGACACCATCAAGTAAATTTCAAACTCAAGGTAAAAGAGACAAACAGAAAAAAATATCTATGCTTCCAGTTTGACTTGTTAAGCCTTCATTTTTAAATTCACTTAGAATTTTTACTTTAGTTAAGGAACACTATGGTCACCATAACAACTTCATTTTAATGAAGTTGTCATGGTGCTAGGAGGCAATCGAGAGGTCTCTTACCTTAAGAGGTTAAACAGTTCTCGAACCGTTTAACCCTGCTGCCGACCTGGAGATCCAGTGCTGTAGGCAGCCACTGGGGTTAAACTGTTTGAGAATGGCACCATAACAACTTATTTTAGCTGTAGTGTTCTTCTAATTATTCTTTTGATCTAGTAGCTAGCCAGCAAACTGCTTCTAACTGTGTACAAAAGTTAGGGGAAGAGGCAGAGGTTTGGCTAGGGTATACATATAACATGTCTCCCATAAGCAGGGGTAGGCAGTATTTGGTACTCCAGTCCAGATGTTGCGGACAACAGTTTCTCTGATGCTTTGCCAACATTATGTCCGTAAAAGCATTATGAGAGATGTAATCTACAACATCTGCAGTGCCAAAGGTTGCCTACTCCTGATATAGACCAGTGGGATGAATGAAAAGAGATTTCCTAGATTTTAGTACATAAAAAGTTTTGTTCTTGTAAAGTCTTTTTTATAGACTTGAACAACATTTGAACTCTGCACATTCAGATTTTTTTTTTTGTGGAGATAAAGTGCATTTGGTTGCTTTTGCTAAATTTATCACTAGTTTACGCTTGCGTTCCCCTCTGCCAAGTGTAAAAAGAAAAGTGGAGCTATAACGCAGTGATGAAGCTTGTCCAGGTAATAGAATCGAGCGCAGCGCTGTAACTCACTCAGACTCCCACATGTAATTGACCTGTACACTGTGATTAATAGAATAATGACAATCAGATCCATTTTATTACTTTAAAGCAACTGATTGCAGATCTATTTAAACAGGACTGAGTTTGAAAGAGCTCTGCCGACAGATCAATGACAAAAATAAAGAAGAAAAAAAAGACTAACATTTAACTTGTACTCATCACGTACGCACCTTTCAACGCGATTACATTGTGTGTGATTTTTCTTTTAAACATGATAGTTTGTCAATGACTGGTTCTAATTTTAAGTAATATCTCCTTAATAAAAAAATAACTAGTTCATCATAGAGATAAATGATATGTGTCATTACATATATGTAGGGAATATTTATTTAGCACTTACCTCCCCCCCAGTAAATCTAATAAAATATAAAAATAAATCCAGATCTTCTATTTAGAATTGTCCATATAATCTTATAAAAACAACCTCTTTAGGCAGAGAATTCCATATTTATCTTTATTGTTCTTATTGTAAAGAATTCTTTCCCTAGCTTTATGTGAAATCACCTTTTTTTCAAGTCTCAAATGATGACCTCTTACACTTTAGTTAGTACTACACCGGATATATTTATATAATGTTATCATATCCCTGCTGAAACACATTTTAGAAAGGCTATGCTTGATGGACGCATGTTGAGTAAACAAATGCATTTTTTCTAGCATTTCTTTATAACTGAAATCTTCCATTGTCCTTATTAATTTTGTATCCCCCATTCTACACTTTTCCAGTTCCATAATATTCTTCTTTAAAATCAGTTGGCTGCCAATCCTCTGAGTGACACAAAAAGATTCAAGAAAAGATCTTTCATGATGACTCATCACGTGCCATATGGTGCCAGCAGCCTGTGACCCCCATACTCACTCCCCTTTACCCCATTTCAGCATTTTTGTGAGTGTGTATCTCTCTTTTTGGAATGCAATATTGTGAAGTTATCGGCATTGAACATTAAAACATAATTATAATGTATGATATATTGTCTAGCTTTGAATAGTAATTGCAAGTTGGAACGCCATGCCTCTTTGGCTTCATCAAGAAACATTGTCTCCAAAACTGTCAAGCTCAGCATTCAAGAAACTGGCACGAAAGACAGATTTGTAATGGCTTTGTACAAAAATAACTGGAATGACTCAGTCAAACTAGGTTATTCAGTAAAATTCCAGATGATATCTTAGTACGTAATGAAAAAAAACATACAGAAGTTTAAAGAGATGCTTGTTGATTGTTTGGGTAGTGTATTACAGTGGACCTTAGTTGAGTCCCAGGCCACTTCAGTGATTTAAATATCATAGACATCTTCATCTTGAGAAGAACCCTGTGAATTGCCCTTGATAACTTGTTACCAGTAGCAGCATTGTATTCCTAATTGCAACAGAACCCCTTCTTATATGGGGAAGAGTCTAAAACCTACTTATCCTCCCTAATACGCAAATATGTCCTGTCTAGGCCCCTACACTCTGCCGAAGACCTACGTATAACCTCTGTTCGTACTCCTACCTCTGATGCTCACCTTAAAGACTTCTCTATGGCTGCACCGTTCCTATGGAACGCCCTTCCCCTCTCTGTTAGATTTTCACCCAGTCTCCACTCCTTCAAAAAAATTTTTTTAAACTTACTTCTTTAGGAAAGCATACCAATTAAACTGTGAACAGCTTTCCCTCCCCGCACCCTGATTCCTCTCCTGAAACTGTCATCCAAACACTAAGCTCTCAGTAAACACTATCCTAGCAACATACTTTTTTACCTTACCCTTATCTTTTGTATCACAATACTCCACTCCGTCTAGCATGTAAGCTCATTGAGCAGGGCCCGCAATCCCTCTGTTCCTGTGCGTCCACTTGTCTGGTTACAAATATATGTCTGTTAGTCCACCCATTGTACAGCGCTACGGAACTTGTTGGTGCTTTATAAATAATAATAATAATAAAGGAGCTGTTTTGCAGAATTCATTATGTTAGATACATCATATTGTTAATGAAGAGTGGTTCATGAGGCTAAATTCAGAATTGAAGAACGGTTTGCCAAGTTTATTCCATGTACATATTGTGAGTTAATGCTAACAGTTAGTTGAAAGTCTTACATGCGGAAATGCCTTTAGTGGCTTTCTGAATGACTGATGGATTGTGTGACTGACATCCACAAGAGACATTGTGGCTGACAAATGTAAACATCACTGTATCCCACAAAGGACATTATTTACGTTTATCAGACTGCAGGGACAAGGCCCTTTCAGCCCAAGGTCCATTACATTACCATGTGGTTTTGGTACTTAGAGTGTCCCTTTAAATACAACATCAGTCCATGTTTTTTTCAGTATCGCTGCTGGTACAGAATTAGCAATTGAGTAACTATTTGCTGGTGTGCTTTTCGAACTCAGTTAGGAACACCTTATGGAGCTCAAATATCTATGTATACAATGTCACATATTCTGCATCTGTCATTCCTACTGTAAAATGTGCCACCAATGAACATTCAGTCTTGCCTAGCTTGATTCAATCGGTTCCTCTTCTATTTTTCATTTACTCTTTTTCTCCTCAAATAAATGAGGCAAAGTAGACACTTGCCTTATGTCTTTTTCCTCCACTTGACAAAAGTCGGAGCTACCTTTGTAAAGTTTTGTCATTTTTTCCCCAGCCGTCACTAGCGATGTCTGGGGGTATAGGCCATTGTCTTGCTCATCATGAGAAAATATCCACGGAGAGGCTCCTGTGTGAGTGAGTGTACAGCATCGACGTGGGCTCCTGGCAGATGAATAGCTAGGATCAGAAGACGACCTACTAGATGAAGATGGCAACTGGATACCAAGCTGCGAAGTCACTTTCCAGGGTCTTTGCAAATTATGCGTAGACCCCCAAAGGTGACAGAGACACTTTAATGTCACCTCAACCATCAAACGCAAGATAGCTGATATAGCTGCTCTACAATGATAAATATCACTTGTACAAAATTGCATTAACAAATTGTTTGTTTTCAAAATGTAATCAATGAGCTATTTTATTTATTTATTTTGTGAATTTATTCGCACAGTTATGATATTTGCTAACCACTTTGTAGCGGATTGGTACCGGGCTGTCCCACGACATGTATGAGAATAAGTGTATTTGGTCATATGGCTGGTTTAATGTGTATGTACATGTATAGAAAGCATGGTATCCGGGTATAATGACAGTTAAATGTATGTAAAGAATTGTATTCCTCTGGTTGTTCGGTAGTTTCATTCCCTTGTTTTATTTGAATGATTCTACCGAACAACTAGAGGAATACAATTCTTTACATACATTTAACTGTCATTATACCCGGATACCATGCTTTCTATACATGTACATACACATTAAACCAGCCATATGACCAAATACACTTATTCTCATACATGTCGTGGGACAGCCCGGTACCAATCCGCTACACTGCTCCCCCTTGCCCACAAGCCGGCATACACAGTCTGATCCAACACGGATCGGCTTGGGGATGTCCGGGGGCTCACGGATCATTTCTCTAAGTCAGTTTGTCTTGACAACCCGTCAGCATTTCCATTCTGCTTACCCGGCCGGTACTGGATATTAAAGTCAAAAGGCTGTAGCGCCAAACTCCAGCGCAGCAGCCTGGCGTTGTCTCCAGCCACCCGGTTCAGCCAGACTAACGGGTTGTGATCCGTGAGCAAGGAAAAGGGCTGTCCATATAAATAGGGTTGTAGCTTCTTTAGGGCCCACACCACAGCCAGGCATTCCTTTTCGATGGCGGCGTAGCTTACTTCTCGAGGTAACAGTTTGCGACTGATGTAAGCCACTGGATGTTCCCCGCCATCGGCCCCGACTTGACTCAGTACTGCCCCCAATCCAAACATAGAAGCGTCTGTGTGAACAAGAAAACGTTTAGTTGGATTGGGAGCTGCCAAGACAGGGGCATTTATCAGTGCATTTTTCAATTGTTGGAATGCCTGCTCACACTCCGGGGTCCAGTTTACTTGGCGGGGAAGGTTCTTACGGGTCAGGTCAGTGAGGGGTTTGGCCAGGGCGCTATAATTGGGAACAAACTTCCGGTAATACCCTGCTGTCCCTAGAAACGCTAAAACCTGGGTCTTAGTCCTAGGGGTGGGCCACTGGGCTACAGCCTCTACTTTGGCGGGTTCGGGTTTTTGTTTACCGCACCCTACTCTATGTCCCAGGTATTGTACCTCAGCCATGCCGATACTACACTTGGCCGGCTTCAAGGTCAGACCTGCTTCCCTTATCCTATCTAGTACAGCTCCGATGTGAGCTAAGTGTTCCTGCCACGTATTGCTAAAAATAGCAATATCGTCCAGGTAGGCACATGTATAGTCCTGGAATCCATCTAGGAGTCGATCCACCATCCTTTGGAAGGTGGCTGGGGCGTTTTTCATCCCAAATGGCATGACCTTAAACTGGTACAAGCCAAATGGGGTGACAAAGGCCGACTTCGGGATGGCGTCTGGGGCCAGGGGGATTTGCCAATACCCTTTACACAAGTCAATAGTGGTGAGGTATTGGCCCCTGGCCATTCTGTCCAGTAACTCGTCTATCCGGGGCATCGGATAGGCGTCAGATACAGTCTTCTCGTTCAATCTCCTATAGTCCACGCAGAAGCGGGTCGTACCGTCTCGCTTTGGTACGAGGACTACAGGAGATGCCCAAGGACTGTCTGAGGGTTCAATCACCCCCAGTTGGAGCATTTCGTCGATCTCCTTACGCATGTTTGCCCGTACCGCTTCTGGAATGCGGTATGGCGTCTGGCGCATGGGTAGTTGCCCTGGGGTCTCGACCCGGTGAGTTGCCAGAGGCGTGTATCCAGGTACATTAGAGAACGTGTCGCGTTTCTCTTCCAATAGTTGCTGTACCTCGATCCGCTCCTGTGGGCTCAGCCGATCTCCCAGCGTAACCTCCCCTAAATCTCCGGACAGCTGCCCATCCCCCAGCAAATCGGGGAGGGGTAAGCTGTCAAACTCTTCCGTGTTAGGGGCACAGATGGCGGTTACCTCCTCAGTACGCTCGTGGTAGGGCTTCAGCATGTTCACATGGAGCATGCGTCGCCCCCCAGTCCCTGTGCAGGGGCCGATAATATAGGTGGTATCGCATCTTTGCTCCACCACCTTATATGGGCCCTGCCAGGCGGCCTGTAACTTATCATGTCGGACAGGTTTTAAAATTAGTACCTTCTGCCCGACCTGAAAGCTACGGTCCCTGGCTCCCCGATCATACCATGTACGCTGGCGGGTCTGGGCCTCCTGAAGGTTTTCCCGTACCGTCTTGGTCAACGCTTCTAGGCGGTCCCGAAAGGCCAACACATATGGTAGGATGGGAGTGCCATCTGTGCTCCGGTCTCCCTCCCAATGCTCTCTAATAAGATCCAATGGGCCTCGGACCCTCCTTCCAAACAATAATTCAAACGGGGAGAACCCTGTGGATTCCTGCGGCACCTCCCGGTATGCAAATAGGAGGTGCGGCAGGAATCGTTCCCAGTCCTTGTGGGTCTCTGCGAAGGTTCGGAGCATCTGCTTCAAGGTACCATTGAATCGTTCGCAGAGCCCGTTCGTCTGGGGGTGGTAAGGGGCGCTGATAATAGGCTTAATGCCACAGATCCTCCAGAGGTGTTGGGTGAATTCTGCGGTAAACTGGGTACCCTGATCCGAGATAATCTCCCTGGGTAATCCCATCCGGGAGAATATCCGCATGAGGGCATCCGCGACCGTCTCAGCGTGGATGTTGGTCAGAGCCACTGCCTCTGGATACCTGGTGGCCTAATCTACGACCGTTAAAATATACCGTTTTCCTGACGGGCTAACTTTATTGAGGGGGCCTATCAGATCCACCGCTATTCGGCTAAAAGGTTCCTCTATTATGGGTAAGGGGTGAAGTTTAGCCTTCCTGCGATCCCCCCTTTTTCCCACTCTCTGGCAGGTATCGCAAGTCGTGCAATATCTGCGTACTTCCTGGCTAATCCCTGGCCAGAAGAAACTCTGGGTTAGTCTGTACCTGGTGCGACTAACCCCTAGATGTCCGGATAGCGGAATATCATGCGCTATCCGGAGTAATTCAGCCCGGTACCGCTGTGGTACCACTAATTGTCTCCTCGCTATCGGGTCTAACCCCGTAATCTGTTGGTTGTTTCCCTGTATAAAAGTTGTTTATCCCAGATAAACTTCTCTCCCTCCGCCCCGGGGGAACCCGTGCCAACCTTGTCCCTATACACCTGAAGCGTGGGGTCTGTTGCGACTTCAGCTACAAATTCATTAGGTGGAGCCCAGGGGACACATTCTAGAGGGGGGGTAGGGTTGCTTACCTGGACCTCTGGCAGTGTGTTGTGGTCCTGGGTGCGGGCCTGTTGTCGGGTGACTACAGGGTTGACCTCTCCTGTGGTGGGTGACTGGGGCTCAAAAGCAGAAGTGAGCCTCCCCAGATCGTTCCCCAATAGAACCTCCGCCGGTAAATGTGGCATCAACCCCACCTCCACTTCCCCTGCCCCCGCTCCCCAATGTAAATGTACCCTTGCTGTAGGTAGCCGGTACACTGCTCCCCCAGCTACCCGGACGGCAACAGTTTTGTTCAGTTTTGCCTGATCTGAAATCAGGTGGCTCTGTACCAAAGTGATGGTGGCTCCCGAATCTCGTAATCCCCGGACTGCTGTACCATTCAGATATACCGTCTGTCGATGGTGCCGTAGATTATCCACATTGGCCTGGACCGGATCTGCCTCGTGCAGTACCTCCCATTGTTCCACAGTAGTAATGGGGACTGCGGAACCATATGGGGTGGTGACTAGGTCCTGGTAGTGGTGGGCTGCGGCCGCCCTGGGTGGAGGTGGGCCTGGACGAATCCAGGTGGAACGGTCCCGTAGCTGTGGGCATTCCCTTTTATAATGTCCCCACTTCTGGCAGTGATGACAGGGGCCAGCGGTGGGTTGTCGGAACCGGGGCTGTGCAGCGGGTGGTGGAGGTGGTGGTAGCGGTCTCGGTGGAGCTGGGGTGTAGTTGTTTCCCCCGAATGTTTTAAAGGTTGCTTTTGGAGCTGCAGGTTTTTGTGACCTGCGTGCATCCAGGTAGTCATCCGCTTTCCTAGCCGCCTCGGTAAGGGAAGTAGGGTTTCTGTCCCTTACCCATTCCTGGACCTCATTGGTTACTCCCTCATAGAACTGCTCCATCAGCAACATTTGTATTACCTCCTCCATAGAACGTGCCTTGCTAGCTTGCACCCACCCGAGCGCTGCCCCCTGTAATCGGCATGCCCACTCTGCGTGCGAGTCCTTCTCTGTTTTCTTTAGATCCCGGAACCTCCGCCGGTATGCCTCGGGTGTTATAGCATACCTGGCGAGTATAATTTCTTTCACTTTACTGTAATTCCTTATTTCGTCATTAGGTACAGTCCGATATGCCTCTGCTGCCCTCCCGGTTAACCTTCCGGCCAAAATAGGTACCCAGTCCTCTGCGTTAATTTTATGCAGTGCACACAGTCTTTCAAAGTCTTGCAGGAAAGCGTCTATATCTTCCTCTGCCTCCACATATGTTTTAAAAGCCTGGTATGGTATTTTAGGCTTACCTTCCTGTGGCACATTAATTGCAGAGCTTTGTTCTGGTGCCTGTGTCCTTAGGATGAATTCTTGTACCTCGGCCATTGTCCTGGTAACAATTTCTGTTGGGGGGTTTTCCCCATAAAAGGATAGCCTGAACTGAACCTGCCTCTGGAATTCCGATCCTTGTGGTGTTCCTCCCGGCTCCCTCTGTGCCGGAACTGAATCGCCCTCCATTCTGTACTCTGCCATGAGTTCTGTAACAAGTACTGCTTTCTTCTTATTGCTGGCTTGTATACCCCTTGCCTCTAGGAGGTCCTTTAGCGTGGAGCGTTTTAGCGCAGAAAAATCAATCTCCATCCGTACTCCATTTACGCTTGTTCCTCTGTGAGTTTGGATCCCAGCGCTGCCAACCAATGTAGCGGAGAGCCGATCTTGCACAGCTATTCTCCACTAGAGATTCCAGTGAGGCTCAGGAACAAGGTGATGTTAAGTCCACAGGCAAGGTTTCCAGCAGGTAAAGTAATACAGCAGTATCCCCATCGCAATCCCAATAACTGGACGACACACAGTTTCAGGAGTAGTCTGACAAGCTTTATTCCACAGTTCCTTATAAAGCCCTCTCCCATGCAAGGGAGGAGGTTCTATCACTTAAGACATTATCCAATCTCTAAGTAGTAACCTACCACAGATCTCCTCCCCTCCTCTAGCATCATAATCCCCTTATTGTGTACACAGTTTTCCCCGAGTTTTGGATGTATGGAACTGTTTTCGGAATGCATGGAACTGTTTTCGGATACTTTACCCATGCGGTCGGTCAAATCTTTGGAACCCCATATCTCACGAACCATTCATCCGAATGGGCTAATTTTTAAGTATGTTGGTCCCCCAGAATAGAGCTATCTGGGGATGTTGGATTTGTGGATGTACCCCAAGTATTTAGGGGAAAACTGTGTACACAATAAGGGGATTATGATGCTAGAGGAGGGGAGGAGATCTGTGGGAGGTTACTACTTAGAGATTGGATAATGTCTTAAGTGATAGAACCTCCTCCCTTGCATGGGAGAGGGCTTTATAAGGAACTGTGGAATAAAGCTTGTCAGACTACTCCTGAAACTGTGTGTCGTCCAGTTATTGGGATTGCGATGGGGATACTGCTGTATTACTTTACCTGCTGGAAACCTTGCCTGTGGACTTAACATCACCTTGTTCCTGAGCCTCACTGGAATCTCTAGTGGAGAATAGCTGTGCAAGATCGGCTCTCCGCTACACACTTACTTTTTGATTAATAAACGACAGCAAGTTCTAAATGTAGTAATTCATTATTTATTAATTATTTTTTTTTTAGCAATTTAGTTTGTATTTTTTTTTCTTCCAAATTACCCAACCTGCAGCATCACTAGAAATTGTAGAAATTTTTCTCGAGTTACAGTTCAACAACTGACTGCTAACCTGTTACAATACAAATAGCAACAGGTGTCCTATAATTATCGAATATTAGAAAATAATAAAAAAATAGGAGATAAAACAGGTTTAGAAAATCCATATTTTACTCAGCAAAATTCAGATTTGAAACAGATCTACGGTGGATGTGACACAAATTCTACATAGACATACTTAAATAGAAAACAAAAAGCACTAAAATATTAAATTGTACAAGAGGACAGCGCTTTTTACCCACAAACGTATTGCACCATTTCCTGCTCTCAACTTGCATCACTGTGTGTTGCCATTTCTTTCAATCCATTAGTCAAATAGGATTTTGTACTGAAGATTGATATAATCGTCCTAGTCCACAGGGAAACATATGTTACTTTGGAAAGTCCTAATGTCCGTGCAAAATAATTGTTAATAGACTAATGCAAATGCATTTTTCTTGCTTAGAAGTCAAGAGCTGCTCCACGCACAGGCACTGAGCCAGTGTGGAGCCGTGTTCAAAGTGATGGAACACAATAGATGCAGTTCTGGCAAGATACAGCATTGTAAATGGCGTACGGTTATACAGAGGCAACTCTTAAATTAACGGTCATATCATGTAATAGATATATCTACTATCTATTTACCTTAAAGGGACAATGTATGCACCTTAACCATGTCAAATTATTGACATGGTTGTGGTGTATGGAGTCCTCAGTTGATTTAGTGTTAAAGGGACACTCTAAGCACCAAAACAACTTTTGTGAATTGGTTTTGGTGCATAGACTATGTCACTGCAGTCTCACTGCGCAATTCTCTGCCATTTAGGAGTTAAGGCACATTGTTTATGCAACCCTTGCCCCACTCCCCTCCCCGTGACTCACATATCCTACCTGCATATGTCCTGTAAAGAGGCATCTAATGTTTAAACTTCCTTTATTGAACAGTGTGTTTAATTTTAAATTTATGAGCTCTGATTTATGAAATTAGCGGAAAGAAAATAAATATGAATTCCTAAAGTAAACACACCATGCTGTAAGATCTCATTGAAACATAAAACTTTTTTTTCTAATGCAGGCTTGAGAGTCTCAGCCAGATGAGGTGTGCATAGGGATGCATTAACAGAAACAAAACTAACTCCCAAATTGCAGAAAATTGAACAGTGACACTGCAGGGCCATGATCTATACACCCAAACGGCTTTAAAGGACCACTATAGTGCCAGGAAAACAAACTCGTTTTCCTGGCACTATAGGGTCTTTAGGTCACCCCCCCCCCCCTCAGGGTCATACTCCCGCAGGGCTGAAGGGGGCTGAAGGGGTTAAAACACTTACCTTTCTCCAGCGCTGGAGAACTCTCCTCCCTCTGCCGACGTCAATGCTTTCCTATGGACGTCCAGCATCTTCTCACTGTGATTTTCACAGTGAGAAGCTCGGAAGCGCCTCTAGCGGCTGTCAGTGAGACAGCCACTAGAGGCTGGATTAACCCTCAGTGAAACATAGCAGTGTTTTCAGCTGCAGGGTTAACACTAGAGGGACGTGGCACCCAGACCACTTTATTGAGTTGAAGTGGTCTGGGTGCCTATAGTTGTCCTTTAAGCTAAAGTTGGTTTGGTGCTTATAGTATCCCTTTAAATGATTTTTTAATGGTACCCACAACTCGACCTCCTGTGAGCTAATGGCTAAGGCAGAGTTGTGCACCACCTTACACTGACACCATACCAAAGACAGTGAGCAGTAACAGACTACGAGCATCAGCTGAGCTCTCTAACTCTAACTTACCTCTATATGAGGAGGTCGTGATGCGGGCTCTCTGGACCGTAATTCGCTGTCACACCATTTGAAAACAGTTTAACAATGAACTGAGGGATGGCATTTAGTGCCATTTAAATCCTAATCACTACATGTTATCCCATGTGATGATATAATGTGCATTGCTAAAATGATATAATCCTCATTCTTGTTATATGTTATATTATTATATAATAATGCATGTATATTTATATACCTACCTATCTTTACCACACTCTCTCTGCTCCTCCTATACTGTAAGTTCAGTGGAATGCTTAGCACGGACACGTTGGCACTGTCTCAAATACAGATACCTATATTCTTTATGCTTTATATACATTATATCTGCTTTATGGTGACTAAAAAGTTCACGAGTTTATGAAAAAGATAAAAAAAAAACAAAAAGCACTGCAGTTAAAATAGAATCCTTGCTTTGAGGCCACTGTCCCGCTTTGGCTGTCGACGATATACTGGCTGCTCACCAGTTTTTGGGAGTCGATGTTGAGCTAACAAAAGCTGAGCTGAAGTTAAAACATAACCATTATTACTCTGGCAGCCGGACAATCACTTAATATTAGTAACAGCTATCATTTGTCTTGTAAAGTCATGTGAAAAATACCAAGAGAAATGTCCTTCTCCTCCTCCTCTTCTCTCACTAACTTATTTACACTGTTCTTCAACAATGGAATACAACCTTTATTCATTACGAAGAGGCTTATATGTTCTTATTTACCTTATTCCTTCGTTTAGAACCTACGTTTTGCAGTGACATTTTTATTCATAAAATGATTTATTTATAAAATATTTTACCAGGAAACACCATTTAAGAACCATTTAAAGTCGTTGGAGGTTTACTACGCTCAGAAATTAGTTTTTATATCCTGTCTGTCTGTCTGTCTGTCTTTCTGTCTGTCAATCTATCTGCCTCTTTCTCCTACATAGCATATACATCAGAAGCCTAGAACCAGTAACTCTTTACAACTACAGTTTACAACTACAGCTCCCTTGAGACCTAGGATGGTATTGTGTAGTTGTCATTCAACAGCAACTTCACATACTCTTAGTAATCATATTCCTTCGATGGTCTACAGAGATATAATCTAAATTAACTTTTTTTTTTGTACTATCAATGCATTCTTTAAAATAGTACACGAATTTGAGGGTACACTGTAGGCACCCAGACCACTTCATCTAATTTAGTCTGTGAGTGCTGTGACCCTTTTGCACCTAGTGCTGCAATGTAAAAACATTGCAGTTCCAAAGAACTGCAGTGTTTACATTGCAGCTCTAAGTCTACCAGTCAGTCACTAGAGGGCTTCCGGAATCCAAACGGACTTTTGGTCCATTATCTGACGTTGGACGTCCTCACGGACGTCCAATGTCAGATTTTCCCTATTGGAAAGCATTGAACAATGCTTTACTATGGGGAGGTCTAATGCGAGCGCGGGCGGCCATTGATGAGCATGAGCATTGAACGTGGGCGGAGCCTAACGAGGGACATCTGCACTGGATTCAGGTAAGTGGCTGATGGTGTTTTAACCCCTACAGCCCCGTGGGAGGGGGACCCGAGGGAGGGGGGCCTAATTACCCTATAGTGCCAGGAAAACGGCTTTGCTTTCCTGGCCCTATGGGATCCCTTAAAAGAAATATATTCATTGTTGGTTAATTTAGACAAATATCTATTAAATTCACAATTTTAGGAGCCAGGTAAAATGTTATTTAGACAAGGATTAGGTCAATGGTGTATACCTTATTTAATTGTTGCATAGAAGAGAAAATCTAACAGGGACACGTCATGGATATGTATCAAATGCTGTCAACCAGTCAAAACTGTCATATTGATTCTTTCTACTTATTTGGTAGTGTACATTAGAAAACAGGAAAGGTAGATATGGTTACTTCTCTCTTCAGCACCTCCATCATCTTCTTCAGCTAAGTCTTCATCGAATGTGCCACTGGTGTATTCTTATGAATAACCTAAAGTGCACAATGTGGGGAATTTCAAGTGAGAACCTCCATAGGTAATCTTGTGCACGCACTATAAGACACCATAAACTGAACTCATGGGATGTTACCTAAGAAATATTAGGCCCTGATTTTCTTTTGAATTAATTAAATTTGGCGCTATATTCACTCTGTCTTCATGAGTTTTTCACAAGAGTGCCAAACTGAAATCGCTTCGTAAGACATACTATCAGCAAGAACGTTTGTTAAGGATTTTACAAAAAACATGCACCATTTTTTCCTCATGCAATGCGCCTAAAGTATCCCTGGTGATGCTCTCTGCCCCTAATGCGTAATTCCATCGACCGCGGTACTCCTCTACATCATGTATGTTTTCAATGTTTTATATTTGTCGTGTTCTTTTTGTATTAATCTCTTATGGCCTTTCTGCCCTTGCTTATGTTAATGTTCATTGACTAAGTCTGCTTGAACAGCTGTACACCAATTTTGAGTTGATACATGTACAGCTATAAAGGAATAAATTAAAAATATATGTATTTTTCACTTTTATAAAAAGTATTCCTTGTTAATTTACTTTATGGACCCCCTTTTTTTCAGTCCGATTCATTTCTCTAAAAGAACAACATTGTCCGAGAAAAGAGACATTAAAGGGGCACTGTAGTTTTGCACCTTTCCCATCCAGAATAATTGGATTTTAGAATTAAAGCTGCTGGATAGAACCCTTCTACAGTACTGACTTCATTAAAATTGTCAAATGTATTACTGGACACATTGGTCCCATTCTCTGTGCTTGTCTACAATGATTGCTATATTTGTAATGGCATTAAAATGGACCAGTACTGTTTTTACCATAGTATCTGCAGTGTAAGCTTGATTTATACATTCACGCATTCCACACAAAAGGTACCATCAGTGGTTGACGCTGACTCCAATACATACTGATTATATAACCATAAAGTGACTGACATTGCTTATTAGCTGGGGTAACAACTGAATCAAAGAATCAATAAAAAACACTGGTATTGTTCCTTAGTAACTAACAACAAATGCTATTTTCAAACTTCTTTCTACATGATATTTACTAGTCAGCCACAAAATCAAAACCACATACCTAATATATATTACAATTTCACATAAATATATCCCCCTAAAGGTATATCGACTTATTTAAGTTCTGTATTTGCTATTTTTGATACGATTACACTGCCTTACTACTTACTTGAGAAATATTTTATGTTATCTCCTATTGCATTATATTGCACATGCACATAGTTATATTATGCTCCCATCAGCGGCGTACATACCGCGGTCGCAGGGGTCGCAGCTGCGACCGGGCCCGTCACTCCTGGGGGCTCGGCCGCCCTGCAGACCCCTGCGACCGGGTGCCCGCCGCCATGTGATGCGGCCCCGGCCGCGCAGTATAATTGCCGGGGCCGCACATGAAGGGGTCCATTGGGTGGCCCATGGTGGTAGGACCACCCGATGGAAATGAAGATCAGGTGGGGGGGATGAGGGTTTTGCACAAGGGGCCCCATGGATTGTGTGTACACCACTGGCTCCCATGCTGTCTACCATGACTTTAAATGTACTACTAATTGTACTACTCAGTTCTTCAATAAAAAAGCCCAATTTTTTTTTTTTCAACTACAGTAATAATGATCAGGTTTAAAGAATAGTCCAAGATAAAAGAAAATAATGGTATTTGAAACTATTTTAAAGGTCAATGTCATCTAAAAATGCAATGACCTGATTTTAAAGAGCTATATTATTTTAATCTATGCATTCTACTTGCCAACTTCACTGGTTTTTTTTTGGAGAAGATATAGTTTGCTTGTCTGTGCTTATTGCTTTGATCTTTTTATAACGGCTTTGTCACCAAATCAAACATTTTCGGTAATTAATAAACAGAATCTTTATGAAATACTCCCATTGACTGTGCTGGCATTTCATTGTAATGCTGATTACATCAAAATATATCGTAAGACAATGTAGGGTCTAGTTTGCATTATGGCAAGCTTAAAGTTGACAGGATACGACACATGGAGCAGCTTTAACTATCCAGGTTAGCTATAGATGGCTTTTGGAATCCGTCTTATTCTCGAAGATTGCAAGCCTTGTGGGATTATTCACTAAAGTCCGAATGCATATGGGACCATTTGAACTGCAAAATACAGACATGTTCTTCTCCCCCCTCCCCCCCATCAGTCAACTATCCCCCATCCTGTCGCATGGCAAATGGAGGCATGTGGAGTTATAAAACTCTCTTACGGTAATTTGGGGGTCTTTTTGAAGCCCATAGGCTTGTTATTTAAATATTCACTTTTTGGCTAGCAATCACTGGCCAGGCCACATAAGTAACCCTTGTGCTGCCTAGTGCTGTTAACTTTTTTTTTGTATTCTTTATTTTGGTATTGACAGGTATTTGGTAAGGTAGCACTGTTGGCTTGTGCAGAAGCCGAGTCATCAGCATTCCATTGGTTTGGTTTACAGAAAGGAAGGTTAGTTAGTCAATGGTCATTGTATACAGTGATAATATCGACTGTGTGGACTGCGCAGAAGCCATCATATGTTGTAGAATTCAGTTTTGACTGTCAGAGTTTTCCTTGTGTAAGAATGTAAGAACATAAACGAGACAATATATACAATGGTTAAAGTAAATAAAAGAGAACTCTATAAAGTTCAAAAGTATAACTATGAGTTGCACGAGTGAGGAGTTACGTGTGAGTGAGCGCTGATTCTACTTGTATTTATTCGTCAAATTGTTCCCACAGGGCCCATACCTTCTGGAATGTGGCGATGGTATTGCTGACCTGGGCCGTCATTTTAAATAATTGTCTCATATTTTGGACAGTACTAGGGAGAGGGGGGGGGGGGGGTGTTTCTGTCTTTATCCAGTATTGTGCTAACGCCCTCCGAGCTGCTAAGAAAAGCATGTTCAGTAGTCTTTGGTCGTGTTTGTCTAGTCCGTGGGTCGTGACAGTAGGCAAGCCCAGGGATCTAGTGTCAGTCGCCGTTGTAGGATTTGGAGTTCAAGTTTACTGCTGTTCCCCAGAACTCTTTTACTCTGGTGCAGTGCCACCAAATGTGAATGTATGTGCCCTTTTCTCCACGTAGTCGCCAGCAAGTGTCTGTGGGACTCAATTGCATGTGGCATTGTTTGACGGGGGTTGTGTACCATCTTAGAATTGTTTTGTACGCCTGTTCCTGTAGTGTTCTGCATATGGACACTTTCGCACTTGCCTCCCATATGTCCTGCCAGTCTGTCCCCTCCAGTGTTTCTCCCAGGTCTGTTTCCCACTTCTCCGTATATGTTTGTGGTCCCCATGTTCCTGATTCAGCGCATATGTGGCTGTATAGCAGTGAGATTAATTTTGCTGGCATTTTTTCTTTTAGACAGATTTGCTCAAAGAAAGTTAGGGGTTTTGCTGTAGCTGTTTTAACCTCTTTAGTTTGTGCGAAATCCCTAAATTGTACATAACGGAAGAAGTCGTGAGTTTTTAGTGGGGCAAGGGATTGTAAGTGCTCGTATGTTGGTAGTTGGTTGTCGACATAGAGATGGGTGTAGCATTGTAAGCCAGTGGCTTCTATGCCTTTGAAGTCTCTCGCCCTAAGTCCCGGAGGGAATGCTCTATTGCGCAGCACCAGGGTCATTGGGGAGGGGATGTCCGTGAGTTTATATTTCTGTGCAATTTGGTCCCATAGGCTGATGGAATTGAGGATGGCGGGGCAAGTGGTCCTTAGGAGCGCTCTAAGTGCTGTTAACTTTTAGCTGCCAGTGGGCACATAGAACATCAAATTATAATTCACTTGCCACAAGCAAGTGAAAGATAATTTGCGAATGTGCATCCTGCTAGATACATTTGGTCCGTTTTTTTTTTATTTTTTAACATTTGGTCCAGTTTTTTTATTTAATTCCCAGTCCAGATCCAGTTACAGGGATAACTATGCACCCAAGCGTGGTAGATCTACCAGTTATTCAAAAATATGGAATAGAGAGAGACCTTCTTCTCCCCGGAGAAATTCACCCGAAAAACAGGGTGTTTTAAGATCCCATGCCCAGACTGTACATAACCATATTGATACCTTTAAGGCTCCTTCACAATATAATGAACAGGAGATACATTTTCAAGGGAAACCCAGAGGTCCAAAGGAAAAATCCATAACCAATTATTTCCGTCCCAGAGTCAACACTTGGGAACACCCAGGCCCCTTTACACCAGGACTCACCACACAAAAGGGTGAGAACGGAGGATTAGATCAGATTTCGAAACCTTTTTTTTCTTTGAAGGAGGAGGAGATCAAGAGAGGTATTTTCAATTTAACTGATATTCCACTTACATTGGAGGAAATAGATTTGCTTTCTAAAGGGATGAAGTTTGCCCCTAATAAAATTGCTAATGATTTTGATCTTTACATAGATCTAAAAAAAATCATTTGTTCTCTTTCTGTAAAGAGACATTTTCTTTTACATCTCCCTACGAATGAAATTGGTTTTGAGAATGTGGGGAAAAGGGATGATTATAAATTTCGCCCCAAATCGCACTTTTTTCCAGTTCAGAGTAAGGGCCCTTTTTTAGAAACTTTTGAACATATGGTTGATCAATCTTTCCAATCCCTTACAAAGAGAGAAAATAGAGAACCACATTCTTTTAATCTAACTAAAAGGGAGGAGTCTATTTTGAAACAACTGAAAGAACGAGAGGATTTAGTGATTAGAGAGGCAGATAAGGGGGGTGGTATAGTATTAATGACCACCTCCTATTATCTGCAAGAATCATTGAATATTCTGGGGGACAAGAATACCTACATTATTCTCAATAATGACCCCACCCTTGTCTTTAACTCTGAACTTAAGGGTATTTTGGTTGCAGCCAGAGACAATGAGATTATATCATCAAAGAATTTTGAATTTTTATTTCAGAAACACCCTGTCACTCCGATTTTGTATTTCTCCCTAAGACCCATAAACGTCTCCCCAATCCACCAGGTCGTCCTATCATAAGCGGAGTTAATTCTTTAACTGCCAATCTGTCCGCTTATGTAGACTCTTTTCTCCAAAAATATTCCCAAGTGGCACCATCATACGAACGTGATACAAAATCTTTTCTTCAGGAATTGGAGAGTATAGAGTGGGATCCCGAATACAGTTGGGCCACATTGGATGTGACCTCTCTGTACACGGTAATTAGTCACAGTCTGGGATTGGAGGCCCTTGATCATTACATGTCTAGGGACATGGATCTACCTCAGGATCAAAATAATTTTATATTGACTGCTGTCCAGTTCATCCTGGAACATAATTTTCTCTTTTTTAGTGGTCAATATTATTTACAGATCACTGGGACTGCCATGGGCACCAGGTTCGCCCCAGCTATGCCAACACCTACATGAGGAGGAGGGAGGAATTATTTGTGTGGTCGGGACATGGCTGGAGGGAGAACCTGGTGCTCTGGCGGCGTTACATCGATGATGTGATCATCATCTGGAAGGGGCCCTCATCTAGTTTTTTTGACTTTGTTCAGTATCTCAACTCTAACCTTTATAAATGTTTTTTTCACCTGAGTGGAACAAAAATGGAATTCATTTCTTAGACCTGGCTATTTTTTGTGATCAGGGTCAGATTCATACCAAATGTTTTTTTAAACCAACAGATGGCAACGGATATGTTCATCAACGAAGTTGTCATCATAAGCCCTGGCTGAGGGGTATAGCGAGAAGCCAATTCACCCGGCTTAAGCGTAATTGCTCCCAGCCTCAGGACTTTCATACCCAATCCTCTCATATAAAAAATAAACTTCTTGCCAGGGGCTATGATAAAAATAGCTTGGAAAAAGAAATTCGATCTATTGGCCTCCTCGAGCGCAATACACTATTGGAGGAAAAAGTTCCTACAACTGGGGTTAACACTAATTTTAGATCAGCTTTTGTCACTCAGTATAATGTTGATCATTTCAAGATTAAGCGAAGCCTCAATGAATTTTGGCCGATTTTACAACAGGACCCAGTCTTAGGCAGTTCTTTATCTGACCATCCAGCGGTGATTTTTAAAAAGAATAACAATTTAAAAAATATGCTAGCCCCTAGCTATGCCCTCAAATCTAAGAGGGATCATCCAATTGTAATCTCAGGTTCCTTTAGAGGATGTGGTGTATGTAAGGTCTGCACTACGACTTATACTGGAAGATCAAAGGAATTTGTAAGTTTCGTTACAGGGGAGACTTTTGGGGTTAAGACGGAGATTGGTTGCCACACGGACTATGTGGTTTACCTGCTGCAGTGTCCGTGTGGCAAGCAGTATGTAGGTCGAACTAAGCGTATTCTGAAGGTTAGAGTTCTTGAACATCTGAACAATATTCGGAAGAGATTTGATACCCATTCATTTTCTGACCATTGTAGTAACTGTCCGCTTTTTTCCTTTAGGGGACTCATATGTATGGGTATTGAACATGTTCTCCCTTTCTGGCGTGGGGGTGATCGGGTTAATAGGTTATCTCAGAGGGAGACCTTTTGGATACATAGACTAAAGACCCTTTTTCCTAGGGGTCTTAATGTAGGGATTGATTTGGTGTATTTTTTGGATTAACCTTTTGGACCTCTGTTTTTTCTATTCCATTCTTAATTCTACCTACCTGTTATAGACTTGAAGAGATAGGTATTGTGGAGCTAGCAGGGTATATCATTATTATTTCACCTTTGATGTGAATAACTTTGCTGCCTGGTATGGAGGTGGATAATATCCACTTTCTTTTTCTCTAATAGATGTGTGTACTAATTAAAAAACAAATATAAAATTGGATGTGTTTATTGTCAATGAGGGAACATTTTCAATGTGTTGAAAAGGAAGATAAGTGTTGTTTAATATATTGATGTCATATGAGTCACTTTATACAGATTGTGTAAATAATATAAGTCTGTGGGTCACATAGACACAGTATTTGAATTGACAATTTATTTTCTTTATATATATTAATACATTGCCAATGTGTTAAAAAAGAAAGATAAGTGTGGTTTAATACACTGATGTCATATGTGTCACTTCATATAGATTGTGTAAATAATATAAGTCTGTGGGTCACATGGACACAGCATTAGAAATGATAATATAAATATTGTATATATACTAACACATTTTCTTCTTTATATAGATAAGCACTTTGTGTTTTTTTCAATATATTGCGTTTATGTGCACAAGCACCTTGTTTCTTGCTGCTACGAATGTGTTATACAGATGGAACGCATGTGGAACGCATGTGGAACGCATTTGGAACGCGGAAGTAGGAGATCGTACTCACTTCCGGTTTTCGTTTTGATTTGAGCGCGCTCAATTTTACTGATCTAGATGCCGAAAATATTATCAGCTGAGAGGATCTGTCCCAGGACCAATGAGGAATGAGAAGACTGGGAACACCCACAGCACTGATTAATTGAACATTGGGACTAGCCCTATTTAAAGGGATTGTATTAAGGGGGGAGTAGGATGTATGATTTTACTGCTTGTAAGATTGTATGTGGTTATTTTTTATTGCTGTCCCTGATGAAGTTCATGTTTTGAACGAAATGCGTAGGACCTAATACCGCATTTCTAAAATTGATCTTAATGGTGTTTATTTCACCTTTTATAAAATAAAAAGTTTGTTTTGATTTTTGTTTTGAGTTTGATCCTATTCGGAGTCCCGTGTACCTTTCAGCTATTCCGTATTGGAAGGGAGATTACTAGCCCCCCATACCATCAGGGGAGGCACCCTATGAGCGCTTTTTTCTACATCATCTCGTGAGTGCATTGATTACCAGCGCAAGATACATTGTATTTACTGTATCACACTATTGTGTTGTTTTTTTTTGTATGTTCTCCCTATAGAATTTACAGCCGTATCCCGCTTTGGTTGTGGTTTTCTAGATACATTTGGTCCCTGTTCAGTTTAAAATTGGTGCTTTGTGAATTCTCCAAAATCCTATATTTTTTAAAGGATTTGACTGCAAAGCCACCGATTCTAATCCTGACACCGAATGCATATAGACCATCACAGTGAGAGTGCTGTACTCTGGCACATGCGCCACAGGATTCACCGTACGCATACAGGTTTATTCCCATCTCTTTAGGAAAGCTTATGGCCTCCCAGAGTAACCTCTACCTCACATACCTGTCCCTTGCTCTCTCCTAAATGGCAGCACTCTACTCTCTCTTCCAGTTCTGCTTCACTCCCACCTTATTTGATTGCTATTTCCTGTCCTTTTGTGTTTTATACCCCACCTCCTATAGACTGTAAGCTCGTTTGAACAGGGTCCTCTTCAACCTATCGTTCCTGTAAGTTTTCTTGTAATTGTCCTATTTATAGCTAAATCCCCCCCTTTCTCTAATATTGTAACGCGCTACGGAATCTGTTGGTGCTATATAAATGGCAATAATAATAATAATAATAATAATTCACTGAATATTAGATTATGTCTGCATGGATGAAATCCAATGATAATTACCAAATTCTAACTGCATTGGGAATGCTTAGATTTACTAAAGACAATTGTGGTCAGAATTTGGTCAGCCCAAGAGAATTGTCAGCAATCTCCCGGATGCATTTGGTGCCAGGAATAAAATTGGTGCTTTCTCTTCCAAATCCTATACAAAGTAAGGCTCGGGAGGTGTTACAGAGTATGGGCCATTTGGCTCAAATATGTTCATTAGATAAAAAAATCAACATATTGCCATATTAAAAGCCAGTCTATTACTATAGTAAGTCTGCATATTATTTTATCATTTAGTAAAAGGTTAACGTATTCAATTTAATATTTAAAAGGGCTTATTAAATGGCATCATTATTTTTTTAAAGTCATATAATTGCAGTCTTAAATTATTCTGCAAGACTGATTATTTTTTCTTGTGTTAATGTACTATTATACTGTATCAAATTGATTAAACCTGTACTCTCAAAGGGGCAAACTAGGCACCATAACCACCTCATTATAGCCATCCCGTTGCCAAACTGTTTACAAATGGGTTGGCAATTACCTGAGCCCCCTCTGTTCCGCCCTCCTTTTCTGATATCATTAAAGGATCACTATAGTGTCAGGAAAACAAAGCGGTTTTCTTGACACTATAATGCCCTGAGGGTGCCCCCACCCATAGGGTCCCTCTCCCGTGGCGCTGAAGGGGTTAAAACCCCTTCAGCAGCTTACCTTAATTCAGCGCCGGGCTCCGTCGGCGCTGGTGACCTCTCCTCCCCCGCCGACGTCATCTCCCCCGTCTGACGTCAGCGGAGCCGAATGCGCATGCGCGGCAATTTCGCAATGCTTTCCTATGGACGCTCTGCGCGATGGAGGCATAATATATCCACTAGAGGCTGGCTTAACCCCAAATGTAAAACATAGCAGTTTCTCTAAAACTGCTATGTTTACATCCGAAGGGTTAAAACCTGAGGGACCTGGCACCCAGACCACTTCATTGAGCTGAAGTGGTCTGGGTGCCTATAGTGTCCCTTTAATAGGCAAGTCCCTACCTCCACGTTAGTGGCTTTAATTTTTCTCACATTTTAATGGAATTCATTGGCTGAGTGCATATGTTGTAAAGGGGGAACATCAGCATCAGATATATGAGAAAAGGTGGCCAGAATGAAGGCACCAGAGGGAACCCAGGTAAATGTTAAACCATTCAAAAATGATTTGACTACTAACTGTGGGGCAGCACCAGGAGACTCCTGGAACCATTATCAATGTGGTGTGCTGTAGTGGCTATAGTGCCTAGACTGTCCCTTTGGATTTTATTTTTTATTTTGAGAATGTAAAACCTCCTCATGCAGTGACAATATCCTTTTTGAAGAATTAGTTATATTATGAGTGTAATAGTTTGGAATTATTTATAAAGAACAATTCCAAACAAAATTCTAAAAGTGGTGCAACTCTCATTGAAACCAACCAAATGAATGTTCCTGCTGATTGCTTCACTTTTTTGTACTTTCACATAACTGCTCTTTATAATGAAGCCCTTGTTTTGTTTCCAGAGCAACATTTTGTTTTTAATAGATAAAGCAAGGCATACGATGCTGAATCAAAAATAGAACATTACTGAGGATTTAAAATGTATATCAAGATTTGTTTCTGTGTATGTCCTTACAGTCCAGAGGCATATTATGCATACAAACACACACACAATGACATATATATATATATATATATATATACACACAAACACACAATCACATACACACACACATATCTACAAACACACACACAATGACATATATATATATATATATATATATATATATACACACAAACACACAATCACATACACACACACATATCTACAAACACACACACAATGACATATATATATATATATATATATATATACACACAAACACACAATCACATACACACACACATATCTACAAACACACAATCACATACGATCACAGATCTATAGACACACAATCACGGATATACACACAATCACAGACCTACACACTCATAAAATCACAGACCTATATCCACAGTGACATATATACAAAAACATAATCACAGATATACACACACAATCACAGACCCACAGACACACATACAATCACAGACCTATACGCACAATAACATATAAATACACACAATAATCACAGATACATACACACATGGACACAGACATACACACATACAATCACAAACATACACACGCAATTGCATACACACATAATTACTGACATACACACACACACAAAAATCACATTCAAGTACATTTAGTAATAAAGAGGTCCACTCAGCCTCTCTACCTTGCCCTAAGAGGACTGCAGTGTATACTCTCCCTGGTGGCCAGTGTTTCCTGCTGTGATGTGATCTCTGTGCTCTTCCTGCACAGGGCCCTTGTGACCCCTCTAGTGATGCTGATGCTGGGATGAAGTCATATCCCTTATTGACAACTCCCTCCCAGCCCAGAAAGTAATGGGCTCCCTGCCTCCCTCGTCAACTGGTAGCCTGGACAGCAACCTCGCCACATTACAAGCAGTCTCAGGCCTCGGGTTGGACAAGCCTGCTTTAAAGGTAAGTAGGGGAGTTATATTTTTTTTAAATATTAAATAAAGGACGCTGGGTGTTAAAATATATAAATCAATAATTAAAATTCAGTGTGTATGTGTATGGATGTAAGCATGTGTTTGTAGGAATTAATGTATGTATATGAGTCTGTGTGTATGGGTGTGTGTGTGTGTGTGTGTGTATATGAGTCTGTGTGTGTGTGTGTGTGTATGAATGTGTGTCATATGAGTCTGTGTGTATGTATGAGTCTGTCTGTTTACATGAAAGTGTATGTGTCTGTGTGTTCATATGAATGTGTTTGTATGAATTTGTGTGTGTTTATATGAATGAGTATGGTTCTGTGTGTGAGCCTGGCTGTGTGTTTATGTGTCTGTGTGTGTGTTTGTGTATGATTCTGCATGTTTGTATATCAAGGTGTATGTCTGTGTATATGTGTCCATGTGTGTATATGAATGTATGTGTGTGTCTGTGAATGGAAATACCTGGGATTATGTATGTGTTTGTATATGAATGTGTATGTGTATATGAATGTCAGTGTTTGCTTGTAATTTCCCTAACAAAAGGGAGTTAAAAGTGGTACAGAGGGAAACACAACATTTTTTTTTGTTATTTTACAGTTGAAGGGGGCATGTGTGCCATAATACATTTGGTTCTTCCCATCTCTATTTAATCTCTTCTAATGTGTCTTTATATGTGATTCACTGCTGTTTTTAGCACACTGAGGAAGTACAATGATATTTTTATGGTCAATTTTCATTCTAATATCCTGTTGCTAACTTGCCAAATGTAGGCTCTGTATACTTTGCTATGAGGCTGTCTGTAGACATTTGTGCTTGTAGAGCTAGGTAGAATTTTGCTAAGGACCACTCCATTCTGTCCTCAGAGATGGGGATTTATGGATAAAGGAAAGTGAAAAGTTTATATGTATGCATGTAGCAAAATCGACACAGGCCTTGTGTTTCATTTGGGAACAAGCAGGAGTTATGTATAAATATTTCACTGCAGAAAAAGATATGAAATTGTAAATCACATTCTGTAGATGAATATTTATATAGGGCATTCCTTATTTTCTTTTTACTGTAGCCTTTATTTATTTATGTTTTATTTTTATTATACATTTTCTCAAATCAGGTATATCTCTCTTTAACCTTATCTTCCTCACCGAAGGCTGAACATTAAATGGACACTATAGTCACCAGAACAACTGCAGCTTATATTGTATTTGTTCTGGTGAGTATAATAAGTCCTTTCAGGCCTTTTGCTGTAAACACTGTATTTTCAGAGAAAATGCAGTGTTTACATTACAGCCTAGAGATACCTCCACTGGCCACTCTTTAGATGGCTGCTAAAACTGCTTCCGGGGGCAGTGCTGCAGAGTAAGCAGCACTGCCATTCAGTGTCTCCACCCTCTGCATGCAGACATTGCACTTTCCCCATAGAGATGCATTGATTCAATGCATCTCTATGAGGAAATGCTGATTGGCCAGGGCTGTGTTTGACCTGTGCTAGCTCTGCCCCTGATCTGCCTCCTTGACAGCCAATCCTATGGGGGAGCATTGTGATTGGCACACCACTTCTGAAGATGTCAGCAGACAGGGGCAGTGGTATGAGCTTCAGACTTGAATACAAGTAAGATTTTACTATATTTGGTGTTCCTGTTTGTGTTCCTGACCCTGTAGTGTTCCTTTAATGAACTTGAGTCTTTTTTTTTATATTTCTGTTTAATTATGCTACCCTCAAGGGAAAGGTTACCAACAGCTATAGCGTCACTATATATATATATATATATATATATATATATATATATATATATATATATATATATTATATAATTAGTTATTAAATGAAGTGGAAAAAAAACCCACACTGTGTGGCAAGTTTCAACCTTCAGTACATTCCGTCATAATGGATGTTTGGATACAGTGATGTTTTTGATACTGCACAAATGAAACTTTAAAACAATCACAAATTGTAATAAGTCATTTTCTTATTGACTGTTTTTTTATTTTAGTATGTATGTTACAGTTTGTAATAAGGAAGATTTAGCAATTGACATCACCCAGTTCAGTCCAGCCAGCATGCACATCGCATTGGAAGAGGAAAAACAGAAAAAATAGAGAGATTTATCAAAGTCCGGATCTGAAAAACAAAAATGAGAAAAAAACCTGTCACAAACCGCTAAACGTTCCACAATCGCCATGGGAACCACTGGAGCCAGCCAGCACAATCATTTTGCGACTCTTTCTTTTTACAACTTTCCATCACTTTTGCCAACACGACACTTTGATAAATCTCTCTTTTCTCCTCCTTTCTCCCTCTAAGCTTATAGCAATGAGTGACCGGGAGACAAGATGGCGGCTTTAGGATAGTAAGAGAGTTAATACAGCAGTGTAGAGTTCTACTTTTAATGATATATTTTAGATACAATGAATGGGCATTTGCTAACTATAGGGCGTAAGTAAACATTTTGGAATTTGATGATTCCCTTTGAGTTTGTTCTTATTTTCTCTCGTTTAGTCTACTGCAACTCATTCCCCATTTTTCTCACTCAGGGCCTGGATGCCCCCTTACTATCCATAGTGAATGCAGCATCCAGACTTTCCTACTTCTTCCATCCCTCGCCCGTCTGCCAGTCCTTACACTGGTCCCATAGACATTTCACGTTTAATTCAAAATCTTAGTCCTTACCATAAAAGCTTTATTAAAGATGTCCACCGTGTTTCTGTTCATACAATCTTACTTTCAAAACTTATATTTGGCACTTTGTCATTCTTGTGGAATTCTTTTCATAAGCCATCAGTCTTTTACAGGGTTATTTTTTTTAAAAAAAAGTGAGAATTCAAAGTGAATTTTAATTTAAGGCCAAAATAGCCGAATTGGAAAAATTCTCTAAGTCAGCTATGCTTCCAGTTCGGGTACTTTGACCTAAAATTTGAAATTCACTTAGAATTCTCACGTTAGGGAATAACCCTGTTAGACTTTCCTTTACACTTGAGTCGTTTGATGAATCTTTAAATACCCACTTCTATAAGAAGACATCAACTACCACTTCTTTCTCCTGCCATATTCTCCCTTTTTATCCTTATTAATCCCTGCTTCTTCTTGTCCTCCTGACACTTATAAAAACCGTACTTCACAATGATCCACAATGGCTGACGTTTACAGTTTCTAAGACAGAGCATCATGGGAAATGTTGTTAACAAATGTTTTACACTTCCGTAGTTCCACACATTTGCCAACTACCTGATGGATGAAAGTATTTTCTTTGTACCAGAATGTAATTACTTTACCCACCACTGTGACATGTTAAAAGAGCTAAACTGGCTGTCGCTGGACTCCCAACGCACTCTTCATCTTTCCAGCCTTGTGTTTAAGAGCTTTTACCTGAGCAGAATGCTCTCCCCGGCTGTTCCCACCTCCTATAACCTCCGATCCAGTACCAGCACAATATTTAGCATACTGCAATACAAAAATAAAGTGGCTTGTTCCTCCTTTTCCTACAGAGCACCGCAATTATGGAATAACCTCAGGGACACAGTCAAATCTTCATTCAATCTAAAATCTTTAAGAGATCTATGGCAATATACCTCAGCACAGAATGCACCTATCATGGTTGAATATATTTATTACCTGTTATGTATTACATTTATATATGTGTGTATATGTATAGTTTGTATTTTGTATTTTTTTAATATTGTATCCTATTGTAACAATGCAATGTTTTGTGGACCCAGGACATACTTGAAAACGTGAGAAATCTCAATGTATCCATCCTGGTAAAATATTTTATAAATAAATGAATAAATGTGCAAACTACATTTCACATAATGCTGAACCCGTCTTTACATATTGCTACACTATAGCAATTGCAATATTATTGTTACATTTTTTTATGGTAGAAACAAGGTGGACTTTTACCATTATGTGATTCCCTAATTGAAGTCAGTTTTATATAAGAGAAAACGAGTAGAGAACTGTGTATGGCAAGATGTTCTGTTCTTGGTGCAAGACATATAAAATCAGGAGCTTTGTTACCTTATGCCTTTTATTGTTATTATTATTGTGGACTTTTTTTGTGCAAATATTTTAAAATAAACTATAATAATAATGCATTAAAAAAAAGAAAGGGTAAATTCTAGCTTGGAGTACCCCCCCCCCCCCCCCCCCCCAAAAAAAAGGTGAATCTATAAGTATACGTGACTCTTCACAATTAATTAAAACCCCCAGATAGCTTTTATTTTAAATGGACTCATATTCAATTAATTTACTTAGCCATTATTTAACCTCGTATATCAAATCAATATTCTCTGCTCATTATAGACCAGTGTTTAAATGATTTTGCAAAATGTCCAACTTATAATGTCTCTTTTTGTTTTTTAAAAATATATATTTGTTAAGAGGACTTTTTCAGAAACAATTTGTGATGGACACATTAGGACTCGCAGGTCCTTCACGAATAACAAATAAAGATAAAACACAAAAGAGCGCATGACAAAATGTATAGGTAGAGCCTCTCCAGTCTCGGTCTCAGCAAGTAGATTAACAATGGCATAATGAAGCTTCAAATGTTGAGCATTCTCAGCTCACTAAAGGAGAACTTATGAAGTGAAATCCAAGAATAACCCAGGATGGAAAGAGCCTCAATCACACTGTGTTCACCATAGAAGTTGGAAGAGAAGAAGTAATGAGTAGCAAGAAAAAAAGAACGTAGAAAGACATGGAGTGGAGATGAGGAGAACGACAGAGAACGTGAGGATCCGAATGGCTTTACAAGGTAGCCCAAGATCTCCTACCCGTTAACGAGTATTATGTGTCAGGAAGTGCCTGAAATTCATCAGTTTCTGTCGTGGTTATCCATGGTGCCCATATTGCCATGTATGTCTGAGCATGGCCTGCAATACTTAATATAACATCCATCGCCCTGAGGGACTCCATCCTGGAGAACCAAAGCATTCACAGCATGTTGGCAGTATTAGCAGTATTCAGTATTTGAATATTATTTTTTTTATAAGCAGAAGCCACCACCAATGTATGGTAGAGGAGGAAGGACGCCAGCTGGAATGGAGGAGGGTGGTCAGTGAATCATTTAATTATATTATGTATCTTTTTCCAGAGCTGAACTTTCTGTGGTCAGTCCCACCATATATGCTGGAAAGTGCCCAGGACATCTTGAGATTTCCAACATCCACCGTCCCGAGAGGAATCAAACCTGTTTAAAAGGCTGCGGGGTCCTGTACCACATAGATAGAAGTTTTAGGCAGATTCCTGCATCCTGCTCGACAGGGATCAGTGATGCACCATATCACAAAAAAAAGTCACACATTTTTAATTTCATGCAATTTTATATAGTAATTAATATAACGACCAAAACAGAAAATCAGTCTTTGAGACCCTTTGCTTTTTAGCATCAACATTTAGATATGCACCATATTCACATTTAACATAGTTCTGTTTCTCCAAACTGTGTTTCTTTTACTTAAGAGAAAAGATCACGTTCAAGGCATATTTGATCCCATTGATTGAATTTTCGTTCCAGAAAACAATTTTTAAAAATGTCACTAGGTACAGTCTGGAGTTGCAGTGTGAAGAAATGAATGAATATTGAGGTCACAGGTCCATTATGGTGTGGTAATATCTCCTGCAGTACATACTGCATAGTTCAAGGCAAAGGGGACCTAATGGACAATGTCTGGATCTAACTGATGGAGCACCTGGAATCAGTCTGTGTGTTTTCCTTCTTGCTGGGAAACTTACAGCAGAATGCACTCATCAGGGACCTAATGGAAAGAGAACTGTATAGATGGAACAACAGATCTGGGTTTGAGAATCTCATGCCAAGCAGAGTTGAGTGAGTTTGCAAAAGGTCATATTCATGGGTTGAATATCATGGACCCTTCAATATTGAACCACACGGGAGATTTCCAGCATCTCAATATTGTTAAGGACTGCAAGATGGACCAGTAGTGGTTCTCGAAAGGAACGGGTGGACTTTGAATAAGAGGGACCTACCATTTTAGATGTGGCTAAATCAGGATGTCAAAACAAATAAATTCCCTTCTCCACAGCTAGAATGGTAATTGCCAAGTGACTATAAGGCATCAGGAATCAAACAATACATAACTGGCCTCCTTGAACACAGCTGCAGAAAAAGACGCCAGGACGGGCACATTGTCAAAAGAAGGGACAGGGTCAATGCAGCAAAAACACTTCATTAAGAGGAAACGGTTGTGGTACGTACATTGTGCCTTTTTTTAATATAGACCTCTTTGGATAATATAAAAACTGGAATGATAAAAGAGCATTGGCAATAAGTACCTCATAGGTGGTCTGATACTTAAAGGGACATTATAGTAAACAGAACCACTACAGTTTAATGTAGTGGTTCTGGTGTCTATAGCTTGTCCTTGCAGGCTGAGCACTGTAAACGCTAACTTTTCAGAGAAAAGTTTATGCTGTTGCCTAGGAACACATATAGTGGCAGTGATTCAGATGGTCACTAAAGGGTGCTTTCTGTCTCAGTGCTGCACAGTGTGCAGTACCAACGTTCTGCATCTTTACGCTCTGCATGGAGATGCTGAATGCTCCCCATAGAGATGTATTGAGTGATTGCATTGTATGCATGCACAATAGCTTCCCAATGCTTTCCTAGGGGAAAACAATGCATTGGCAGAGATCATTAACATTAAGATTGATTATCTCAGCCATGGAGGCAGCGCAGAATGGGAGAAAAGTTAAGTAAAAACACATTTCCCATGCGATATAAGGGGGGCCCGGGACCTAAATAGTTTGTTTAACACTATAGTATCAGGAATACATGTTTGTATTCCTGACATTCCATATTTGTATTCCCGACATTCCATATTTATATTCCTGACACTGAAGCAGTTCTTTAAGCAGGCTGGATGCTCCCAGTTTCAGTTGAATCAAATACACATGTCAAAAGATCATCTTTCGACTTGAACCTATTTATTTGTTGGCTATATTTCCTTATTTAATTTCCTATAGATGATTATTCTGTTGTATGATACGTAGAGGCTGTGCAAGATGGTCTGTTATTCCTTTAGATGATATATGTTACCAATCTGAATCAACATGTGTGATTTTCTTATTTGATTTTATATCGGGTTATTATTGCTTGCACATTGTCATGTGTTTAGAAGTTCGGATTATGTGAACAGGGCTGTCTCGATATGTGTGTGTAATGTGCTATTATTCTGTCTGAGTCTCTAGAGGACTTTCCCGATCACTAGACTAGTCTTGAGTTACAGCCCTCACATCTCAAGGGTATCCATGTAGCCTTCATGATAATTCTCAGGTATGAAGTTAATAGTCTCTACTCCCGTGAGATTATCCTTTCCACCTGAATTTGCAGTGGGCAGCTGGTGTGTGTCTAGCATTGTCAACGCTGAAAAACAAGTAAGCAGAGATACAGTTAATACTTGGAAAAGATTGACTTATCAAACCTCTCCCAAGGGACTTTAAGGTTGAGTTAAAGTATTTTCATTGGGGGATGGGTGTTCTGCTGTTCATTTGAAGATGTAAATCTGCTTGCTTCTTGATGTTCTGCTTTTATACTCTGTCTATTAGACCGTGTTGTTTGTGCTTCTTTTGTTTGTTGTATTTTCTTGTTTGGTTGTTTGGCTTTTTACTTTTTTTTTCTCAATCATGTTCGGAGCTTTCTTTGTATGATTGTTGGACAAGAAAGTAGGGGTCTGAAAATGTTGTTTTTTATGAATTAAATATATATATATTTTGGTTTTTTTATGTTTTTTTGAGCAGCTATACAGTTTGCAGTTTGTTCAAAGCTGGATGTGCAATATTGCTGGAGGTCCAAGTGTGAAGTTATAAATTATTGAATCACATTTTGAAAGTAAAGGTAGAACATTTAGAGTGAATTTTAGTTGATATATTTTTACAGAATGGTTCATATTCTACATCGGACTGCTTGTCTGGATGGTCCAATGCGTTTTGGTGGAGGATAATTATAGTAAAAATGAGGTGGTTCCAGTTTTTAGACTGGCTTTCTTTGTCAAAAAAGTCATCTCATTTTCCACCTGAGACCATCCCATTACCTTGATGAAGGAGACAGAAGACAAACCTGGGAAAGATCTCTGTATTTGGGCAAAGCCTAAAAGGGAGTTATCAAAGCAATAACTATTGTTACCCTTCTCATCATGGTTAGAGTTTAAAGGACACCTGTCATGGTCAAAACTACATCTAAACTACTAATTTCACCTATACATTGTGCTAACAGTTTTGCTAGCAAATTTATAGATTGGGAGATAAACCTATTTAAAAACAGATCTTACTCTCAGCTGTCAATCAATTTTTGGACGTTGACTCTATGCCAAAGAATTGATTGACAGGGAGAGCAGAAGTGACCTCCCAAAGGTGTCCCTTATGCTCTTCATGCAAAGCAGCTACAGCGCATGTGCTACGGTTGCTGTGAAAAGTCTCTAGTCAAAGTTGGTAGTGCTGACTATAAGAATAAAGTGATCAATTCAGACCTTGGTATGCTGGTAATGGAGCCAACGTCATGGAGGAGGTTCAATGAAGAGTCCGGCAGTAACAACAACCTCTGTAAGAACATTGTGGGGGAGTGGAGGGTCGGATAAGGTATGACAGATTCCCTTTAAAGCACAGTTTAAAGAGCCGTGAACATTGGCTGCCAAACACAAGCAACCCATGCAAACCGAGGAGGTTTCCATGCACTGTCACATAGTGATTGCATTTTTAGTTATATATAATTACATCGATGTTCTCGCCTCAAAATAGATATTTTTTTTTCTGAAAACCAAAGCAAGCGATTTTTGAATGGCAAAAAATATTATTTTATTGTTTAGAATTTTTCTTTTAGGCTTTCATGCTTTCCACCTCTTAACTCCAAGAAAACAGGAGATAATTTGCATTACTGACCCACTTTGTACTACATTTTATAAACTCTGTAAGACTTGTAATTTATTGTCAGGGTTCCTTCTGATTATATTTAATTCTTCCAATTGAGACAATTTCATGTCTTTGAGATTTTGCAGACAACCTCGCAGGGTGGGAATTATTCAGTTTATTTTTTTTTTAAATGTATCTTTTAAAATATGTTTTAAAATTAACGTGTATATGAGTAAAGGCTCTCTGGTACATATTCCTGTTGTGTTTTTATTTTTAAGCTTTGATGGTGATCATTTCTTTGGCAGAGCATACATTGGTGAAGTTCCTTGCAGCCACATATTAATATACGTTGGCTCCATCTGTTTCAGAAACCTGCTCTGTACAGTGTATTGATTGGAACTAATTAGAAACAGCAACGTGGTATATATCGGTTCTTGCATCGTGTACTATTAACATTTCTCCATACAATCTGTGCATGAATTAAGCCCCATTTCTATTGCAGCGTAACGTATTATGCCTTTGTGCTAAGCACCAACCCGACCCACAATAATATGTTGAGCTTTGAGAAGGACGCAGATGTTGCTTACAAATCTCGGCCAAATTGTGGAATGCATGCCAGGGTCCCTTAGTATAGGCAAGTTCTAACACTTAGTTTATTTATTCTACAATTAAAGCTTTATTTCCCCTGTTTCTCCATTTTGTTAATTAAAAACCCTACGGACAGGCTCACATTATGGGAAGGAATCAGATGTGTTTAAATACCCCCTAGATAGGAAAAAGGACATTATGTGCCACAGAAGCACAGTAATCAGTAATGTTCCTTTCGCAGATACACAAGCAAGATTTTGGAGAAACAAGGCCACTTTTTGCATGTGGTATAAAAACCTTTCCACAACCTTTCAAGCAGCTGTGAACTATTATCACTACTTAATCTATTACTAACGGTACATGGCTACAATGGATTGGTCAATCAAGGTATCATCTAACCTACTTCTCTTAAAAAGGGAACTGTGACCTCTCTGGAATTTACACCATTGAATAAAATATTAAAAATCACATAAAACTTGTGTTAACCTTTTTTTCACGAGCTCCATTTTCTTTCAAATTTATATTAACGATTTAGCATGTGATGTCACAATGCAGCTTAGAAAAGGCCAACTCAGGACAAACACTGCAAACAAAGAGGAGACGTAGAAACATTCGTTCTGTTTCCTTACAACATTTTAATTTTATTTTTCTCATCAATAGGCCTATTTTTTAAGGCATGGTATCCCTGCGTATGCAGCTACCATCACGCTGCTTCAGTCCAATGCTTCTTATGGAGAAGTATTGCTCGTCATCATGTGCATAGAAATCAAAATTGTAATTAAACAATGGGAGAAGCTATTGTTGCTATCCACTTGGCAGCCACACAATGTGTAGTTTGGGAAAAATTGTAAGACAGCACTGTATATAAGATACATCACTATTTCAAAGAGTGAGACTGCAAAGAATGGCTATTTGTGCCAAAACCACTTCTTTTAAGTGGTTTTGGTGCTTAGATTGTCCTAAACAATAATAAATGTTTTACTTAAACAATTAGAATGTTCCTGGTTAGGACATCATTGGGCTACACCTCCAGGCATTTCTAACAAACATTTATTTATTTAAAGAACTTGAAAAGTTTTTTATGGTTGTGTCTGCTTGTTTGGTATAAACTTCATGGGAAATGTGTGCTATTCACGTGCAAATGATCTAACGTGGCTTCATGTTCATGTACGTAAACCAATGTAGTCTGCTGTAAATCAAAACTCTATCCCAAGAAGAGAGCTGCGTTTACAGAATCCTATGTGAAATCAATATTCAATTAAACATGTGATATGGGCTAAAATTGAGCTTAGGTTTTCGTTCTTCAGCGGCACTTTATTATTTTTTTTTACAAGGTAGTATTTATGATATGTAGATGCATTGCTATTGACTCACTCAGCATTCATAAACTGCATGGCGTTACAAAGTGTGCAGTAGTCTACAATCTGTTATTTGACATTAGTCATTCGTGTTTTAAATATTTGTCACTTAATACTCTGGCATTTCCCAAGTAAAAGTGCTGTTAGTGGTTAAATTATTTTTGTTACATTTAGAGATTCCACAGTTATCTTTCAAATATATTTATTTTGTATCTATTTTTTTTTTTTTTACATGTACATGTTTTTTTAAGATAAAATACTCTATTCTCCCCTGACTTGACTTTCTCCACTTTTATTTTGAAGGCACAGAAATGAGAGAAATTAGAGTTTTTTTGTAAATGCACAAACAGTATAGCTTGTCCAAAACTTGGACTATTCGGTTAAATTCCCAATGGGGTTAAGTTTAAATTTTTTAGAGTCTGATTGAATGAGAACTGTATTTTTTTTTTCTTTCTGAGGACAATTCTAAAAATTAAGCAATACAAACGAATCCAAGTCCTTTATTTTCCTTTATTAACAATTCCACGTAGAGGGTTTCAGGGATTGAGGGCAATGAGTTCGAGATGTGGGGACAAGCAGACCCTTGCGATGACACCACTAACTAGGAGACCTGGATAGATTGCAGGGCTAACAGTCTGGTGGCAAAGTGGGTTCTATATTTGTTAAGGTACAGATCAAGGGTAATCCAAAAGACACGGTCATGACTAGACAATAGGGTTCTAATCAAAAGGTCACAGGTTAATTGTTAGCAAAACAAGCAGGGGTCAAGTCACAGCAAATCCAGAACTAAAGATACTGTAGCACAGGGCTTGACAAATTTGCTTAGAATCTAGGAGCCAGCTAAACAAGTTAGGAGCCAGGTTTTTTTTTTTTTAACATCAAAAATATTATTAAATTATTAAAGGGACACTATAGTCACCAGAACCAATACAGCTTTATGATACTGCAACACTTACACACCCTCACTGACAGGTACACACACACTCACTGATACTGCAACATACTGCAACAATTGCATAAACATACACATACTGATATTGCAAAACTCACTGACAGACACACACACACTCATTGACAGACACACACACACGCACTGATACTGCAACACACAAACACACAAATTATAATTTGTTTTATTTAAATTTGTCCACCCAGCTTCCCTACCTTTTGGGAGAGCTGGCGTGGATAATGTCCCTGGGGTCCAGTGGTGCTGCAGTGATCATCTTCCTGATCAGCCCTCGCACGCTACGTAATCATATTCCGGCTCCTGGCATCACTGCGGGGTGTGTGGGGGAGCAGAGCAGGAAGATCACAGCTCCCTTACCACTTCCGCTCTTGTAAATTGCCGCCCGCCTTGCTCAGGCCTTAATGAGGGTATTTTGATAAAATACCCGCCATCATGCCTGCCTCCGCTCTCCATGAGCCACCTGCAAGCCTGCCTCGGATATCAGTCACCTTGGGGGCTGAATGGGCTCACAAATCCCAGGCACCAGGATAAATGTTCTAGTCACCATCGAGCCCTTCTGTAGTATTAGCTACAGAAAAACGCACAGGAATGTCTTAGCAACATTGAAGCACCTACAGTGGCCTTATATAGGGGAGAAGAGGTTGGGTTCATCCCTTACAACAGGGGTGTCCAAAAAGTAGATTCCCAGATGTTGTATAACTACAAATCCCATGCTGCTTTGCATGCCTTCAGAATGACAGCATCATGGAAGCTGTAGTTTTAAAATTTTGGGGTCTACCTTTTGAGCACTCCTGCCTTGCAACAACCCTGCATCACTTTCCCGCCCATAGGGCGAGCATGGCACTGTAGCCCCACCAGATGGAGCTGTTGCTGTCTACTTTGATGTTAACATTTTGGAGTACACCACTGATCCCATATATCTTCGCAAATTGTACCAAGTGCCCAAATCATGCCCTTGAGAGCGGAACAAGGGCAGTCTGCCTTACTGGGTTCGCTGAGTGATGATGGCAGTGTGGGAAAACCCTGAACCAAGGTCAAACTGTATTTAATTCTGTAACTATGTACACTTACTTCAGTTCCAAGTAATTTAAACACACATATTATACATGATAAACTTTGTTTCTACTCCAACAATAAGAACCTTCTTATAAGCGACAAGGGGAATTCTCACCTGTTCTATTTTCTGATTTTCATATTTGGGTCATTAATTGTCTAATTGGTTATACTATTTACACTGAATGTATTGGCATTAGATCAAGTCTTGCTCCGCTCTTCTTTATTGACAGATCTTAAACATTTATCTATTTTATTTTGTACATTGTAAACAAACAGAACTGTAAGTGAAATTAACCCCTTAAGGACAGAGCTTCAGAAGCTTGACTTACGCTTAATGACACAAGCAATTTTTGCATTTTCTTGCTGTTTGCGTTCAACTGCAATTTGCATCTCTCTCATTTATTGCACCGGCACATATTATATACTGTTTTTTAAAGGACAGAAAGGGCTTTAATTTGATATAACATATATATATATATATATATAAATGCTTACTTATTATAAAAAAATACAGAAAAATGCAAAAAAAATATTGTTTTTTTTACAGTTTTTGCAATAATAATGTGTGCATAATTAGTGCAGGTTAAGGAAAGTAATTAAAAATAAATTCATTTATTTGTTCTGATTTACAGAATATATAATGTGTCTGGGATTTTAAGTTTTTTTTGGTAGTTACAGGTCACAAAGCACAAGGAGTAAAATAAAATTTTAATGTGGAGCGATTTTAGAATTTGGTATGTTTGTCTTGTAAGCCTAATAGCCATAAAAGAAAACAAAATTGCCACACAAAAGTATATATTTATATAAAGTAGACACCACAGGCTATTTACCTAAGGTTGTTTTAACACTTTCTACGTAGCCATTTTACCGCCAACCTCTGCTAAATATTGGAGTAAAATTGTGTTTTTTGGGGGTTTTCGCACACAAACTTATAACAAAGAACTTCTCAAATGTATTTTGTAAAGTTGGTGTGTGCTATTCCTGTACAAAGTTTTATTATGTGTTCAGTTACTTCTGCTGAGTACAACGGTACCCCCATTGTATGTCGTTGGCACTATTTCGTGAAGTTACAGTGCCATATAGGAGACCTATCCATTTCAGTATTCACAGTAGAATTTTGAGAGACGGATTTAATGAGCCTATGTGTCCATTTGGGTTATTATAACAGTTTGACTGTTCAAAAAAAACCCACAAAGGCCTACCATTTGTAAAAGTAGACACTCCAGGGTATCTCATAAGGTGCATATTGTGCCTTAACATGCCCCCATTTTTTAACCAATAGATGCCAAAGTATGTGGTATAAAATTATTTTGTGCGTTTTTTACATATGGATTGCATTTTTACTGGGCATTTTGTATATTTCACATGTGCCACTAAGTTCATACCCCCCAAATTATGTTCAGCTAAGTCTTCTGAGTAAAATGACACCCCCATTGTATGTCTTTGGCACTATTTTGTGAAGCTACAGTGCCATATAGGAGACCAAGCCATATCAGTTTTTACCGAACTTTGAATTTTGACGCTGGGCCTATGTGCAATTTCCAAGCATCTTAGCAGGTTTTAAGTTCAAACTACCCCACAAAGGCCTACCATTTCTTAAAGTAGACACCCCAGGGCATTTCAAAAGGCATATTTTAAACCTTAGCGTAGGATCATTTTTTTGTTAGTTTTTACCAAGTCTAGTTACAATTAGCATTTTTTCTGCCTTTTTGACACACACTTGGAGATGTTACTGTATTTTTTGTAATCCTTATGTGTGCTATGGCAGTAGAACACCTAATATGTTGCTCAGCTATGTCCTCTTAGTGCAGCAATACCCCCATGTGTACCCTTTTTGGGGATATGTGGATGTTGAAGGGGCACATTGGAGACCAAGCCATATCAGTTTTTACCGAACTTTGAATTTTGACGCTCGGCCCATGTGCAATTTCCAAGCATCTTAGCAGGTTTTAAGTTCAAACTACCCCACAAAGGCCTACCATTTCTTAAAGTAGACACCCCAGGGCATTTCAAAAGGCATATTTTAAACCTTAGCGTAGAATCATTTCTTTGTTAGTTTGTACCAAGTCTAGTTGCAATTAGCATTTTTTTCTGCCTTTTTGACACACACTTGGAGATGTTACTGTATATTTTGCAATCCTTATGTGTGCTATGGCAGTATAACACCTAATATGTTGCTCAGCTATGTCCTCTTAGTGCAACAATGTGTCACGGGCAACGCTGTCACGGATTCCAAAACACAGACAGACCACAAAGAGAGAGAACACAGAGAGAGAAACTTGTAATACCGGTCCTTAGAATGGCCGGGCTATACAAGCAGAGAATAGTCAAGGTACAAGCCGAAGTCAAAGGGGTAAAGAGAAACGGAACAACGATAGGACAAGCCGAGGTCAAGGATCAGAGAAGACAGGATAAACGGGAGACAAAGCCAAGATTTGGTAACCAGACAGTTGACTATTCGGCCTGGGTGTGGAAAACTTTAAAACAATGGCCAATACATAGGCCAGGCTGAGAGGGGCAATCAGGGCAGTAATAGCTTGTCTCAACTCTTACGCCCCTCTTGTAACACACCCTGCACCTTTTCTGGGGGTTTTGTTTTTTAGGGGTTGGTGGAATCTTAAAGCAGAAGTGACCTGCCTCCATTCTTCTGCTAGGCTCCACTGATGGTCCCCCTCTGTGGCACTCAAGTAACCCAGAAATGAGCTGAAATTGAAATGAAAGGAATGTGCATTTCAGCTCAGCATTTGCCTTTTTAAAAATAATAAAGGCATTGTGGACTGCCGTCTGCATTATATATATGCCCACTTTTTTGTACCATGCCCTGGTTTTGCGCATGATTAGATACGGCTGCATTAGTTGATCGGATAGATCAACTCCCCCCATGTGCCGATTATATTGCTGAATGCAGACTGGCACCCGTTTATGTTCCTCTCTGCCACGAACTGCGACCCTGCGAGTGTTTTCCCCATGGATTGTAGTTAGGATGAAAACCTCCTTTTTATCGCGGTACTTGAGTGCCAGCAGTTCATTCTGGCAGAGAGCTGCTGTTTCCCCCTTTTTTAATTTTTTTTCTGCTAGAGCCTTTGGGAAACCTGTGCGACTCTTCCTGATAGTGCCACAGGCCACGGTCTCAAAACAGTACAGCATTTGTAAGAGTGGGATGCTGTTATAAAAGTTATCGATGTATAAGTGATAACCTTTGTTGAGTAATGGCATTATTAAGTCCCAGACAATTTTCCCACTTGTCCCTACTGTATCTGGGCAACCTGGGGGATCAAGGTGGCTATCCCTTCCTTCGTATACACGGAAGGTGTATACATAGCCACTGCCACTTTCACATAATTTATAGAATTTTATCCCATACCGGGATCTTTTGGATGGGATGTATTGTCTAAATCCCAGTCTTCCCTTATATTTCATGAGGGACTCATCAATTGAAATTTGTTTTTTGGGGGTGTAAATAGTGGCAAATTTTTCATTTAAGTGGGTAATTAGAGGGCGTATTTTATAAAGAATGTCATACTGCGGATGACCTTTTGGGGGGCACTTCATATTGTCATTAAAATGCATAAAACGCAGTATGTCCTCATATCTCTCCCTATGCATAGTCTGGGAAAAAATGGGGGTATTAAAAATAGGATTTTTAGTCCAGTACATTCTAATTGTGGGCTTTTTAACTACCCCCATTAACATGGTCAGTGCCCAGAATTGTTTAATTTCTGGCACACTGGTTGGGTACCATCTCTCTGTCCTGGCGATTCGGGAGTCTTGGTTGCGTGCAAGATATTGCTCCGCATACAGATTTGTCTGGGTAACTACCTCCCCAAAAAAATCATCCCCCAAAAACAGCTCCATACAATCCAGCGCATTATAGCCAGACAGGTCAGCCTGTATGCCAGGATTGGCAGTGAACACTGGGATGTCTGGCGAAAAATGATTAGGGGGTACCCAGTCATCTGCGCCATATTGAACATTAGGGGAATCAGCGATTTCCTCTGATGTTACTGCACTATCTGGCACATAGTCCCTGTCCCCTGCGTCACTCCCTGCGTCACTCTCTGAGGCAGTGTCGGTCGCCTCTGAGTCGGCGGCTAACAGGGCATAAGCCTCCTCTGCGCTATACTTTCGCAACATTTTTAATACAGTTAACACAGCTAAGAAAACTTTAACTAAATAACTAAACTTTTTTTTTTTTTTTTTTTAACCCCTAACTAAATTCCCCAAATTACCACTAAATTCCACCCACCAACTAACTAAATCACAAATTAATAAAATAAAAGAATAAAATTTAACCCCTTAGGGTTACAAAAAAATAAAATTTAACCCTTAAGTGTAAAAAAAAAAATAGATCACAGTAAAGTACTGTGACCTGTATATTGATCACTGCTAGCAGTGATCAAGCAGCAGGGAAAGGGTTAATATTTTTTTTTAAGGAAGGGGAAAGGGATTAGGAACTTTTTAAAGATATTCACTATTCTTCTGGAACACAATGTTGCAACGATCCGTCTCTCTCCACTTCACAAACCCACACGAGGTGGAGGGAGGCGGATCAGATATCCCAGCAGTATTGTGACCGCTGTGACTGGCTGTTACAGCGATCACATGTGCTGGGACATCGCGATTTGCTGTTGCTGGTCTGCCCCTGACTCAGAGGGACCCAGCAACAGCGTTAACCCCGCGATCGCCGGCACTGCGCGATCGCGGCGTTAATTTTACCGCGTGACGGACGAGGTCCGTCACCCGTCGTTAAGGCCATCCCCAGGATGACGGACCTCGTCCGTCACCCGTCGTGAAGGGGTTAAAGGTGCTAAAGAAAATAAATAATACAATGACAGAACAGATGTAATCTACCATTGTATCAAAATAAAGAACAATATTGGTGAGATGGATTTGCTCGGCAAGTGAACATATATTTTTCTTGTGTGCTAGCTACAATTTTCCAATTAATTTATGGTAACATGCGTTTCCAGTTTTAAATAACACTAATATTAAACATAGAAACATGTATTTCTTACATTAGAGTGCTTCCCTATTTTGATGAATGACCACTTAGAGTTGTTTTACTTACCTTTGTTCCTTCAGGCTACCCCCAGCTACCACTCTGCCCTGGCTGAAATGATCAGTGACGACAATCTCAGCTTATCTCTCACTTCCCCATTGGGAAACTCGCGCATGTGTGCCTCAATTGCTGCGCCAATTAGCATCTGCTCATAAAAAATGCACTAGCAGAGTATGAAGATGACGAACTTCGCTCCTGGAAGCAATGTAAAAAAAAAAAATATTTACATTGGTGGGACTGCAGGGATAGTCTCGTAACACTAAAACCACTACATCTAGCACCTAGAGTAGGGGTAGGCAACCTTCGGCACTCAAGATGTTGTGGACTAAATCTCCCTTAAAACTCGTAAAGCCATAATGTTGGCAAACATCAAGGAATACGTAGTCCGCAACACCTGGAGTGCCAAAGGTGGCCTAATCCGGAGTCATAGAGTGTCTCTTTAAAAAAAAAGGAAAATACAACATAGAACATTACCAGTAATTAAACATTATCTTTATTTTCTAACGATGTGAACTATATACTTTTCATCAATTATTAAGTCAACCTAAACAACAGTTTCCAGTAAGTGTACTTAAATGTATGGCTGATTCTGTACATTTTAGAATAATTACGTTTATGTTGCTGGGAAGAGAATTCTGAAATCTGTCTAAAACCATCTAAATGTACAATTAACATGAAGGAGCGTGAAAGCCGCTCTCTTAATATAAAGAATTAAAAGAAATATAGTGTAAACTATGAAATATATACACATCTACAGATAATGATATTTGGTCGATCCAACTATTGAAATAGAAGTAAATTCACAAATCGCTGTTTATTTGCCCTCGGAATGTTGAGTTCTCTGTCATCCACAGAATGAGAGAAGCTGATTAAATGTTTCGGTGCGGTGATTGTTTTAAAGTAGGACTCCGATTGCAGTGAGATTCATTCTGCCAGCGCAGTTCACTAGTGGGATTTGTGATGACAACATGGGTTTTTGCCAAGTATTGAACCACGGTGTTTGTTACTTTTACTTCATACCACTCTGGAATACTAATACTTAAGAGTTGTGAGCAATGAGAGAGCCGTCAAACAGAAAATAAAAGTGCAGAATGAATCTAAAGTAGAACTTAAATTAAAGGGGTGTGCTTTTACTTCATGAAACAGTAGGGAGTGAAATTTTAATTTTTTTAAATAAAATAAAAAAGTCACTAGGTGGTAAAGGGACAGTTACAATATGTATCTAAACATTGTTGGGGGTTTGGAGGATCCCCAGGAAACCAGTGGCAACCTGCTATTCTAGGGTAAATAAAAACATAGGGAGCAGGGCTAATTTTGTCAACTAACAAATGTAGTCAAATTTTAGTCAACTAAAATCTTTGAGATTTAGTCGGCTAAAACTAGACTAAAACTGAAACAATTCACATGACTAAAATACGACTAAAACTAAAATGGCTTTTTAGTCAAAAGCCTATGACTAAAACTAAAATTGAAAATTGCCACCAAAATTAACACTGCACAGAGGGTCTGTGAAAGGGGCAAAAAAGACAGACCAGGGCTTGGGAGAGAGAGACACCTGGAGGGACCTGGAGGACACAAAGAGGCCATTAGAATTTAGTTCTGTCGACTAAAATCTTCAGGAGATTTAGCCGACTAAATCTGAAACAATTCACATGACTAAAATACGACTAAAACGGCTTTTTAGTCAAAAGACTATGACTGAAGCTAAACTGAAATTTGCCGCCTAAATTAACACTGATCAGGTTGGCTTCATGTTGATGATGTTGAATATTTTGTAGATACAGTAGAGTACAGCAGGAAATACAGGGAAGGGGGTACAGCAGGGAATATCTGGATCACAGAACTTATATAGTGTCATTGGGTCCTGCTTCAATCCATGTGATGGTGCAGTAATAAAAACAGACATATGAAACATTACACAGTCACAGTCTGTAAACAAAGCTGCACCCGTAACTTTGGACTGTATGCCAGCGAAGTGTTCACTTGGGTCAGAATCACAGGGCTTTTTACTAAAACGTGAATTTTCAGGACAATTATATTTGGATTTACAATTCAGTCCAAATAATTGGATATTAAGTACTTACCTGAATGAGTGACAATTCTCAGATTTTTAGTCCTGTATTGATTTTGCATATTTACCAAGAGTCCCGTGGAAAAAGAAGAAACCGGGGAATATTGAAAATGTCATTACTGATATGAAATATGTATTCCGTTGGTGTTAAAATAACATGTTTTCCCTATTTTTGAGGAGGTTTGCACCATTCAGATTGTGTTATTTTGATACATTTTAGGAAAACGTACTTTTTATTTTAGTGAAAAAATAAAAAATAATTATTCTGAAGCTTCTCTAGTAGCTTTGAAGGAAATAACTTTTACTACTTGCTACTTTTAATCATTTTTCAATGAAAATGTGAAAATAAATGGTTTTGCTATATTTTGCAAATTGGAATGTGAAGTTTTCCATATCCTGAATTTTAGCGCAAGTTTAATGTTTGCGCTTGCATACCTCCCAAGTGTCACTTTTTGTTAGGACGGACTGTCCATATTTGGGGCCCAAATCCCTCTGCCCCTGTCTTCTATCCTAATGTCCCTTTTTTCTAGGAGCTCCGTATTGTTAATGTATCTGCGTGTATAACAGAGCTCCACAGCAATAATACTCACATTAATGTCTATTTAAACTACAATAAACACGTTTAGAAATCAGTCTGTATACATAACATACATTGTTCTTGTTCTAAATGCCATTTTTAAAAAATTCTTTATTTTTATTTTTGCTCACCACAACGTCGTGGAGGAGCAGCAGTTTGTCAGAGTAATACAAATGAAAACAATGATTGGTTCAAGTACAACATTACAGAGACTGTGACTGTGTTAATTGTGTCTGATAACATTGAGGTGAGTTTTTTGGGGGGGTTAGGAAGAAGCGTGGGCCTTCTCTATTGGGTGGCCTCGGTGTGGGCTATTTTGTATTACTTAAAATGTACAGTGTTATATCATGTGAGTGACTGTCTTGGGCTAGGGGTCGTGCATGTTCTAAATTACATTTCCGGTGCATTGATAGCTATTAGTAAGACACTTAAAGGGACACTATAGTCACCTGAACAACTTTAGCTTAATGAAGCAGTTTTGGCGTATAGAACATGCCCCTGCAGCCTTACTGGTCAATCCTCTGCCATTTAGGAGTTAAATCCCTTTGTTTATGAACCCTAGTCACACCTCCCTGCATGTGACTCGCACAGCCTTCCATAAACACTTCCTGTAAAGAGAGCCCTATTTAGTCTTTCTTTATTGCAAGTTCTGTTTAATTAAGATTTTCTTATCCCCTGCTATGTTAATAGCTTGCTAGACCCTGCAAGAGCCTCCTGTATGTGATTAAAGTTCAATTTAGAGATTGAGATACAATTATTTTAAGGTAAATTACATCTGTTTGAAAGTGAAACCAGTTTTCTTTTCATGCAGGCTCTGTCAATCATAGCCAGGGGAGGTGTGGCTAGGGCTGCATAAACAGAAACAATGTGATTTAACTCCTAAATGACAGTTAGTTGAGCAGTGAAATTGCATGGGGAATGATCTATACACTAAACCTGCTTTATTTAAATAAAGTAATTTAGGTGACTATAGTGTTCCTTTAACGTTTCTCTGTCCAGCCCTGACTCTGGCCACACCCATCTCTAAAATATATTGGGAGGTATGAGTTTGCTGGGGCTGTTATATGGACAGGATAATAGAGGAAAAATGAGATGTTAACCAACTCCACCATGTGATTTAGCAGGGCTACATTTACAGTGAAATTTACTAAAGTAAGAATTAAAAATACATTAATAATTAATTCTAAATTTAAGGCCAAATTAGCCAGGCTGGAAGTATAGCTGACTTAGAAAACCTTTTCACTTTGGTCATTTTGGTGTTAAATATGGAATTGACTTTGAATTCTCACTTTTGTGAATAACCCTGTGAGTTGTTCAAACCAATCATTATTATTATTATTATTATTTTATTATTTATATAGAGCCAGCAAAATTCCATAGACTAACAGACACGTAATTGTAACCAGACAAATGGACGCACAGGAACAGAGGGGTTGAGGGCCCTGCTCAATGAGCTTACCCATTGATGTCATCTTAATTTGGTATTTTTATGGACAGTTCATTGGGCTGCTTCAACTCTTGGTCCAAATTAAAAATAAATAAGTAAACAAAGACTGTGACATTTGGGACCTGGGCTCCACTGGGAATTCTTCTCTGTCTACTTTTAGATTGTGAAAGGCAAGCTTTTCGACTTTACGAGCATGTGAAATTAAAACGGTTACTTAAAAGTTTAACGGAACACTCCAGGCTGCTAAAAACATCTTCCTTTTTCAAATGTATTAAATTAATTACACGCTAAAATATATATTTTTTGAAAATGTCAAAAAAAAACCTAAAATAAAGCAATACTGACCTTCCCACATTTATTGCAATTAAACAGGGTTTGTAGCTTCAGCATTGCGTTTTCACCAGACCACGACGTGGTTCGGTCAGCCCAGGTGTTCCTATTAATTTCAAAAGTAGCTGAGCTATCCCGACAGGGTTGTATGCACTTGGCAGCAATTCCACCCATCCATCAAATAAGACATGTAGTTCTAATGTCTAACATGACAGCTGCTGTCATTAGATGCTCTGGTCAAATTTCACTCAGATTTGCAGTTCAGATTCGGCAAATCCGTGGAAAATTATATGTACACAATACATTTGTTACAATCCAGTTTCGAGTTTACAATCAGCAGCTCATAGGAAGGAAATCCATACAAAGTTAAGGATTTGCTTATTTATTAAAGGGACACGTTAGTCACCAGAACAACCACAGCTAAATGTAGTTGTTCTGGTGAGTATAATCATTACCTGCAGGCATTTTCATGTAAACTGCAGTGTTTACATTGCTCCCTATGGATACCTACAGTACCAGTCACTCAAACAGCCACTAGAGGTGCTTCCTGGAGCACTGATTTTCAGGGTCTCCACACTCTGCATAGAGATGTTGAATTGTCCCTATAGGGATATATTGATTCAATGTATCTCTATGAGTAGATGCCGATTAGTGCAGAGAGGCATTTTGCCCCGCATGCACAATAGCCTCCCAATGCATTCCTGGTTCTCCTCCTAACTCTCTCAGTACTCTTTCAATGTTTCTTTTTTGGCTCTTTGGTCCCCTACTGTTCTCGATCTATACTGCCTCCCTTGGTAAACTGATCAGCTCTTTTGGTTTCTAATATTACTTCTATGCGGATGACATGCAAACCTATCTGTCCTCTCTCATCATCTCTCTTGGCTCTCAATATAACTTCTATGCGGATGACACGCAGATCATGCTCTCTCACCCTCCCTCTTGACTCGTGTCTGTGACTGCCTCTCTGCTACTAACTGGATGGCTGCTCATTTTCTTAAACGTAACCTGCCCAAAACAGAGCTTATCATCTTTCCTTCCTCAAATGTAGCTACTCTCGTGTCTGTCTCCCTCCAATTCAATGGCACTACCATCAGATCTACCTCGACAAATTCTGCAGTTTCCTTCTCAAAAACATAGCTCGCATCGGCCCCTATCTAATTCTGGCTGTGGCTGAGGTGCTGGTCCTTGCCAGTATCATCTCTTGCCTTGACTACTGCAAACAGCTTCTTAGTCGTTTTACGTATTCCCAGCCGCCCAGTCTGTAATAAATGCGACGGAGAGGCTCATCTTCCTCTCCTGCAACTGTTGTCATCCAAAAAAATAACCCTTTATTGTAAACTATTCTAGTAACGTACTTTATTCCATGCATGGAATACATGCTAACCTTACCTCTCATGCAACTTAAACCCACTCCCTCGAGAATGTAAGGTCGCCTTATTCAAGGCGTTCAACACTGTGCGTCTAACTCGTCTTATTGCAAATACTATGTTAGTCCACCTATTGTACAACGCTGAGGAATTTGTTGGCGTTTTATAAATAATAATAATAACAATATGATGTTAATGCTAGTTATTTTCTGCAGGGGACATAACGTATATGTTCCCCCCTTTGAAGATGTTCTTAACACCTACTAACTTTTCTCCCCTTGGTATATTTGGTGGACTCCACCAGTGCTAATAGTTGCGCTCTGAGATACTTTATCAGGCAGTTGCCGCATTTGCCGCAGTACCACCATTCCTTTCGGACGGATTGTTATGCCCCCTCTCTCCCCCGGCCCATCCCACACTTTTGACATTTCAATCAACATTTCATATATTGCTATTTCCAATTTTTGTTGCATTGAAAGCACAGTGCCGGTGCAAGGATTCTTCCCCTCTAGGCCACAATCCATTTTGCCACCCTCTCATGAATGCAACTACATTCCCTCAGATGTTTATTCACTAAACTCTGAATTACAGTGAAGAGACATTTAGGGAAAGAGACGCACTGAGTAGGCATTAAAGGGAAACTATAGTGCCAGGAAAACAAACTTGTTATCCAGGCACTATAGCTTCCACCTCTTTCAAGCGCACCTACCTTGTGGTGCAGAAGGAGTTTAAAACTCCTACTGTCACTTACCTGGGTCCAGCACCAATGTCTTTCCTGCTGGCTTGGCTCCTTAATGGCTGCGCTCGCAGTGGTATTTCTGGGACACTGGATATCCCCATAAATAGCTACTAGAGGAGTTAACCCTGAACGGTAATTATTGCAGTTTCTTAAAAATTTCAATAATTACCTTTGCAGTGTCACTTACACAATCTCACTAATACACACACTCTCTCACTGGCATACACACTTACACATTCTAACTCTAACTTACACACTCTAACACATACACATTCTCACTGACCTACACATTGTTACTTGCACACTCTCACTGACATACAGACTCTCACTGACATACACAGTGTCACTTACACACTCTCACTAACACACACACACTCTCACCAACATACACACACTCTCTAACTGATATACAGTGTCAGTTACATACTCTCCCTAACACACACACCCAGAGTCACTTGCACACTCTCACTAATACACACACACCCAGAGTCACTTGCACAATCTCACTAATACACACACCCAGAGTCACTTGCACACTCTCACTAATATACACACCCAGAAGTAACTTGCACACTCTCACTAATACACACACCCAGAGTCACTTGCACACTCTCACTAATACACACACCCAGAGTCACTTGCACACTCTCACTAATACACACACACCCAGAGTCACTTGCACACTCTCACTAATACACACACCCAGAGTCACTTGCACACTCTCACTAATACACACACAAGTTACAAAAGTATCATATAATTTGCTGGTAGTAAATTATTTACCGAAGACTGACAAGAATGCTGATATAGTAAAACAACGACACCTACTGGAACATGCAACGCTTACAGTAACCCTATAGCACTAGAGAGACAAACCTTGATTCCTATCGGTATAGTACCCCAATCCCTGGCTAGAAACAGCCCTTACATTTTTCAAATGAAAGTTAGAAAATAACGTTTTTTTTCTCACCTTATTCCAACACGGAGATTCCCTCAGCACTGATCACCTCTAACAATTCACACTCGTCCAGGCGTCCCCATAGGTAAGCAATCACTGCTTTCTTACGAGTTTCCCCTTCACGTGACAGAGGTTTACCTGTAGAAGCGCCTCTGGTGGCTGTCAGTATGGCAGCCATTAGAAGTGGATTTAACCCTACAATAAAAGCATTGCTGTTTCTAAACACCTACAATGCTTGACATTAGAGATGTCGCGAACATAACATTTTCCGTTCGCGAATGGCGAACGCGAATTTCCGCAAATGTTCGCAAACTGGCGAACCGGGCGAACCGCCATAGACTTCAATAGGCAGGCGGATTTTAAAACCCACAGGGACTTTTTCTGGCCACAATAGTGATGGAAAAGTTGTTTCAAGGGGACTAACACCTGGACTGTGGCATGCCGGAGGGGGATCCATGGCAAAACTCCCATGGAAAATTACATAGTTGATGCAGAGTCTGGTTTTAATCCATAAAGGGCATAAATCACCTAACATTCCTAAATTGTTTGGAATAACGTGCTTTAAAACATCAGGTATGATGTTGTATCGATCAGGTAGTGTAAGGGTTACGCCCCCCAATATGGCGGCAGCCGCGTGTCCTCCTGGTACCAGCAAAGCATGACAGGATATTGAGTCTAACCTGGCCAGACTCTTTAATCAATTTTGGAAGCAAATAACTAGCAGGAAGCCCCAACAAGCTCCACCACAGCCCCAACAAGCTCCACCACAGCTAAGCGAAGCAATCCCCATCAAAATCCACCAACGCAAAAGGCGTCGAAGACGGGACCAGAGGCACAAACAGAAATGCAGAGCCTGCCCCACGTCAAGCACTCGCCTCCACCTTAAGCCACCACAATCCCGCACCGGACGTGAAGCACCACCGGGACAGATCCGACCACCCGACAAAACAAGCTTCCACCACCTCAAGCCGTGAACCCGGCACTCAGCCAGAGACTTGCCTTTGTTGTTCCAGGTATCAGGGACTCCCAGGGTCTGCACCTGGCGCCCAGAAGGGATCGGATGAGCACAAGCAGTAAACAGCAGCCTGCCAAGCATGTCCCACTATAGCCGATCCTCCACACCATGCCTTTGATCACATGAACTACTCTCTGCACATTAACTAATCGTAAAGTAGCAAGTGTTTAAACATGTCATTATTTCACCTCCTAAAGAGTTTATTGTCGTAGTTCCTTACATGCCTTTACCTTAACCGTTCATGTTTTATGTTATTCATAAGTCTCATCTCATGGGGCGACTCACACTTGATTTATAACTAGTGGTGGAGCTGCTGATATAAATACACAGTTGATAACGTGCAATCTACACCCTAAACATGACAGCCATCTTTCACAACAATGTACTGCTATATACTCATACCCTCAGTGCAACTAGCCATGATATACGCATGTTCAGCCTAGCATGCTCAAATATAACACACTTCTGTCTAAAAAAAAAAAAAAAAAAAAAAAAAGAATGCAGCTTCCGAATGAATCTAAAATGGATGCTGTCTAGGAGGTGGGAGGGTCTAGGAGGGAGGGTCTGCTGCTGATTGGCTGGAATGTGTCTGCTGACTGTGAGGTACAGGGTTAAAGTTTACTCAATGATGATGAATAGGGGGCGGACCGAACATCGCATATGTTCGCCCACCGTGGCGAACGCGAACATACTATGTTCGCCAGGAACTATTCGCCAGCGAACTATTCGGTGCATCTCTATTTGACATTACAGGGTTAAAAGGACAGGACCTCTGCACCCAGACCACTTCAATGAGTTGAAGTGGTCTTGGTGACTTTAGCGTCGCTTTAATAATATGATTAATGTGACACAAATAAATCACTTTGTCTCTTTCTGTAAACGACTACAGAACACACTTTTTTACGTTTTGTAAGGCTACTTAAAACACCTGTCTCACGTGAAAATACAGACATGTAGTCAATATGTGTTCATATTCTTTCTACTTTTTTCACCAGGATGACAAATTAGCCCAATATTGCTGGATTCTAACCTATTTGTATTATGGTAGAAACATATAATGACATGATTGTAAAAGACTGATACATTGCCATAAAGGTTAGCTAAACTACAAAGGTACAGTATCTCACAAAAGTGAGTACACCCCTCACATTTTTGTAAATATTTTACTATATCTTTTCATGTGACAACACTGAAGAAATGACACTCTGCTACTTTACATTGTAGCAGAGTTTAATTTCTTCAGTGTTGTCACATAAAAAGGTATAATAAAATAATTACAAAAATGTGAGGGGTAGTACTCACTTTTGTGAGATACTGTACATATTGTGTATTTGTTAAAAAGAAAAAAAGGATAACTACTTTTTTTTCACTGACCACTAGTGGTACTTTTCTAATCTAGTAGCAAATTATTTGTAGATTTCTTAAAGGCACACTATAGTCACCAAAACAGCTTTATCGTAACAAAGCAGCTTAAATCACTTTGTTTGTGCAGCCCTAGTCATACCTCCCCGCATGTGACTTACACAGTGTTCCTAAACTCTTCCTATAAAGAGTCATCTAATGTTTATACTTCCTGTATTGTAAATTCTGTTTAATTTAACATTTGCTATCTCTTGCTCTGTTAATAGGTGCTAGACCCCGCAGGGGCCTCTTGTATTTGATTACAGTTCAATTTAGATGGCAGAAGATAAAACCTTTTAAAGTACCATATATACTCGAGTATAAGTCTAGTTTTTCCGCACATTTTTTGTGCTGTAAAACCCCCACTCGACTTATACTTGAGTCAATGTCTGTATTATGGCAACTTACATTGCCATAATACAGACCAGGACCGCCGTGCTCATTACAAGCCTGGTGGTCCTGTTGGGGGCTGGCAGGAAGCGTTTACTTACCTTTCCTGCAGCTCCCTTCTCTTGCGTTCTGGTCAGCTCCCTTGTAAATCTCGCAAGAGCCGCGGCGTCAGAGCGTTGCCATGGGTTACCGTGGCAACGCTCCGCGTGGCACGCAGACCGCGAGACTTACAGGGGAGCTGACCGGAACGCAGGAGAAGGGAGCTGACAGGAGCTGCAGGAAAGATAAGTAAACGCTTCCTGCCAGCCCCCCTCCTGCACAGTACACACCACTGGACCACCAGGGACAAATTTTTTTTTAAATAATAAAAAGATAATAATAAAATAAAATAAATGTAATAAAAAATATTAAAATTAAAAATAATTATAATATTAAAATAAAAAAATTGGAATTTTTAAATAAAAAAATAAAAAATAATAAAAATGCCCTCCCCCACACAATACACACACACACTCTGCATTATATACACACTCATAAAAACACACACTCTGCATTCACACAAACACACAGAGTGTGTTTATATAATGCAGAGTGTGTGTGTGTGTGTGTGTTTGTATGAGTGTGTGTGTGTGTATGTTTGTATGAGTGTGTGTGTATATAATGAAGAGTGTGTGTTTGTATGAGTGTGTGTGTATATAATTAAAAAAATCACAGAATTTCATAGCCCCAAGTTTTACCCTCGACTTATCCACGAGGCATAGCATGTTTCACAATTGTTGGTCACAAAACTGCACTCGACTTATACATGAGATCGACTTATACACGAGTATATACGGTAAGTTACTATCTAACTGAAAGTGAAACCATTTTTCATCATGCAGGCTTTGTGAGTTACAGCCAGGGGAGGTGTGGCTAGGGCTGCATAAACAGAAACAAAAGTGATTTAACTCCTAAATTGGTGAAGTTTGAACAGTGAAACTTCAGAGGCATGATCTATTAACTAAAATTGCTTCATTAACCTAAAGTTGTTTTGGTGACTATAGTGTCAGTTTAACTGTCAAAATATATTCTCAAATGCCTTTCATAAAGTTTGATCCATTTTGGAAAGAAAACAGTGGTATTAAGTGCCACAGCCACAAGGTCACACAATGAATTGTCTAAACCAAGGCTTACTGGGGGAAAAAAAACGATGGTAAAACCATATTTTTCAGGTGTTAATATGATTCCTAAGACAATTAGCCACTCTCCCATAATCACTAAACACCAGAAACCAAATCTGTGTGCTACAGTTTGAGGATTAGTGAATTAATCCTTGCCCTCTGTGCACTGGTTCACTGATTCTGGAGTCTGGACCTGTCCCAGCCGCTGCTTTGCATACTAATATATGCAAGCTAACGTTTCTGCTTGAGGTGGGGATTATACCACCCATACTGGTTTTACTAGAGCAAGTTCTGCTCTAACAAATGTGAGTGCATTACCTTACCTATTTATTTTATTTCTCAACTTGTACTTACCTCACCATTAGAGTTTGTTTCTACATTTGCCTCCACACATGCCTTGCACATTGCACTCTACCTGAAGAACCTGGGGCTACCATACCAACATATATCCTTAGACGGGGGATTGTTCCGTCAATGCGGAAAAAACAGCAGAGCTCTGAGTTAGCTCATAAGAATGTGAGTGGTAGCGACATTTTATTATCCACCACTTATACGTCACATTTATTGCACTATATATATTTTTTTATCTGTTTATCTCTGAGGTCCACTGTACTACATATTTGGACATCTATGTACGTATAACCGTCTGGATCTACAATTTGGGGCACGGTTTACTCTGTTTCTTTCTTGTATTGCATGTACCAACAAGGTCTGGGAATCCTTGTATTGTTTACTGCTGCCTGCCTTAAATCTCCTGTTTAATATTGCAGTGAGCGCCTATTAAACTCCTTTTTTGTCCTAAATATATGGCAATGCTAGAATTTAACTCCTTCAGTTATGACATATCTCCCAGAATTGAGAGGCATGCACACCTCTTAAGTGTCCCTATTTAGGAGCGACAGTCCCTATTTTGAGCCCCCCTATGCAGAGAGCAATGCCTTTCTCTGCAGGGTCCTAGTACCCACAGCACAGCACAAGTGTGTCTATTTATGTGCTGCCTGAGGACATTTCCTAGGAGTTCCCAGATGTGGACAACAGGCGACAAAATCGGGATGATGAGACAGGCCCCCAAAATCTGGACTGTACGCCCAAAAACTAGACTTTTGGGAGCACTGGTTATGGTGAAATGTTCCATGCCACCAGAAGACATGGGCTTCTTGAACTGTGTGGGCAAAAAAAATGTGTTTTTTATTTACAGAACTTTTTATTTTTAGACCGTCTGCATAATGCACAGAGCCCCTTATCTACATTTTTTTAATTGTTCAGACTTTTTTTTTTAAATCTCTGCCAGACTGTCCTCTTTCATCAGTGGACATATGGGAGGGATATGTCTGATCGTATCTGCAGAAAACTGGCTGCTGTTATTTTATTGCAAGGTTCATTAGTGTTTTCGTAATCGAGGCTAAGAGACAGGAATTTGTTGTTTATCGTGTTTTGACTGTATGCGTCATGGGAGAAAATCCTCGAAATAATCCAATGTGAGAGTTACTCATTGTGATTTTGTAATGTCCGTTTGGCTGGGAAACATAGGAATTTTGTAAAAATAAAGTTAAATATAATCATGTTTTATAGTAAACACCTAATCGGTCTTGGTGTGCGTCTGCTGTGTCCTTTAACAAGAGACATTGATAAAACACATTTCTAAATAGGCCAATCCTTGCCGTCAGCTTGATTTGCCAAATATTCTCCTTGTCTTAGAAAAGTTTATAGAACATCATGCTGCATTTAAATAGGAATCTTTTGCCAGCATTTGGAATAATCAATTTACATTTAAAGAAACACTTCTAGCACCCTAACTACTAGAGCCACTGTAGTGGTTATGGTGCCAACTTCAGTCTGTCAAGTGTCCTTTTCTTATCCAGTCTTTTCCTGGTCAGCTGATGCTCTCCGAGAGTGCGTGCAGACCTTCATGACTCTTAGGGGAGCCAACCCGATTTGCCTAAAAGAGAAGCCCAGAAGCAGGTATGGTGCTGCCGCCGCTCGGTGGGACGCATGAAAGTTGTTCAGCTAATGTAAAATGGTTTAACAAATTAAAATGATATAGCATAAGGGCACATCTGTCACCATAACCACTACAACAGGCTGTAGTAGTTATGCGCTCAAAATGTTCCTTTCATTTATTGTTTCTTTTTTTTTTACCCATATCACCCAAAATGTATAATGACTAAAGGGGGGAAAGCTATTTATTAGCTTTATTTATTATAAAATTATGTGTATGGGGGGTGACTTGCCTTCAGGGCTGTTCTAATTTATGAAAATGAAACTTTAAAAGTAGTTCAAAATATTGTTATTTACACAATGAAATTTAATATTTTTAAAGGGACCCACTCAGCACCAGAACCATTACAGCTTAATGCATTGGTCCTGGTGCAAAGAGACTGTCCCTGCTGTCCCAGCGATGCAAACACTGCCTTTTTTGAGAAAAGACAGAGTTTACATTGCTTCCTAAGGCACCTCTAGTGGCTGTCACTCAGATTGGCACTATTGTACTTCCATGAGCAGTCCTGCAACATATGCAGAACCAACATTCGATATGTGCACGCTCTGCATGAGCTACTAAACTGTGCTATGAGGAGATGCTGATTAGTGTATCACCATGAGTGCAGAGTATGTTCACTAGCCCCCAATGATTCATTATGGGGAAGCATTGAATTGGCTGAGGTTATCAGTAATGATGATCTCAGCCTGGAAGGAATGGTAACTGCAGCAAGATTGGCACACCGGGGAAATAAAGTTACATAAAGTTTTTAATTGATTTATTTTATTATTTGGGGGTGGGATAATCTAAACTTTCTGAATTTACTGTAACATTAGTAATACATGTAAGTATTCCTAATATTACAGATTTTTTTTAACTGCAATTTATAGATTATGACCTCTTTGTTGTATGAATTTCTATGACCTCTGTGATAATACAGTTACACTTTGCACATTCCTGCAACTTGTATTGCTGTGGAACTCTGTGATAATAATCCCACACACACTGCATATTACTGTGAGTTCTGTTACTTTGATACTTAGAATATGCTCAGACATACTGAATATTGATGTGAGTTGTATTGATGTGGAGATCTGTAATAATACACTGATATAAGCACATTATGCAGAGATTTATTACTGTGGAGTTTTTTTCTATACACAAAGCCTGATATTAATAGGTGTTATATTGAATAGATGCCCAAGCAAAGTGATGTGTGAAAGCTTACTCCAAACACGATGCCCTTGGTGAATTCTAGAACATTTCAGATCACTGCTATGTGACCACCTTGCTGGGCAGAAATTCTTCCTTTTTGTACTTATGTGCACAAGAAAGACATGGCACTGGCATCCCCTATGCTACTCTTGCCTACCTTCTCCTGTCCCAATCTAATACCTGTCAAAGTTGTTAAGTAGAAGTTAAATCTAAAACAAATAACTTATTATAAAATTATGAAAACATTCTTATTCGTTTTGTGTACAAATGGATTGGAATCTAATGTGCCCTTGTGCAAGCCAGCCATGGAATTCTCCAATCAAATGCTACCAGCATCAAAGGCAGGCAGATAATCAATGGTATTTAATAAATCAAAGGGTTGCTGTTGAAGTTACAAATGGTTGTAAATTAAATTGCTACGGAGGATAATTAGTGAGGCATCTGAAGTCTCCCTTGACAAGAGACATGTAAGGGTCTTATAAGATGAAAAAATGTAATCCATCTATCCAAAGGTTTTTCATTTCACGTTCTACACAAAGTCAAATTTCTATGGCTCTGTGCTACAGAAGGCAGTGTGACCTAGCTAAGCAGGGTAAATACTTCCAACAAGATTCTGGTGCTTGCTTACAAGTCCCTACATAATGCTACTCCTACCTACCTATCCTCCCTAATACACAAGTATGTCCCGTTGAGGCCCCTGCGCTCTGCCGAAGACCTACGTCTATCCTCTGTCCATATTCCCACATCTAAAGCTCTCCTCCAAGACTTCTCCAGGGCTGCACCTTTTCTGTGGAACTACCTTCCCTTCTCCGTTAAACTTTCACCCAGTCTCCACTCCTTCAAAAAATCTTTGAAAACACACTTCTTCAGGAAAGCATATAATTTAAACTGTTAGCGGGTTTATTGACTCCTCTCCTGCAACTGTCAAAAATAATCTAAGTTCTCAGTGAATACTTTTCTAGCAGCCTATTTCATTACCCCTACTTATACCTTTTGTGTCACTATACCCCATTCCCTCTAGCATGTAAACTCATTGAGCAGGGCCCTCGACCCCTCTGTTCCTGTGCATCCATTTGTCTGGTTACAATTACGTGTCTGTTAGTCCACCCATTGTACAGCGATATGGAATTTGCTGGTGCTATATAAATAATAAAATAATAATAATAACCACCACCTCCTCCTAAGAGAACCATGATCACCCACATAGTACCCTTTCCAGCGGTCACAGAAACATCAAAACCCTGGAGGATCTGGTAAAATGTCTTTGAGGCCGTTCTCAGCCCCAGGGCCTCCAACCACAGTGCTATTTGGAGGGGTGACAGAGGAGGTGGTGAGGCATCAAACAATACTCAGGACTTGAGGGAGCTCAATGTACACACTGAAAGCGACATTGTTGAAAGTGACCAGGACTTTCCACCCAGCACTCTGGAACTCTACGCCAGATTGGAGGATTAGCATCCTGACCATATGGACTAGGCACCTCTGACCAGAGCACTTTTTGGGCAGAATGGGTATGAGGCTGATATGATCAGGCACAGACACCTAGGCGCCAGGTATGTTTCAATATCCATTGTTCTTCTGATGTTCTTCTTGCTGGGGACCCAGGTATAAAAGCGTGTTCTTTTATTCAATAAATCCGTTCTTCTTCATCCTTAGAATGAACAGCTATAATGGCTATACTCAGGTAGTCTTGGCGGCAACACTCGGGTCCCCTCCGAGTAGGCTGCCACAAGGACATATACATATATTCCTAACATTATATTGTTAGTTTAGTATAGTGCTGGACTAGCAATTTAGATGTCTGGTCACCCACAGAATGGAGTAAGAAGGTATCTTACCTACCTTTTCTCTTGTCATGGCTGACCCTGCCAGGTCTCGCCATTGCTGGCCCTGCCTCCATGGCTGAGATCATTAATCTTGATGATCTCAGCCAATCTAATGCGTTCCCATAGGGAAGCATTGGAAGGCCAATCAGAATTTTCTAAGAGAGATGCATTGAACCAATACATCTCTATGTGTAGCGTTCACTGTGTCCGTGCAGAGTGTGCTGCACACATTACAACTGTGAAATATAAAGGACCTCTAGTGGCCATCTCAGTTACTGCATCTAGAGATGACTATAGTGACCCTTTAATTGGGAGGATAGAGTGGACATTATGATCATGAAACTGGCTGGAGTTTTGACAGTAAGTAAGAGATCTGTGGCTGTGAAGAGGCGAGGGGGTAGGATGTGAAACTGGCTGTGGTGAAGCAAATTGGCATGCACTGTGATTGCTGTGGTTGGAGAGCAGAGGGACATCCTGTGGAAATTCTTTTCTGCTCTTTCTGGCTCTTAATTCCTTTCCATTGAGTGTATCACCACTTTTAGCCAATGGTAAGCCATTTTTTAGCCATGAGCAAAATAAGTCCCTAAATCTTGTTCACATTTAATCATGCATGGGAGCTTTTCTCGTGACCTATATTTACAGATTCACAAACACTGACACATACACACATTAACTGAAAACACACTTTGACCCATACACACACATAAGACTGACCTGTATGAAAATGCATACAAACAATGATCCATGCACACACTCACTGATCATATACGCACACACTGACCAATATGGGCACACACACACACACAGACTGACCCATACATACACAGACTGATCAACACACACAGACTCATCCATACATTCACAGACTGATCCATACACACAGACTGATCCATACACACACAAACTGATCCATACATTCACAGACTGATCCATACACACAGACTGATCCATACACACAGACTGATCTATACATACACAGACTGATTCATACACGCAGACAGATCTTTACAACCATGACTGCAAACTCACCAGCAGCTGTCTGGATGAATACGGGGAGAAAGTCCCTTCAGAGATGGGTCATTCATTAGTGTTGATACAAGAAGAGAAGAGGGTTGAGTCATTAAAAGGGATGCGTCACCCCAGAGTGCAGACGAGCTTCAAAATAAATTAAATTGAATTGTGAAATAACACAAAGAAATATTGAAAAACCAAGCCAAATTTGTAAAAACACCTGTGTAATTAAACATGCATATACATACATGTAATTGGTGGAAATCTTAACATATGCAGTGGAGTTTTGCTTAAAAATGTGAACATTTAAAAAAGGAATCATAGGGTAGTTTATAGATACTAGTGAAACAAAATGTAATATGTAAAAAACGCACTCCCTCTTTAACCCCTTAAGGACCAAACTTCTGGAATAAAAGCTCTAGTGGTAACAGCACAGACGGTACAATCCCCAACGTGGGATATAATCCAGCCAGATATGATGGATATATTCAAAATGAAGGCTCAACAAAATATTTAAAAACAAAAAAGAGAAACTCCAATAGTGCAGTAAATACCCGCAAAGTATATGACAAATGTTAATAAGTGTCCTATGTTCGAATTCCAGAGGATCTGCTCTGAATGAGGAGCTTTGGTGGCTTAATACCCACCACATATAATGGGAAACAGGCTACCAGATGAGCAACAACTCAAGTCAATATGTTAAAAAAAGGAGTAGACTTTGTTAACACAAAATAATACAAACTGTTAAAAACAGACCGCTAGTGCACATAAAATCCAGTAATAATCAAACACTGAATGCGTTTAACCCAGGGAGGGCTTTTCCAAAAGTGCACTGAACTTGTGTTTGCATCTGTTTATATAGGGATCAGAATGAACCTCAATTGGTTACCGGTGTCTCCTACTCACAAACACTTACTGCGTTCAGCTCTTTGTTGTAACTTCTAAATGCGTGATTGTCACTGGTAAGTGACTTATAGTCAGTATTTAATAATGAATCGTGAATTGGTTTACATGCCCTAAGTCTGGTTAAAATTCACTGTGATTAAATGCTCTATCTGCACACATTCTCTCAGTCCCCCGAATACTAGATGGCAGAGCCTTTGTGCCAGGTGAACAGGTGGGCGGCAGCAAAACCGTCTTTCACACACCACCGTGTGACTTATAATATTAAAAAATTACAATTACAACGTAAGAACTGCCCTTTGCACAGACCGGGAAGTGAATGCGCCTGTTCTGATACTCAATTTTTTACTTTTAGTTGGTGCTGAACACATTTCATACACACCTGCAGCAGAGATTAATGGGATATGTGGCTTAGCAGACTTATTCTTGTACAGCTGGGGAGGAAGTAGAACTTCCCCATGTGACTTCTTTCACTGAGTAGGCGGTCTTCTATAAAGCTGAGCAGCGATATGGGGACAAGGGACCTCTTTGCACGATAACCTATATAAAAAAATATTTTAATGTGGAGTTCTGAGTGCTCTTTTAACTGCTGTACTTTTAGTATTATAGACGTATTTAATTCAAATAAAAGATTGCATCTGTGATTCATTAAATGAATGTGGAAAAATTACACCCTGTGTTTGTTAAACTGCACTGGTGTATTTCTACTTATGTGTAAAGATCATTTTTCCTGTGAGTTGCCCAGTGCAATTCAGAGCATTTATCAAGAAAACACATAACTCTAGGGATTCCACAGTAAGAATCCCTTCCTTAGCTGATGCATTAGGAACATGAAAGCAAGAAGGATTAGTTTGTTTTCTTGGGCTTTTAGTGCAACGCTCTTGAAAAAGCATTAATACGTCAACTGTATCGTTTCTTGTATTCTACTTGGTTTGACATTTCAGTGAAAAGCTAATCAATCTAAGCTAATCATTGATGTTTCACTGTCCTCTAATTAGAAATATTGTATCCAAATATTCTGGTCCATGAGAGCCATCTGGAGGAAGTGAACTTTGGTACTTTCACCGTAAGCTCCCATAGGCTATGGCACAATAAAACGTGAGATGCTAATTATTGTAGTGAATTACTACTGTATAAATTTTAAATATCCATCCTTTGTGATTGACAGTCTCTCAAACTTTCAGGTGATTATTATTATTATTTATAAAGTGCCAACAGATTCCGCAGCGCTGTACAATGGTTGGACTGGCAGACACGTAGTTGAAACCATACGTGTTGGACACACAGGAACAGAGGGCTTGAGGGCCCTTCTCAATGAGCTTACATGGTAGAGGTAGTGGGGTATAGTGACACAAGAGGTAAGGGTAGAGTAAAAAACTAGGTTGCTTGGATGGTATTCACTGAGGGCTTGATACCTGTGTCCCATTTACAATTTTATAAAATAACACACAGTGTGCATGAGTATTCCACAAAGTTCCAAAACAATACTATCACGGAGCTCCACAGCAGTAAAACTCACAGTAATGTGCAGTGGGCATGAGTGGCACAGAGCTCAACAGCAGTAAAACTCAGTAAAGTGCAGTGGGCATGAGTGGCACACAGACCTCCACAGCAGTAAAACTCAGTAATGTGCAGTGGGCATGAGTGGCACACAGAGCTCCACAGCAGTAAAACTCAGTAATGTGCAGTGAGTATGAGTGTCACACAGAGCTCCACAGAAATAAAACTCACAGTAATGTGCAGTGGGCATGAGTGTCACACAGAGCTCCACAGCAATAAAACTCACAGTAATGTGCAGTGGGCATGAGTGTCACACAGAGCTCCACAGCAGTAAAACTCACAGTAATGTGCAGTGGGCATGAGTGTCACACAGAGCTCCACAGCAGTAAAACTCGCTGTAATGTGCAGTGAGTATGAGTGTCACACAGAGCTCCACAGCAGTAAAACTCACAGTAATGTGCAGTGAGTATGAGTGTCACACAGAGCTCCACAGCAGTAAAACTCACAGTAATGCGTGCTATGTCTAAGCAAATTATGAAAACGTTCCACAGCAGTACAACTCCTAGTCCACTGCAAGTGGGTGTATCTCAGAACCTCACAGCAATAGAACTCTCAGTAATGTGTACTATATTAGGGTATCACACGGCAGTAAAACTCAATATATACTATACAGAAATGTATCAGTGTATTGGTTACTCTCAGTAATGTGTACTCTATTAGGGTATCACACGGCAGTAAAACTCAATATATACTATACAGAAATGTGTCAGTGTATTGGTTACTGTTGTGCTGATCTTGTTTTCTGCTCTATTAATTCTATGTGTAAATAAATTCTATTATATGAATTCTACGTAAAAAATGAATGAATCAGCATTATAAAATTTAGCAACCTGTTCATTCCGCAGTTTTATACACAACTCAATTAACATGCTTACTGTTCTTACTTTATACTACATTAAGAAATGCAGCCACCCGTTGCCTTTCCATTGTCAGCTCGTAGGAATTTGCTGTGCTAGTCAATCACCACGTATATCATAACAAAGCACCAGTCATGCAACGGCTGAGTTGGTCCACAACTGTTGTTTATCGGCTGTATTTCCATAATAGCTGATCTAAAGGCATGGTTTAACATCACAGATGACACACTGCACACGTTTTCTGTCCCTTGGTTTTGTTATTAGGTTTAAGTAAAATATTGCAGCATTTGTCTTACATATACAGTCAGTGTAGGCACTATAACCACTAAATCTCATCGTAAATGTAATGGTGCCAGGAGTATCCTCATCCCCACAGTAAATTGTCATTTTTGGTTTTCCGCCCACCCTCGTCTTCTGATAGGGCCAATGTGATGTATCTAATCCAACTTTAGATACATCAGAAGAGGAGACCAAACTTAAAGCATCTAGGTACCCTGGCAAATGCCAATGTTTTTTCGCGCTATGCAGTGGTTATAGTGCCTGGGGTGCCTCGTTATATTGGCAATTAAATCACATATGGATTTAAAATGATTAATGGATTAGTATACTTTTGTTATATAAGTAAATTGAAGCTGTATCTCTATAGAAGGACATTTTTGGTTTCAATGCCTAAAGCACCATCTAACAACACCTATGACCCCAGGGGACCAAAGTTAGAAAACAATATAACAGAACCATAGGAAAAGGCATTTGAGGTTCCGTTCCAGAGTAGATGAGGGATATATTGAGCTACTAATGTGGAAACAGAGTTTAAAACGCTTTTAACGACCTTTCTAACCATGGTTCTGAAGTGTATGAAGCTTTGTTTAGTGTTTGCGAAATCTCATTTTACAATGCAACATTTATATTCACAGAAGAAGCCATTCTGATATAGAGGTTTTGATAAATGGAATTGCTAAGATGAAATGCTTGCTGAAGTGTATAAAATGGATATTTACATTCAACAGCTTGGAGGGCAATGTATCAGCTGGGATTTAGTCCGTGCTACAAGGACAAGCCTAACAACAAGAACGGGCACTACAGCTAAAAGTATGCGAAAACTGTCAGGTAAGAATACATGTAATCATCCAGGCAGCTGCATTTTGTATAATTGATCCATCTCTAAATGTTTTTCTCTTTTCGTTTAGTAATCATTGTAATTTGTCATTTATTAATCAAATCAGCTTATCATTCTACCAACATGTGCCCTGGAGCAGGCTGTGCCAGTTGGCATAAGGAGCAGTGCACTGTTGCCTGAGGCGTTAGGGGAACCTAACAATACAAAGTTATATATATAATATTTATTGTAATTAAGATTTTATTAAGCTTTTTAAAGGGTTGTTCATTTTTTTTAAGCAATAGGCCAGAACAGTTTTTGATGAAGTATAACAGAAATATTTCATTATGTATAGGTTTTATATTTTTTGATTATCATGTAGGCTCCCTATGGAAATTGCTTCTTTTTAAAAAAAAAAAAAAAAATTGAGAGAGGGAAGTTGAGATGGCCTTCTAAACTCACACAAGACATCCAACAGTCCCGATGGGCAGACTAGATGGGACGAATGGTTCTTATCTGCCGTCACATTCTATGTTTCTATGATGTCTGAGACCTGTAGCACGGTCGTCATGATTTAGGCCTCGATTATTGTTGGAAAAGCTTTTCAACTGATTTAATACATTAAATTTATTTTAATATTTCGTTTTTTTTATATATCGATACATTTTTATATGTAATATATATTTTTTGATATTTTATTATTTAATTGAATCCAGCAATATTAATTTATTTGAAAATCGTATCCAAAACTATTAAATCAAGGCTTTAGTTCCCCGTTGCGTCCGGGGACACCAGGGAACTGTCCTCGGGCTGCACAGTGCTGGCCCTCAGTAGTGCTTCCTGCATGACACTGTAATGTGGGTCTTACAATAAAAATATTAAAGGGACACTCCAGGCACCCAGACCACTTCTGTCCATTGGAGTGGTCTGGGTGCCAACTCCCACTACCCTTAACCCTGCAAGTGTAATTATTGCAGTTTTTTTATAAACTGCAATAATTACCTTGCAGGGTTAAGTCCTCCCCTAGTGTCTGTCTACTAGGCAGCCACTAGAGGGAACTTCCTGGTCCCTAGCACAGATTATCTGTGCTAGAGCGTCGCTGGACGTCCTCACGCTGTGTGAGGACCTCCAGCGTCGCTCTATTCCCCATAGGGAAGCATTGAAATTAATTTTCAATGCTTTCCTATGGGGTGCGCCAATGCGCATGTGCGGCATTGCCGCGCATGCGCATTGGGACTCCTCGGCCGTTGGGCGGGATCAGTCTCGCCCACCGGCCGACGGAGGAAGAAGGTGGAGCGGCGGGGGAGGAGCAAGCAGCGAAGTGGGACATGTCACTGCCTGAGGTAAGTGACTGAAGGGGTTTTCACCCCTTCAGTAACCGGGGATTGGGGGGTGGGAGGGAGAGGGACCCTCCAGTGCCAGGAAAACGGATTGTTTTCCTGGCACTGGAGTTTCCCTTAAAGAATCACCAGTCTTACGAATGATTGGCCAAACTCTGTTTTTAGTGAATAAACTTCATAAATTTGTTTATGACTATTCCCAGGTAATTTTTTTTTAGTAAAATGGTAAGATGAGAATTAAATAGGTTTTCTAAGGATACTGGCAAAGACTGCAACAATTTTTGCAAACCAACTTCTGTATCGATCTATATTGATCAGATTTCACCATTAAAGGATTAGCGTCCCTCTCCCTACTTGCTTTCATTACCCCCACCCCTGTGTGCCTTAAAATATTTTTTTTTTTAAAAAGTTTTATTTATGTTTTTTTAAGGCATGGCATCCCCCACTGATGTCCAATCGAATGCTCCTCATAGAGGTGGCCTAATGAAGTTTCTATGGGGCTCCCAATTCACATGGCCAATGTTTACTGAAAGGCACTAGTGGTGGACGTAGTTCAAAAAGAACTACAATTTTACTTTGCAGGGTTAAAAGGACAAGGACTCTGTCAATCAATGAGATGACATAGTCTGGGTGACTATATGGTCATTTTAAAGCTTAAATGATAAGTTTAAATATGATGCCATTAAATCTGTTAGTCTACTTATGTAGAATAGCGTGTTGACTAGCTGCGTGCACAGCACTTTAACTGTCAATGAAGCCGACTCTTGCGTTAATTTTAAACACAAGGCTTGGATCTTTAAACAAGAAATAGGATTATTCCTTATAAATCCCTTCCCTTGGGGGGAATCTGAATTCCATTCCTGCGGTGACTGATCATGTAATTACATTACAAATTCAGCTTGCTTATGGAGTGATCAATTTATAATTATCAAATGAGATGGAATCTAGAGGCAAATGTTGGAGCGGCATTAATAAAACACATTGTAGGTCTTTCAACGTCCCTTGTGCGAATGTAGCTGAAACAGACTTCCAGTTGTAAAGTCAGACTTTAAAGAGACACCCCATGATTTCCAATTTACTCGTATCTCTAATTATTAGAGCCCCTGCTGTTGCCTTTTGAATAAAAGTATGTGATGGTATGTATGTCAATAAGAACAAGCTGGTAAAAATGCAAAATAAATATTTACCTGCTTTTGTCAGCCTGAAGATTGAGGCAACTCTCTCATTCAAAGCTACAGTTTTGAAACAAAACAGTTGTCTCAGAGTGATGCATGTCCTTTTTTTTTTTTTTAAAGATTCTTTATTTTCATTTTGCAGGGTAAAAACAGTTTTACAGAATGGAAAGGTTAAAAGTTAGGTAGTAACAGTATGAAAAAACAACGGTTCATGCGGGGTTGACCATACTTCTGCTATTGCTCTACGGGTGGCTAAAGCTTTTCTGGCTATAAGTTTATTTTCGTTGCGGGTGAAAGGGTCAATTGGTTTTGAGAGTAGGAGTGCCCAGCGGTCTAGGGGTACCGGTTTGTGGAGAATTTTAGTTAAGAGGTTTGTGATGGACTTCCAGAGGGGGGTGGGTTTGGGGCAAGTCCACCAGCAGTGGAAAAAGGTGCCAATGTCACCGCACAGTTTCCAGCAAAGGTTGGAGGGGGTTCTTTTCATGGCCATTAAGCGTTGGGGTGTGAGATACCACCGGAACAGCATTTTGTAGGCCTGTTCTTTGTGGGTGGTACAAATCGAAATTGATTTGGTGGTCGCCCAGATGTCAGACCAGTCAGTGGGGTCTCCAGGAGTTCCCAGGTCCTTTTCCCATGCAGAGATGTATGGTAGTGCCACTTGGGAGTGGTGGGTTGTCAGTGACAGATATAGGTCGGATATTTAGCTTTTTCGGGATGGTGAGCGGAGGCAATGCCGCTCGAATGTTGTGAAGGCTGATGTGGCCGCTAGTCGGATTTCGTTTGTTGTTGCGAAGCTGCGGAGTTGTAAGAATCGGAAATGGTCGAATGTATTTAAGGAGTCGGATAGTGTTGTGGTGTTAAGCCTGGTGGGAACATTTTGTTGCGGAGAATTGGGGTGAGGGGTGATGTGCCTGTGGACAGGTCGAATTTGTTGCTGAGGCGGTCCCATAGGTCTAGTGAGTAGGTGATTGTTGGGGAAGTGGGAGGTGGTAGGGGCCTATGCTGTCTTGGGAGCCACATGTATTGGGAAGGGTGGTCACGTCCAAAGATGAGGTGTTCGAGGTCTACCCAGCGTTTGTGGGCTGGGGGGAGGTGCCAGTGTTGAATTTGTGCCAAGTGCGCTGCTTGTAGGTAGTGTGTGAAATTGGGAAGGCCTAGTCCTCCGTATGGGTGTGGGGACGTACAGGGTGGATCGGCGAATCCGGGGTTTGCGTCCGTTCCAGATAAAGTGGTCTATCGCCGTTTGTAGGAGTTTAAGGTCAGTCTTTTTGCATGGAATGGGCAGGGCTTGGAAGGCATAGAGGAATTTGGGTAGGAGATTCATTTTTACTGTGGCTATTCTCCGTAACTATGTACATTTGAACATATATACAATTTGTGGGCATATCGTGCTCTGTTGAGGCACCGGACATTCCAATCTCCTTACTCTCCTAAGCCCTGATTCTCTGTTCGGAAGGGGTTCGTGAGTGGTTACCAGTTTAAGCGTCTGTACCGCGGGGCGCGAAGGGCCGTGAGTGAGGGGCGGGGCCAACAGGTTCTGACTGTGGGCGTGTCCACCTGGGATCGGGGGAGAGTCACGTGCCCTAGCGGTGAGGTGCCGGGGCCGCTTTATGTGGGTTTCTGAGGGCATTGCTTCTCGTGTCGTGCGTCAGGTCGTCTTAGTGCATGACATAGAATAACACAAGTCATATCAGATCTTCAGTACATTTTCTCTCCCCCATGTCCGGGGGGGAGGGGGAGGGGCCGCGAGAGCCCCAGTTCGCCCCCGCAATTCACAACAACAGCGTTTCCATGGCTAAGCATTTATTCTGAGCTGTACCATATCCCCTGTCTTTCGGTTCTGTATGTAGTCTTACATCTATTTCTATACATTTGTATACATTCGTTTAGTGCTATGTCTTGCATCCCGTCCCATGTTATTCAGTGCACGACCCGGTCCCGCGCACGGCGGGGGGGCCGGGGCAGCCACAGGGCCCTCAGGCACCGGGTTGGCACCGCTTAAACAGCCCCGTCCCCCCCACCAAGGGAGAAAGACCGCGCCGCGCATACAAGCATGACGTTATCCCCCTCTCTCTATCTAGGACCGTCGCGGCCCCCCGCACCCTCAGCCCCGGTCAGGAGCGGGGGGGGCAGGGAGGGCCGCAAGGGCCCCAGTCCATCTCCCCCTGCCCCTTGTGTGTGGTCTTCTTTGTCTATGCATTTAGCCTGATATCTGTGTTTCCCCATGTTTGCGGAATCTTACTACAGTCCTTCATGTAGTGCAGCCTCTTCTTTTGGTTTGGGGTTTTCGGCTTGGGGGGTGTAGTCTTTCATTTGCTAGGGATCTTCAGCGAGCTTCTCTTGTCCTGGGGGGGTCTTTGTGGGGCGGCTGTTATTTGGGTAGGTTCTTGTGGGGGGGTCTCTTCGTTATGAGAGGTTGGTGGGGGAGTTCGTGTCCCGGGTTGTTGAGGGTGCCAGTATGGAAGGTTTCGGAAGCATTTATGGTGCGCCCCTCCGTTCGGTATGTCGAAGAGGCGCCGCCAGGCCTCGTGGGTTATCGCTTCGGGTGCGTGGTGTGAACTGTTTGCCGAAATTCCAGGGTCAGCAGGGTAGCGGGTGCCCGTGGTGTCCGGGCAGCCGGTATGCCATGTTCTTGAGGGTCGTGGGTTGCAGGTGGTGCCCATGGCCGAGGTCAAGAGGCCGTCTGGTCCGAACTGCTTGTATCTTTGCGGTCCGATGCAGACAGGAATGTGGGTGCCGTTTATGCCAGTTGGCTAGTCTTGCAGGGACTGGTTCGGGCGTTGCCCCCTGTGGGGTAGTTGATCTCATCGGTTTGAGGGGACAGGCTGCCGTGCCTGCGCCACCAGGGTTCCGGCTGAGGTCACGGAGACCCAGCTGATCTGCAAGGTCCTGGGCCTCTGACAGTTTGTGTAGCAGATAGGTGTGGTTTTCATGTCTTACCATCAATTTAAACGGATGGCCCCATGAGTAGCGGATCCTTCTGGCTTGTAGGGCTTAGGTCAGGGGTCTTAGTTTGCGCCGCTTGCGTAGGGTTGTTGGCGCCAGGTCATGGTATAATTGGACTGTGTGGCCCTCTATTTGTAGCGGGGTCTCCCTGGTTGCCCTCATGATTGCCTCCTTTATGTGGAAGTAGTGGCAGCGTATTATGATGTCTCTGGGCTGCGTGGGGTTTGCAGATGGTGGGCGGAGGGCTCTGTGCGCCCTGTCTAGGAGGAGGTCAGATGGCGGGGCGTCAGGGAGCAGGCCGCTGAATGCTTCGTGGAGTATGGTGGTGAGTTCCTCCGGTGTGGACGATTCTGGAAGGCCCCTGATGCGGATGTTGTTATGCCTGGACCTGTTATTTAAGTCTTCTTGGGCGTCCTCCAGATTTGCCAGTTGTTCCTGTATTTCTTTGAGGGTGATGTCGTGAGTGGAGGTAGAGGCAGTCACATCGTCCATTTTGTCTTCCAGTTCGCGTGTGCGTTTACTAAGGTCTGTCAGGCCTTTTTTGAGCGGAGCTAGGTGTTTGGTGAGCTCAGATGCCACGAGTGACTTCATGTCTGTCAGGAGGTCTTTGAGGTCTTTTTTAGTGAGGGGTGAGGAGTCATTTCTGCGGCTGGTCGTGCTGGTGTCTGATTCAGAGTCAGAGGCCTGTTGGCTGGCAGTGCCTAGGGCGTCTTTGTCCAGTCGGGTTTTAAAAATCGGTGCTACAGCCGCACCGGACTTTGATTTCCTACCTCCTCCCATTCCGATCGGGTATAGCAGGGGTCGGGGTTACGGTGAGTGGTCTGCGGGGTTGTTGTGGGCTATTCCGCCGCTGATGTGTGCTGATTGTGTGCCTGCCGTTTCAGAGCCTCACTAGTCCGCGGCCATCTTTGTCGGCGGTCAAGCTCCGCCCCTTGATGCATGTCCTTTTAACTGAACACATTTACAATGAAAAGTAGAGGAGACCGGAGTACAGGTGCATTATTAGTCGACAATTTTAAGATAACAAAAGTCCGTTTGGGTTCCGAAAGTGCCCCCAGAGGTTGTTTGGTAGACAGCCACTAAGGGCAGATTTAGAGCTGCAATGGAAACATTGCAGTTCTCTGGAACTGCAATATTTTACATTGTAGTTCTCTGGAACTGCAATATTTTACATTGCAGCACTAGGTGCAAAAAGGACACAGCACTGAGACCACTTCAATGAGCTGAAGTGATCTGGGTGCCTACAATGTCCCGTTAACCCCTTAAGGACCAAACTTCTGGAATAAAAGGGAATCATGACGTGTCAGGCACGTCATGTGTCCTTAAGGGGTTAATATTGTGTTAGAAATATTGCACATATTGATACCTTAAAGTACAGACAATACCAGGTAAGCAGGCACTGTAATGATAAAGTGCTCATGAAACAGTGTTATAACGTGCATGTGCGATATGAATTACATTTTTGGATTGTCTTAGAGGGGTATTCCAACCCCGGTCTGAATTGGCACTGTGTGGTCATATGAACTGTGCTGATTCCTATCTTTTAGAAATCAGTCTGTAAAATATGATACATTGTTCTTATTCTTAATTATATTGTAGCTGCAGAAATTACGGTATTAGTAAGTCATCTAAAACTTCTCACAACATGCCCACCCCGGTCACACCTCCACCCCACTCCACTCCACTCCACCCCAAATAAATAAAGTATGCCTCTTTGTCCATTTGAAATGTGGGATGGTATGTTACATAAAGATTGCAGTCCAAGCCACCCGACTATTAAAAGCTGTTTCTACAGCAAAATGTGGCTCGGCTAAATAATAATATAAGGGGTTTGAATGACAGCCACATATTTTGTTTTTTCTTGTTAATATTTACTCACAAATACCTAAATTGGGCTGTAAAATGCTTTATTAGACCAGGAGGGTTTGCATTGTAATATTGTTTGGTCATTTGTTGGTTTGTGCCATGTGTAAGGCAGAAAAACAATATTGGAATATTTATGCATGAAACTATATATCTCAGAACATGCCACCAGTTCTGTTCTTTGTTACTTTTTAGAAACTGGTAATCCCTCTGCACCATACCGTACTGTTGGATAAACACACTTACTGTTAGCCTGGTATCCACAAACCTCATTAAAGAGACTGTATAGGCATCCACACCACTTCACCCCAAGCCCTTGTCATTTTAACCCTGTAGCTAAAAACATTGCCATTTTGCAGGAACGATTTGCAAAGAACAAAGATGCACACCAGTCAACAATACGTAATAATAAGTCATCTTTTTTCCATACAAATAGATCAACAATAAATCACAAACATAAAGTGAAAAAGGGCTAAGCAGTCCCAATTATTAGCCTACCATAGAGAGACACGTGTTAAATGAACCCAGACAACGTTTCAGCACCCACTGGTGTCTTTCTCAAGGGATAGATTTGCATGAACAGCAACGTTTTCATTGCAGGGTTAACATGCCGTTAAACGCGGTTATACATCAAATTACCGGTACTTGGCGCAGCACTGCATGAGCACTAGCCTCCCGATGCTTTCCTATGGGGAAGCATTGGATTGGCTGTGATCATAAATCTTGATGATTTCAGCCAGGGAGGCAGGTGACCGCACAGAGACCAGTGCACAGCGGGATGTAAGGTAAGTAAAACTTACCTTTTAATCCCGTGCAGGGTGGCGGCACCTATAGAGGTAGAGGAACAATGTAGCGTTAGAAATACATGTCTGTACGCTTACGCTGTAGTGTTCCTTTAAGCATCTCTCCTGAATTTACATAAGGACAGTGCTGGTGGCAAGCTAGTTGAAATTACATTAAGGAAGTAATATATATGTGTATTGTTCTTACTGTAGGGATAAAAATGGGAAGAGCAAAGGTCCACAGGCATTTAATGTGGACTGTACAAAGTAATAAATATTAGGAAAAAAGGCTGCATTATGCTTGAAGGTGAGTAACAAGGTTACTATTTCCACTGCTCTTTTTTTTATGCCATAGTATTGAAGGTTTAGAAAACATGGTAACAGTTTACGAAAAGGTCCCGACTGTCAGTCCGCAGCCTTTGAAAATAATGAAAGCATTACAAAGACTCAATATACAATAGTGGCAATCTAAGAATAGCGTAAGTAAATGTCAATCAAGGAGAAATTGGAGTGCAATGAAGCATGGATGTTTTTTTTTTATACTGATTACAAAGGGAGATAGAGTTTGTTTCATTATTTCATGCTTTGCTATCTAAAGTTAAGTTAAAGCACAATTCCATTTTTTTTTTTTTAAAGGAGACGATAGCAACACAAAATACATTTGTTCTGCTAGTTTTGCTTGCTGAAAAAAAATAACTTTTACAGGATTCAGATGAATGCAGGTGATTCAAAGAAAACATGCAGCTCTCTGCATTATTGAGGTTCCAGAATAGCAAGCAATATTTTAACCCGTGTTAAAGAGCTCTGCACTCCCAGGAGAATAAGAGTTCCAACTGTGTGTGTGGTTTTTGTTGCTGTATCTTTTGTCAAATGAACACAGGACATTAAAAAGTGGTAAAAAAATAAGTATTTTGTTAAAAATAATAATAATGAATAAGATTCATAATCAAGGAGAGAACATAGAGAGAATCATATAAAAAATAAGAAACAAAAAACTGTACTTCATTCTATAACTATGTACACTTGCTACAGCGCCACCTACTGTCCTGTCTGCAATGTGATGATACCTATGATTGGCTGTCCCAATAATGACTCACCCTACTTTCCCATCTTCTAAAGAGTCAACTGTTACGGTTACCAAGGGTTAGATGTGATTAAAGGGATTCTATATTGCCAGGAAAACAAATCTGTTTCCCTGGCACTATATGTTTCTAAGGTGCCCCCTCCATTGCGTCCCCCTTCACGCGGCGCTGAAGTGGTTAAAACCCCCTTAAAGTCCCATGTAGATTTCTTTATAAAAAAACCTTAGAAACATAGAAACATAGAATGTGACGGCAGATAAGAACCATTCGGCCCATCTAGTCTGCCCAATTTTCTAAGTACTTTCATTAGTCCCTGGCCTTATCTTATAGTTAGGATAGCCCTATGCCTATCTCACGCATGCTTAAACTCCTTTACTGTGTTAACCTCTACCACTTCAGCTGGAAGGCTATTCCATGCATCCACTACCCTCTCAGTAAAGTAATACTTCCTGATATTATTTTATTTATATATTTTTTTTATTGAATTCTTTGTTTTATTTGTGGATTTGCACATTCAATACAAGGTACGGTATTCATTTTATCCACTTTTTGTTTAAAGGTAAATAAGGTAAATAAGTAAGCATAACATGCATAGATAGCTCTGTATCAACACAGATAACACATTTACTGAATTGTATGTGGGCTGGGTTTCTCTAATGTATCGTGTCGTGTTAGTGCTTGTTCCTCTTGGACTATGGTGAGTGCTTCGGGAGGTTGACTAGTGGCAGGGCCAGCCTTTGCCATACAGGGCTTGTTGGGGTGGGTGCTGCTGTTTGCTGGGGCTTTGGGATAACGTGTAAGAGGGTTGGCTACAAGACACCAAGGTGTATGTGGCGTGTGGTAGGGCTTATAGTGGCCTGCCTTCTCGTGAGGTGGGTGCTCAGATATCCCTGCCAGCAGGTAGGTCGTCTTCTGCGGGGCCATCCCGTGCTTCGTCTGGGAGTCGCCCTTGTTGTCGTGTTGTGGTAAGTACATAAACGGTTGGCATGGCAATATGTGGCTGTGAGTGTTTGTCGTGCTGGTATGTGCCGCTGGCAGGGTCCCTGTCTGGCCCATGGTTATTCTAGGTTGGTGACATTAGCTATGCTCTAGTGCAAGTTCAAGGGAAGAGGGGTAACTCATGAAAAGCTAGCCTGTGCTAGGAATTCTGTCTGGTCCTGGCTAGGGAGGGTGCACAACTTGGTGGAGTGTCCGGTGCCTCAACGAGGCTTAATAAAGACAGTCTCTGTGGTTTAGTCCCCTGAGTCTGCGTTGGATGGGTGGGGACCTCTTCGCGGTTCAAACGGGGTGATGTTGTCCACATACCATTGTTGTCTCTGAGGGCTGCCTCTCCCTGGTTCCGCCTGTGTGTCGATGCCCTGCTGGGTTAGGAATCGTTGGCCCTCTGCTGGCGAGTGTAGCTTGTGGACTGTTCCCTCCCAGGTGGCCTGTAGGGATCGGGGTGTGCCCCAGCGGTACGGGATCTTCTTCTGTCGTAGGACGCTGGTGACATGGCGCATCGTTTGTCTCCATATCATGGTAGGCTTGGAGAGATCGTTATAGAACGATAGAGTATGTCGTTCGAAGGACAGGGAGGGTGTTTCCCTGACCGCTGACATGATTGCCACTTTATCCAGCTGTGTGACGAATTGTACTATGACATCGCTGTGTGTTTGCTGGGGCAGTTCGCCCTGCCCACCGGTTCTGTATATGTTGTCCACCAAGATGCTTCTAGCTTGCTTGTGGGGAAGTATATGCTGCAGTAGGCGTCTTATAAGTTGTGGCAGTTCTGTCCTCTCCACTGTGGTAGGGATGCCCCTGATCTTAATATTTTTGCTGTGGTTGCGATCTTCCCATTCAGCCATTTTTTGTGTCATGGTGACTTGGGAGTCTGTCGTTTTTTTCTGCGCTGCGGCAAGTGAGGCCTGCTCAGCCTCGAGGTGTGTGGTTGTCTCCTCTGTTGCTTTAATTCGCCCAGTGAGCGTGAGCATGTCTTCTCGCAGTATCGCTAGATCTGCCTGGAACATCTTGCGGATGTCCCGGAGTAACGTTTTTATATCTCCCTTTGTAGCTGGGATGTTGTTCTCCTCATCTGAGGACTCGTTGTGCAGGCCCCCAGTTGGGGTGATCTCGTCTAGTGCGTCCAGAGAAGGTTCCTCATCGGACGACGAGATCCCAGTTTGTTGGTCCGCCATCTTGGGCGCCATGCGCTGGAGGCCTCCCTGCAGGTAATCACCGATATTTCGGGAACCTGAATCCAGGGCTGCTTTGTTCTTCTTGGCCCATTTCCCCATTGTTTTGTGGGGGTGTGTGGTCGGTAAACCGTCGGTGTAACACCCGGTTTGCTGCATTTATTAAGCTTCGTAGCACGGAGCTTCAGCTCTGCACGTCTGCTTGGTTTGCTGGTCGGCTCCGCCCCCCCCCCTTGAGTTTTCCCTGATATTATTTTTAAACCTTTGCCCCTCTAATTTAAGACTATGTCCTCTTGTTGTGGTAGTTTTTCTTCTTTTAAATATAGTCTCCTCCTTTACTGTGTTAATTCCCTTCAGTCACTTACCTGAATCCAGTGCTGAGGGAGTCTCCGCCCATGTTCCGGAGACCTAATGCGCATGCACAGTAATGGCCGCACTTGCATTAGGATTTCCCCATAGGAAAGCATTAATCAATTAATCAATGCTTTCCTTTGGGAAAAAATCTGATGCTGGAGGTCCTCATGCAGAGCGTGAGGACGTCCTGCTTCAGATCGGACCAAAGGTCCGTTTTGATTCAGGAAGCCCTCTAGTGGCTGTCTGATTGACAGCCACTGAGGGCAGACTTAGTGCTGCAATGTAAACATTGCAGTTCTCTGGATGAACTGCAATGTTTTACATTGCAGCACTAGGTGCAAAAGGGACCCAGCACCCAGACCATTTCAATGAGTTGAAGTGGTCTGGGTGCCTACAGTGTCCCTTTAAGGATTAGCTGTGGTTAGTTAGGTTTAGCTAAGATTTGCTAGCGCCAGATAGATTAAGAGGGTTACCTAGAGTTAGATGAACTCAATAACAGGTGCCTGCTAATAAGATCTCCAAAAAATTGAAAAGACCAATTTATGTTTACAGAATTACGCAAAAAATAAATAAATAAATAAATAAAATATAAAGAAATCTGCATGGGAATTCATTTTGTTTGTGCTCTCACTTTTTCAAAGGTTGGATACAAAGTGGCAGAGTTGCAATTTAAAGGCAGAGCTGCAATTCATTATTTAAAAAAGTGCCGAGATAGGATTAAAACATTATTTCCCACTCAAAACAAACGTTAAAGGCAAAGTACTGTGATATTATAATAGATTGTAGTAGGACTGACAATCTTATCTCAGTAGTGAACCAAACCAGGAAGAATACGTTTGTATGCATTAATGTTATATGTGCTCCTGTCACGGGAGTCGTACCCCAACACGCAGGGAAGAGGAAACCCACAGAAGGTGGATCCGAAAGACGTATTACAGTTCCTTAGAATGGCCAGATTTAACATATTTTTACGGCCTGGGGACTGCAGTAGTGCGTCCACGCGGTGCGTTCTGCCCGGGTGGGCTGAGGAGAGGAGCGGCATGGGCGCCAGGTAATGGTAAGTTTGTGACAGCCCCCTCCATGCCCTTCCCGATCCATTAATGTATTTATTGGTCTTCATATCCTTCTTCGATCATTGTTCTTGTTTGATGTTTTTTTTCAATCTCCGATCTTAGTTTCTTTTGTCTTTCTTATTGCCATTATTTATTTGTCTTTTATTTCAGGGGCTTTTTTCAGTTTTTTTCATCATTTTGTTTTTTTTTCTATTACTCTATGTTTAATGCTCTTTCTTGATGGTTTTCCCTTTTAGATCTAGGTTCTCTCTCTCTTGCTTTGTTAATTTAGACTCACGTCTCATATTGTGGTTTTTGAGTTCTTAGTTTTTTTAAATAACCCATAGAGTACAAGATCAAATGATATGTTATTTGACTGTGCAAGCCATATTTGTTATCTTCATACCTACACAGGTGCACACTTTATTTGTCATTTACACCAGTGTTTCTCCACCTTTTACAGAGAAGCACCCCGGCAGATCTAAAAATAATTCCCTAGTAATCGTCCCTGAAATGTGTAGACACTGATATTTCAGTTAGTTCCATATTGGAGTAAGCCTGATTAAAGGCAGTAAAGAATATTTTAAAAATAATTATGACATAATGTGAGTATTGTGTATGTAAGGATGATTAATCTATAGTATAAAAGTCACAGAATTAATATATAATGCTAATTTAATAGTTAGGACACTGGGACACACGCACATTTACACACAGATGAAGCTGACACACACATTTACACTCAGAGGAAACTGACACACACGTAGGACACTGAAACACACTCACAGACATACTCTCACTGATTTGACACACACAGACAGACACACTTACCGACACATACTCACTGATTTGACATAAACTGACAGACAGACTTGCTGACCCACACACATTCACTGACACACACACACTCACTGACTGACACACTCATTTATTTGATACACTGACAGACACTCACTGACAAACACGCTCACTGATTTGACACACACTGAAAGTCTCACACATATTCACTGACAGACATAGACATTCTCTCACACACGCTCACAAATTATTATTTTTTATTAAGGTCCTCCCAGCCTCCCTACTTTTGGGAGAGCTGGAGTGGATCCTTTCCCTGGGATCCAGTGGGTATACTTTCCCTGGAGTCCAGTGTGGGACTTGTGTAATCTTTGCGCCCTCCCAGCACAGTTCCCTTGCGAGTTGTTTAATGCCAGGGCCGGAGTGATGTCATAACCAGTCTTCCGACATCACTGCAGTGCTGGAAGATCATGAAGAGTATAGCTCCCTCTAGATGTACCCCCAAGGGTACACGTACCACGTGTTGAGAAACTTAGATCTACACAATTTATAACTCAGATTTTATTAACTTTATCCTTGTCATATAATGCATTTTATTCATTGTTACTATCTCTCTCTCTCTCTCGCCTAACAAATATATTTAAATAAAAAATACATAAACAAAAAACAACAACTCTTAAATACCCCATAAAATCCTAACTATGTTGAGCAAATAAATAAATTATTAAAAATTTAAATATCTTGCCCAGTTTCTATATATGTATATAACAAACATGAAGGAGAGCACTAAGTAGACTAACTGGTAAAATAGTAAACCATTGTTTTATTTAACACATAGCTGATATACTTGCAGGGACTCTCCACTGCCCCCCAAAAAACAACAAAAAAGCACTGTTTAGTAGATATACGATTCTCTGCAGCCTTTGCAATTCACTCCCTCCCCATTTCTCCTCCCTGCCCACTTAGACCAGCATAGTCTAGCTGTGGCTGTCCAATCACAGGCTTCCCAATACAGCTCGATGAGAAGTTGTGGCGAAACCAACCTCGCCACTATGAGCTGGAGAAGCCTGGTTGCTCGCCTGCTTCCTTTGGACTATGGACCAGACTTTAAAAAGCTTATGTTACCTGCAGAAAGGCATATTCGTGCCTTTCAGCCGGGGTGTTCGGTAGATTCCAGCTACCGAACAAACTACCGTATGAGGGACCACCTAGGAGCTGGAGTGTGCAGTCACTTAACCGCACAGAAGCTGCGGTTAACCGCAGCTTAATTGATGAACGCTGGGTGGTCTTTGTTCGTTTGCCGAACACGTGGCAGCGGCCATTTTAACTCCCGAACGGCCAGCGGTGTTCAGCGCTCAAACTATGGAACTGTAAACGGACACTAAATTGCACGAACACCGCTGAGCCGTCCGTCGCCTGGGTCCTAATCGTACAAGGTTAACCGAACACCGGAATTCGGTATTTCTATGTGAACTGTGGTAACCCAGATAGCTATGCCATGGAGCCTATACGTGTGAGTAAAGACTTTGGCTCCATGGCGATTGAACTGTATTCGTGTGGTCTGGGTGCCATTCACCTAATAATGTGCACCCAGACCTGAGCTATCTGGGGATATGTTACATGACTGTGTGTAATGGATTAAAAGTAACTTTATATATTTTAAAACATAATACTGCATTTAGGTCACCACATGTGTAATGGAGTTTGGTCTCTGGCCTGGGAGATAATTGGATTATCTCCAATTATCTCCAGGGCAGAAGGGAGGAAACCAGGATGCATTGTGGGAATGTTTACTGCTGTGTGTCTGTAATTGGTTTATGTCTGTCCTTTGTTACAGTCTTCCATTTGGTCCCCTAGGGGAGTGTCCACCAGGTGGGAGACCTGCATAAATACTGGGCAGGTAGCCCTGAGTAAATGAGTTCCTGCTTAACCCTGAAGCTGAAGTGTTGTCTCATTCTTGGGGGGAATTTGACTGTATGCCGACTGCCAGGAGTGTAAGCTGTTCGTATTGCTTTTCCTGTTCGGTTGCTTCCAGGGTTCGTGTGTCTGCTGTTCAAGAATTGGTGAATCCGTGCAGTTTGGGAATTCGGGAAATTGGTGCTTACAGTAGCTGCTGGTCTATCTAAAGGGGATTATTGCCGAAACTGGGTTTTATCCCCTTTTGAGCAAAACGGTCCGTTACAGAAGTCTTTGCAAGGCAGGTGCTCTGAGCAATTGCTGCCTCTTGAGTAACAGTAAGTAAATGGACCAGTTATCTGCTTGAAAGCCAGGGGGTGTAACAAGGTTAATTTGTGAAAGTGCCAGTTTCTGTTGAAATCTGCTCTTATTGTAAAATTAAAAAAAGAGTTCACACGTTTCACACATAAAGCATTTCGGCACGCTAAAGTGCATAAGAAGTCCAGAGTGTCCCTTTAACACCAACATTTCTGTCCTCACCAGGATTTGTATTAATATAAAATAAGCAAGTTAAATGTTTGGTTCAATAGATGCCTGGAAGGTGAACAGAAACAAAAGTGAGGATGATGACATCATAAGCCTCTAAATCATATCAAGGACAGGTAAAAAAAAAAAAAAATCAAACAAACAATGAGACCATAACTAAGCATCACTATTAGGCAATGCATCTGTAGGTGTGCCAAAGACAAGATATAGAAACTAGAAAATAAAGAGCAACAAACAAAACTAAAAATAAATTAGAAAATTAAATTATGTAAAAAATATTACTGTCACTGAACTAACAATGCACTACATCACAAATCAGAGCAAAAATACAGTGACGAGTGTCATTGCTGACAATCACAGACAGAGAAGTACTTTCACAGATAGGACACATTATGGGTGCTCACTCATACAGTAACAACCTAACATTGTTTCAAGGTCATACACAGAGAGTAAGTGGATAAAATGTAACTCTAAGACATAATGTAACAATGTAGCAAGAGCACAAATGAAAACTCATACAGCAAATCAAACCAACATGTATTCTGCATATCAAACACGAATGTATTCAGCATATTAAACACGGATGTATTCAGCATATCAAACCAGCATGGGGTATAACAGAGGCTGGACTCCGGAGTCGCATACTGGCAGCGGCAATGTTAGTGGAGTCTGCTTGTTGGCTAATATTGTTTTTTTTTTTTTTTATTGTTTATTTGGTCCGTGCTAGCCTTTGAGTTTGACATGCTTGAAGTACAGCATTTAAAATATTCAATATAGCAATGATCTGTAGTGTTGCTACTGGCTAGGGATTGTGTTTTAAAAAGAAAAGGAGGGTAATAGGTGCTCGCTATAATATTAAACAGAGTATGTAAGGCAGGCAGCAGTGAACAATACAAGGATTCCCGAACTTTGTTGATACATGCAATACAAAAAAGGACAGAGTAAACCATGCCCATGATATATATACAAACGGTTATACGTACATAGGTTTCCAAATGTTTTGTACAATGGACCTCAAAACGAAACAAAGATAGACAAAATAATAGTGCAATACGGTAAGTATAACGTATAAGTGGTGGATAGTTATGTGTCGCTACCACTCACATTCTTATGAGCTAATGTAGAGCTCTGCTGTTTTGCGCATGGATGGAACAATCCCCGTCTAATGATATGTGTTGATATGGTCACCAAAGGTACTTCAGATAAGGTGCAATGTGCAGGGCATATGTGGAAGCAAATGCAGAGGAAAACGCCAATGGTGAAGTAAGTACAGGTTGGTAAATCACATGAATAAGTAAAGTATTGTGCTCACATTTGCTAGAGCAGAACTTGCTCTAGCATAGCCAGCAGGGGTGGTATAATCCCCACCTAAGGATGTGTTGGTGCCAGGAAGCAGCTGATTGATGCAAAAAAAGTAGTATATATAAGATATATGATAAACTTTAATTTGACAAACATAAATAGTTAAAAGCAGTATATAAATACTTAAAGGGGTCCCACTTAACGGGTTTCACCAGTTAAAGGGCTTCTTCAGAGGTATTGTGCTTTGTCTTAAAATTATTTATTTGAAATGGAACTGTCATCACCAGCTTCTGACAACATTAGGATGTCAAGGTCTTCTTCAGGCAGGAAACAATATATATTGTGACCAGTGCAGTGCAGACTTGCACATCAGATATGAAGTAATAATATTAAATAGTAACATTTTTGAGCATTTTTTTATTTTTGCATTTTAAATGGTGCTGTGCCAATAACATTCCATGTTGTATCAAAGGTTTGTGTTTTTGAATGTTACCAAGTTCTATGTATACAGATGTTCGTTTTATGATTGAAACTATTGATAGACGGAGAGTATGTGTGTATTCTGATGGCCACAGATCTGTACCCAAAGTAACCACTATCATCAAATATCGTCTGTGCACTACCATCACTCTACAGAACAACCTCACGTTATCTGCATATTCATCTCCTGTATGCACATGACCTCATCCTCTTCCCTGCACAGGGCAATGCTGAGAGATGGTCATCAAGCTTATATTTGTTAATGTTTCATATAAGATGTCAACTGGTTCCATCAAAAAGATTAGTGGAAAGATAACTAACTTGGGTGATCTGTTTATATCAGGTTAGCAATTACTGTGGTGTTCTAACACACTTGTTATATTAGAATCTAGGCAACACATAACTTGGGCAGAACATTACTTACATCAGAATGACCAACATAATAGTTGCAGACTCATTTAATTAAACACCAGAGCTAAATGCCAGGTTTACAAGCCAGAAGTGAATGGAAATAGTCAGCCCAAGTTCTTGATATAATGACATCTATAGCAATCTATTGACTTTTTTTATGAATGAAAAATCTAACGGTCAAATCCAACCAGCAGACCTTTAATTGGAAATCAATATTCTGTATGTTAGTTTTATTTGGTATGTGCCTACTAAGTTATCATTTAAACAATGTGTTCTTCCTCTCTGCTTGAAACTACTGTTTGAACTCATCTTGAGGCATTGTTAAAATATATTACATCTATGAAGCATCATTACTACAAATTTTGCCTCTGAATAAATTTAAAGGGACACTATAGGCACTCAGATTACTTCATCTCATTGAAGTGGTCTGGGTGCAATGTCCCTGTCCCCCTTAGTCCTGCAATGTAAATCATTACAGTTTTAAAGAAACTGCATTGTTTACATTGTAGTGCTAAGACTGCCTCTAGTGGCTGTTTACCAGACAGCCTCTATAGGCACTTCTACATTTACACAGAGTTTAACTCCATGAAACGACGCTGGACATCCTTATGCTTCGCATTAGGACATCGAACGTCTTCCAAATCCCTATAGCAAAGCATTGAATCAAAGATTTCCTATGGGCCTAATGAACCCATATACTTATTGTTTATGCACATTACATTCCCCCCCATCAAACAGGGGATGGAATTGGGGGTGGGGGTGAAACCTGTCAAATATTGGGTACATTGGCATTGTGGCAAGCTTAGAACCAATAATTTGATTATTATATACACAATAAAACAGATTTATGCAAATTAAAAATATACTGTTGCAAATTATCTGCATATCTACATATAACAAAAGTCCACCTTGAGCACAGCAATTGATAAATCATGTTTCCACATTTCTCTCAGAAATGCACGCTTGATATGCAATTGAGTACGGACAGACATCATGTTTGAGGTTTTATCCTGTATTTTTGTAAGCACCTTAAACATAGGAGCACACTTTTATATGCATTTTTGATGGGTTGTGATCAAAAAGGACCAAAGGCCAGACACCAAACAAAGATTGTACAGTTTCAACCAGCATGCTTGCTACTGGGTCTGGTCTAGGAATCAAAGTCTTTTTGACAAGATATAACAAAATTACCAAAGATATATATATCTTATAATTATATATTTATATATATATTTTTATATATATTTATGTTATTTTTTTGTGGCAGAAATTAATAAATTAGCTATTCATTATACTTTCTGTGTGAAGTTTTTGTAATTCTAAATGTCTAATTTATACATGTGTTTTATGTTTAGGTGAAATGTAATCACTTCAGATCGTACTCAGCCATAAGAACACAAGATGGTGTATGGTGAATTTTTTCACCGAACGAAGAGTGACGAAGAACTTGTGAAACTGAATGTGGGCGGCTTTAAACAGTCAGTGGACCAAAGTACACTTTTAAGGTTTCCTCATACAAGGCTTGGAAAATTACTTAATTGCCATTCTGAAGAAGCGATACTAGAACTTTGTGATGACTACAATGTTACAGACAAGGAATATTACTTTGACAGAAGCCCTTCCTTGTTTAGATATGTTTTGAATTTTTATTACACCGGTAAACTTCATGTAATGGAGGAACTTTGTGTCTTTTCCTTTTGCCAAGAAATAGAATATTGGGGTATTAATGAACTCTTCATTGATTCCTGCTGTAGTAACAAGTACCAGGAAAGGAAAGAAATCGTATCCGAGAAGGACTGGGAACAGAAAAGTGACGTTATCAGCATGGGTTCCTCTTCTGACGAATCATCTGTGTTCGAAAAGGAACTGGAGTTGTTTGATACATTAAAATTTGGAAGTATTCGGAAGAAAATATGGATCAGACTGGAAAATCCTGCTTTCTCTTTGTCAGCCAAACTTTTTGCCATTTCCTCTTTGAGCATTGTCTTAACCTCAATTGTAGCCATGTGCATTCACAGCATGCCAGAGTTCAAAAAGCTAGATCAAAATGAAAGGGAACTTGAAGATCCAGTTTTAGCTGTTGTGGAGATTGTCTGTATTGTTTGGTTTACTACCGAACTAGTGGTCCGACTTGTAGTCGCTCCATCTCAGAAGAAATTCTGGAAAAACCCAATGAACATAATTGACTTTGTCTCTATCATCCCATTTTATGCCACATTGGTTGTAGACACTAACGACGAAGAAAACGAAGGTATAGAAAACATGGGAAAGGTTGTACAGATTCTCCGCCTTATGAGAATATTTAGAATTCTCAAGCTTGCAAGACATTCAGTTGGATTACGATCCCTTGGAGCCACGTTGCGGCACAGCTACCACGAAGTTGGGCTTTTGCTTTTGTTCTTGGCCGTGGGAATTTCAATTTTTTCAGTGCTTGTTTATTATGTGGAAAAAGACGAAGAACAGTCAGAACTTCACAGCATTCCCATGTGCTGGTGGTGGGCCACCATTAGCATGACCACAGTTGGTTATGGTGACACCCATCCTGTCACTCTCTACGGAAAGCTGATTGGCAGCGTCTGCATACTTTGTGGTATATTAGTAGTTGCACTTCCAATAACTATAATTTTTAACAAATTTTCTAAGTACTATCAGAAACAAAAGGCAATAGATGTGGATGGGTGCAATGAAGACGAGCAAAAAGATAAATTTGGTGATCTACCATATTTCAACATAAGAGATCTATACGCACGAAGGATGAACTCTTTTATTTCCAGCCTTTCATCTGTTGGAATTATTGCAAGTGGCAATGACTCAACAGATGGATCCAGCATCCAAGAAGTAGATGATGATTACTGTGCACCTCTGAAATGACCCCTATGTGTCATTTTCACTTCTAATTTATGTTCCCCCTTATCCTTTTATTTATAAATCATTTCAAATGTCTTAAAAAGCTTTTTAAAGCCATTATATTCTTTATAGCACTTAATTCTCAGGGTATCACTTGTAGCCATATGTAAGCAACAGTTAATGCTTTCATAATAATGTAGCATTTTTCTTAACTATAATAAGTTGCCTTTTATTTTTTTACATCAACCTTTTTTAATGCAGAAATATTAATGATAGCAAACGGATTATCTCTTGAATATATTGCATTACCAAATCCGTATCTTCCTTGCTAATGGAATAAGCAAGTTGGGCCAAAAGTGATACAATTATTGTGTCTTATGCACAACATGAACAGGCTATAACTACTCAAGATGCACTTATTGAACAAATGTACTCGTTAGTAAAATGGTCATAGCGGATCATCCAATTTTGGTTTATTTATGTAGCAGAATTGGTTTCAATTGATTGCATTTTAAGGTACATATTACAAAGTCAATATTGCCAGAAAAGCCCGCGCATGTACTGTATGCATTGAGTATTGAGGAACATGCATTACGAATGCAGGAAAGCATGTTAACGCAAATCAAATATGAAACTAAGGAACGTAATAAAATTCCTTTATCAGTGATGTGCTTTAGATGTCCAGTCTGTTATTTAGTAACTAAGACAATGTGGTTTCAAACAATTAGTATTTAAATACACATTTGTCAGATACCCAGATCTGTTATTAATGAAAACCTAAACTGTATTATCAAGTCATTGTTTTGAAAAGTGCCTGTAAGAACTATAATTATTTTTTGTTTTCAGTTATTATGCTTTCATAGGATAACGTAACTGTTGACTTCAGAAAATAGACTGAGTCACTTTAAAACAAAAAAATGCTGCCATTGAATTTTGCTTGGCAGTCAACCAACATCAAGATTCTTTAAAGGTCTATTCAAGGTGGCGCAATGTTACTAAAAATGATTAAAGTAATTTCTCAGCAGATTTGGATAAGGTGAGAGTTCAAAAACCCTTATTGTGACAACAACATTAAACAATTTTTTAAAATATGATTTATTACATGGTACTTGAAAAGTTAGGTACAGTGGAACCTCGGAACTCGAACCTAATCCGTTCCAGTAGGCTGTTCTTTACCTGTAATGAGAGTTGATGGCTTAAGTGGAAAGGATAAGAGATATTATTGTTTGAATGGGGATAGGTAACTGTTCTTCTGGCATTTAAAATGTGTCTAAAGTGTGTCCAATTAAACATGTTTCTGGCATGATTTGTTCGGGTACCAAGCATCGTTCGCGTACTGAGATATTTTTTACTCAAAATGTTTATTCAACTTTCGAATTGTTCGAGAAAGGGACTGTTCGAGTTCCGAGGTTCCACTGTACTTTAAAACACAATCTGTTAGAAAAAAAATTCAAATAATTTATTTACAAAACTTCCCATAGACTGCAATAGTGGTTTCTTAGATAAGTAATTTGAAACGATTGTGACCTTGATCATTTGAAAAGCTTATCTAAAAGAATTAAATGTAGGCTTAGTGTCGAGATACTATAGCTCATGCTTTACAGCTACTTTTGTTTAAGAAATAATCTATTTAAAAATGTACATTTTTTTCAGTATGCTTTGCTAGTGCATCTCTTTAAATGTATGTTCCCTTCTTTTAAAACATAAAACAAAACCTTTAAAATACACTTCAATATACCTTTGCTCGAGCTCTGAGACATACTCCTCTCTGCAACCTGATCCACTCTCGCTGAAGTCAAGCATGATAAATATTGTCCAATGAAATGATTCCTAGAGAAGCACGGAGGAGATATGGTGCATTGATTTCATAAAAGAACATTAGATGCGCATCCTACATCCACTGCCAGCACCCTTTGCCTGCTAATGCCAGGTGCTAAATAGATTCAGTTATTTGATATATGTTAGCCGGCAGGCTAAAGAAGCTGTCTGATTGGGAGCATCTAGGGGTGAGGAGATTCCAAAAAGAAAACAATGCCATTTCTTGAAAATGTTACTTATTTAAGGTGCACTGCTGAAGTGATTGTGGGGCTAAGACTGTCCCTCTCAGTATTGGCTGCATTGGCACACAGGTTATAGCAGAATCATCCCTAGTAAAGTGGATTCCTTGCATAGACTATCTCTATTTTGTGGGGCAGTGTTTACATATAGCTAAGTACACACCTCTAGTGGCAGAGTTTCAATCATTGAAAGTGTTCACATTCAATATCATGCCAACAGCATGCACAGTGCAATGCCATGGGACTGCTTAAATGCTTCCCACAGAAAACAATTGGATTCAGTGCTTCTCTGGTTGAATCCAGCTATTGTTGTGCATTCAAAGTAGGTCCCCAATGTTTCTTAAAGCGAAGCATTGGATTGGACCAATGTCTCTCTGAATGGAAGAGGTGGAGCAGCTGCTGGGAGGAGAAAGCTCGGTATTGGATCGCCAGTGCATTTAACAATGTTTTTGTTTTAAAAGGGGGTCCAATAATCAAAACGTGCCCAATTTTTTAATGTTAAATATATGAAATATATATATTTTTAATGCTAGAATGATGCATTAAAGAGGAAAAAAAGACAAATAGAGAATTAGAGATTGTTGCAGTGAAAGCACTCAAATTGGAAGCAAATGAAAGAAGAGAAATTGAGGTGCCTACAAATGGTTGAGGAGCCAAAAGAGTTTATTTGACAGCATGGAAAGTGGAAGCGAGTTAAGGTAAGTGAAGATTGGATTGAGTGATTTGGTATTAAAGGGACACTGTATGCACTGTAACGGCTTCATCTCATTGAAGAGGTTATAGTGTCTGGAGTCCCCTGGCACCGTCCTTCCATTCTGCATCCTGGTGAGTGTGTACACTTTTTATTTGCCCTATTGTAAATACTATTGTATTTTACACTATGTTTTTTATGTTTATGTTTTGTTTAAGATTGCATTACCACATATTCCTATACGAAGGCACCGTCTTTGAAGCGATTAACCTTTTTCTTTTTGGATTGTAACTATAATTATGGTGTTTTTGGTAGAAGGGCACTTTTTTATGTATAGCAAATTTGGTTAGTGTACTTTCTCAGTGTTTGATATATTGGATTTTTTAAATTATTTTTTTGGCGGTGTACATATTCTTGATTTAGATTTACTGTGGTTAAATTGAGCGGAAATATTGGAATTTGTTCTGAAGGTAATTAAATATAAATAGCTTATTCCCAGAGCATTAAAACAAATTTGCTACAAATCTCCAGGATTTAGCAATCACTCACTAGACCGGGTAATCGGGTAGCGCTTCTTGCAACTGGGCCCTGCATCTTGGTGTCCCAGAGTGTTCAGAGTGACTGTGAAGGCAGCCACACTCAGGAGAAGAGATAGCATGAACCATGTCTCATGCGCCCACAGAAAATAATTGTGTGATGCCATTCCTGTAATTTGAGGTCAGGGCCGCTAATACATATTTTGTATCAAATACATCTTTCTCTTAAGTTTATTAGTTTATTAGTCTATTAGTTTTTCTATTCCTTCCACCAATGGAGATGCACAAGTTATATTTTGTATGTAAGTTACATGTGGTAACATTGTAATCAAAACAGTGGTTCAGAGATATGAAACCCATAGAGCTTTTCAAAAATAGCGTTGTTGATACTGCAACTTCACTATGAAGCAGTAGATATGTAATTCACAATCTTTAGAGTTCACATTTGTTTCTATGGTCCTTGCCCAGATTGATGGCTACCACCAAGGTTGTGAAAATCACCCATAAAGCATTGTGGCTGCTGGAACAGGGTGATAACAATAGTAAAATGGTAGGGCAAACAATACAGAGCAAGGAATAAACACGTAGTCACACCATTTCTGTTGAGATGTAAAAATGTGCATTCTCAGTTCCACCTCTAAACTGGCCAACAAAAGATGTTCATCCCCTAATCCAATGTTTATCAAGGTAAGCTTTAGTAGACTCTCTTAGGAAGCTCAGCGATAGATATTTACAGTGTGAGGAGCTGGAATCTCAGTTCATATTGCAGATTGGGTTATATCTACTGAGTATTGGATATCTGCTTTCTAAAGCAATATGGTGGATCCTGCAACAGAAATCTGTGGAACCTTTACCTTTAGTGAGAGACTTTGTGCATATTGTTACTTAGAATAGAACTTTGAAGACGTTCCCACTTGCAGAATGAGCAAGGGAAGACTAACTTAGCACTTCCAGCTCCAAATGTATAAGTATGTCATATCTAGCTTGATACTATAGTCAGGCCGGATTTGGATGAAAAGAGGCCCTAGGCTATTCCACTTATGAGGCCCTTTCACCTCCCATTTTTAAATTTGTAAATTACATGAGAGACAATAAAATACATCATTACTGTGATATATATCAATATGTTAAATGAAACATGTTGTGATTAGTACTAACCTTTATAAAAAATGTGGCACGGATAATAAGTTAAAAAAAGTTGAGATGAGGAGAGGGGGGTGATTGTGAGAGGGAGGGGGGTGATGAGGAGAGGGGGGTGATTGTGAGAGGGAGGGGGGTGATAAGGAGAGAGGGGGTGATTGTTAGATGGGGGGTGATTGTGAGAGGGAGGGGGGGTGATGAGGAGAGGGGGTGATGAGGAGAGGGGGGGTGATTGTAAGAGGGAGGGGGTGATGAGGAGGGGGGGTGATTGTGAGAGGGAGGGGGTAATGAGGAAAGGGGGGTGATTGTGAGAGGGAGGGGGTGATGAGGAGAGGGGGTGTGATTGTGAGAGGGAGGAGGGTGATGAGGAGAGGGGGGGTGATTGTGAGGGGGGGTGATTGTGAGAGGGAGGGGGGTGATGAGGAGAGGGGGGTTGATGAGGAGGGGGGTTGATGAGGAGGGGGGTGATTGTAAGAGGGAGGGGGTGATGAGGAGAGGGGGGGTGATTGTGAGAGGGAGGGGGGTGATGAGGAGAGGGGGGTGACTAAAAAAAATTACCTTAAATCCCTGGTGGTCCAGTGGGGGCTGCCTAGTGGTCCAGTGGGGTCCCTGGTGGTACGGTGGCCCTTATTTCCGGTCTGCAGCTCCGTAGAGCTGCAGACCATGGATCTCGCAAGACCCAATCAGAGCGTTGCCGTGGTAACTTGCGGCAACGCTTTGATTAGGCAGTGCACGCGAGATCCATGGTCTGCAGCTCTGCACATTGCGGAGCAGCAGACCGCCGGTCTCGGTGATCACGGCAGGGGCGGACTGCCCCCCCTCCTTAGTACGCCACTGGTCATATCATATGCGTAGAATTTCTCCTTATTTTCGGTTCTGTGTTTTAGTGTTCACTGTTTTTAGAATAGTGTAATTTTAATTTTGCTAACAATTTGAATGTAGGCCCCTCTTGATCTTGAGGCCCTAGGCTGAAGCCTAGTTAGCCTATAGGAAAATCCGGCCCTGACTATAGTATACATTAGGGATAATAGCACCCTAGGTGTAAATAATACAAAAGAAAATCGATTCTATGCAACTAGTGTTAGTTCTTTAAGAACTATTTGACTAGAGAAATCTAACACTCTGGATGGCCTCTGCCCTTGAAGTCAAGTACGACATTCATGTCATAGCAAGAATTTGAGTGTTTTCCTGTCTGCAAATGATCATTCAACATAATAAGTGCAGATTGCATCTTTAACAGACACTATCTTGTCCCTATCAATTATGAAGGATGAATTGGATGTAATCAATGATCTGAGATGGCAGCTGTGTTGAATTGTATTTTAACTCATGAATATTCATGGATATCAAAGTCACGTCACGTGTATAATACCACATTAGACACAGCTGTAGCACAGCGTCTACAACCATCAGTACTCAAGGGAAAAGATACACTAACACTAAAACTAGCAAGAACTAAGTGGCTTCTATCGTCATAATGTTCCCCATGGCATCATTAAATCGTCCGTTCTCATGCTGTTTTCCGCGAATTTAGAGGAGGAAATGAATAATCCACAAAAAATAAGACTAACAGAGAAGCTGAAAAGATCTCTGCCATGTACAGTGGGAATAGAGAGAGAGAAAAAAAAAAAAAAAAGAGGGTTTGTTCACTAAAACGTGAATTGAAAACCAAATGGTAAAATCCATACTAAAATAGTCAAGCGATGGCCAGCGGCAGATGCAGAGCCCAGACTCGGTGGTACTGCAGAATTTGTTGCAGAATTTAGGTAGACACATCTACACAAATATAGGCATGGAAAATAATGTAACAGGTACACAGACACACAAACTTACAATTATGCATTCAATGAGAAGAACCTACACACATTCAGGCATGTCACTTTTGGAATTATACTTAAACTGATGACTTACGTCCTGGTTAATAAACCAAATAAATGCCTCCTGTTCCTTGTACGTATAGCAGGCCCACTATGTCCCCATTTTACATCTTGAATGGGGACATAGTGGGGGTGACGCCTCAGCTCCTTGTTGTCAGGAAGATACAAATCTTGGGATGTCAAGGGAGCATTTGCCTTGGTGTCCCTCGCCCCCCCCGGATGGATCTGTCCCTGGCTACGACGAGCTGGGAATATTTTCCCTTCAGCAATTTTGGCCTATATGGTATTTGTCAATATGAAACCTCCTCTACACATTTCCCACAAGTGTGATCACATCCTATTCTCTCACCTATATATTCTTCACTGGACTGTGTGTTATTTGCTCGTTAAGGTAAAGCAAGATTCTAGATGTGGTAGTCAATTCTATCAATCCTCTTGACTGTTCGGAATTGACCTTCTCAATTCTTAAGCACTTTGGCTTCAGGCTAAACATTAACTAAAATGATACTGTATTTCACAGTCTCGTATTGCTTGTAGGCTGCCAATCTATCTATTGTCTTTGTGTCCTGTTCTGTGCAGAATGGAGCCTAATTGCAAGCATTACTCCATGTCTGGCTCCCTGTACAGAGGGGACATTATCTCTCACTTGCCACTCCACATGATATGTGCTGGCTTTTTTTTTTCTGGCTGGTGCGTATTGTCTTTTGGCCGTTTTAAATAAAGTTTTAAAGTCTACTATCCACTGTTGAAGGTCCTTACAGTCTTCAGTTCCAGGGGAATTAGTAATGCACTATACAGTTTATAGGTTATCATACTTTTTAAGATTATTTCATTCGTTGTGCCAATAAAAATACATTTAAAAATTTTCCTCAGAAAGAAGCTCCTAAGGCTCTACATAAATATAAAAATGGTCTGTTTGTATTAAATCACATACACATTATGTATATATTAATATACCCTGTTTTGGCAGATCCTAACCTAGCAGCTTAATGCCTGCTCCTATAAGATTAAAGGGACACTCTGGTCACCATAACAATTTAATCTAAATCAAAAATAAACAAAAAATAATACCGTCCTCAATTATAGTAATTGCTAGGGGGCGGAGCCAACTGCCGAACCGATAGGTCGCATCCACAGTGAGCTCCCGACGAAATCAGCCTAAAAGACCCTAAAAACCCGAAATATTACCCCCAAAAAGCGGACCAGCCACCCGAGTAGGCAGCAGACATGGGCAGGAAGAGCAAGAAACCTAGGCCCGATCCACCTCGGCAGGGCACCAGCATAGGTGACCTGTGGCGGCGAGCGCATGGCGCCCCAGAGCCTGTCATGGCCGCTTACATGGACGGCCTCGAGGATTCCGACAACCTTATCTCCGAGCCGGACGAGATTAGTATGCCCGTGATACGGGCTCAGGAGAAACCTACCACACAACCGGCTCTGCAGCCCGACACAGCTCCGGTCACAAAATCGGAAATGAAGGAGCTGCTGGCAGAGCTCAGACGGAACATCCAGGAGGACGTGACAGGCTTGAGGAGAGACATAAAAGGCCTCACTGACCGCGTGGCGACCGTGGAGCAAAACTCCCACACACATACCGGGCAGATTAACTCACTCCAACAGGAGCTGAAACTTATACAGCAAAAACACATAAGGGTGGAACAGGCCATGGCAGCAATGGAGGACTCCAGACGTGCCCAGAACCTCAAGGTCAGAGGCATAGCCGAATCAGTCCCAGAGGCTGAACTCCCCCACCTCGTAAGGCGCCTGGTGAGCACAATACTGCCACCGAAGCAGGCCAAGGGAGTGGGCCTCGAGGGCATGTTTCGGATCCCTAAACCACCAACGGCCCCACCAACAGCAACCAGGGACCTGATCATCAAATTCCAGAGGCGACAGGACAAAGAAATAATACTGGCCGCCGTCCGAAATACCGCGCCGCTTGTCTTTGAGGACATGACATTGTCGCTTTACTCTGACTTATCAAGTGGGACTATGGCCTGGCGCTCTACTCTGAGGCCTTTCACCGCCCTGCTCCGCGAGCGCGACGTACAATACCGATGGCGTTCGCCCTGTACACTCCAAGTGCTTCATGGAGAGGTTACACACCTAATAACGGACTTACAGGAGGCCGAAGCCCTCCTCCCCACTCTGGGCCTTCCGGCAGACGCCATGCAGCGACATCGCACGCCCCGCAGGCCACACAAGTGGAATCCAGCTACCTCTATACCCTTTGTCCCGAGTGGACCCGCCCGCAACACGCACACTGCAACCACCACCTGAATCATTCAGAAGGGGACTGTAAATTCTCTATGGCTGCTCATGATAATGTTGCCTATGTTTTCTGTTTCTGTTTTTGTTTCCTTTCGTTAGCCTTTTTCGATATCTTCTCTCCTACTTACCGCTTAATGGTGTAAACTGTATTTAGTGTTCTGACTTCACCGAGTGTTTGGGGGACACGTCCCAGGGACGTACCTGCCACAAGGGCACCAATAGACAACACACGTTATGCCTTAAACTATGTACAAGCAGCCCCAGTGCATGTTCATATCGTATCTATAGATCACCGCTCAACTACACCAATGCACAGACGAAATTAACGTGATGGCATAACAGGCTTAGCATGGCAAGCCAAAAGCATACACAAATATTTCTTTGCAGACCCATATTATCCAGTAGTCCAGTCACGCCAAATCAGTACATGCTACACATAGTGGACCCATGCTGTGATTAGTGTGACAAATTGGTTGAACCTATCAAAGCCCGTATATCGGACCAGCGATACTGTTCTCTATTCTACAGGGCTCTAGGCTTTATCTTGTTATTAATATGTTTTACCTATTAGACTAGCCTGTTTCTCAAATATCATATGCCTAAAAACAAAAAATGAAGTGCAGACACCTCTATGCACAAACGTTTAACTAATGTGCCTTAGTTTCTCATACCTGACTAAAACTGTATTGTAATATCATATGCCACGTTATGTTTGCTTGAGACTGCTGTTGTGGCTGATCAAGCTTTTTGTTATACACTGCACAACAAAAATAAAGAATTAAAAACATTATAGTAATTGCTAATGGTCAAACTCACTCTTCATTACTTGCAAAAACCTGCTGTACTTCGCCAAGAAATTATAACATGGAATGAAGCTATACTTTAAATAAATAAGAGCCTAGTGCAACAAACCAGACAACACTCACCACAGTATGTAGAAAAAAAGAAATATGCACAATATTTATTTTCCTTTTGCTCACATTCTGTGGTGATGCTTGTCTGGTTTGTTGCACTACGCTTTAATTTCTTTAAAGTATAGCTTCATTCCATTTCAGAATTGTTTGGGAAAGTACAGCAGATTTTTGCACATAATGAAGAGTGATTTTGATCATGAGCAATTTTTGTTTAGTTTGTATATCTTTTTGGAGATATTTATGGTGGGTGTGCCTCAATAACAGCACCATTCGAATTAGTGAGTGCCATCCTTTCATTGAATTATTCATCTAAATGAAGTTATTATGGTGCCAGAAAGCACCAGATACCCTATTATTTCAAGGGGTTAAACTGTTTCAGAACGGTTTAACCCCAAAGTGTTTCTCCAACGCTGGGATCTGCAGGTCAGGAAATGCGGAGTGGTTCCGGGCAGCGGCACCACTGATTGGCTTATAGCGGTCAGCTGCTGCTCTAAGCCAAGTTTTTTGTTATCAGTGGGGAGCTACTGATTGACTTTAAGCAAACCAGCGTTGCCCCTGCCCAGCGGCACTCAACGCCTCCTGAAACAGATTCAGAAGGCGGATACTGCCTAGTGTACCTGCAGATCGGCATTGGAGGCACACTTTGTGGTTAAACTGTTTAAGAACGGTTTAACCCCCTAAGGTAAGAGTGTGTCTGGGGGCAACCTGGCACCATAATAACTTAATTTAGATTAAGTTGTTATGGTGACCAAAGTGTTTCCTCCAATGTACTTACTTGGGAAATCCCTTCTCCTGGGACTCTCTGTAGTGTAAGCTTAAATAGGGCCCTGAAGTGAGGCACATGTGACAGGGAGGGGTGCAAAGTCACTGGAGTTGGCTTCAAAACATATCTATAATATATATATATATGTATGCAATTATTTATTCCCACACTCACCACATGTATGTCTCTTTCTCCCCTCCCTTGTGTGTGTCTCTTCTTTCATGCCCCATCAGTCATACCATTACTCCTGTAGCATGGAAAGTGTCAGAGGGCCTATAAAGATCATCTTTCCTCTTTGTGTGGCTTAGAAGCTGTGATTCTGATACTGGAGAAACTGACGGAAGCCAAGCACAGAGAGATGGACACAGGTTTCTTCAGGAAGGAAGAGATTCTTTATTCGGTTCACCGATCGGGACTCAGAGGGACTAGTGTCACCAAAATACAACAAGTTCTGAGCCCCGGACAATAGTGCAGGCTCCTTATATAGGCACATAACTCCTCCCATATTAAGCTCCACCCGCACATTCTCTTAACCAATCAATACGAACAAGAATTAACTTCCTGCTTGACCGCATGGCTTGTCCAGCACAATGGAGGAGGGGAATACTACATCCTGTATTCTCGCACATGCTCCGTACACTACTGATCGTATCTTTGCCACGTGCAACCAACCGACCGATACGTCAGCATATGCACGTACACATGCCACGTGGTAATCTCGGCCTACTAAATGTATTTTTACCGAGATTCCACCACATTCCCCCCTTTGATGCCTCTGATATTTCACAATTACTTGAGGCATCACTTAACCTTGGTTTGCATACACCTTAGGTTACCATGAATCAGACCAGACTTTTCTATGATGTGAATCCCTCAGCACTCCTCTTCCTGCATTGGTTCTCCCTGATTTAGAGCCTCATATTTATATATGGCCATTATCTGTGCTGCAGCCTTTCTCTCTGCTATATTTTCTATCAGGCTCTGCACAGACCTAACTACTAAAGGAATAAGACATGGCAGGAGTAGACACAACATTAAAATCAGTATGACTCCGCCTACCAATGCCTTAAGCCCTCCAAACTGCTCATACCAGTTACCAAACCAACTACTTGGATTATACCCTTTCCATACCTGAGTAGGCACATGCGCTAGTTTAACCATATGGCTAGTAAGCTCAGCTATTGCTTGCCCTTCGTCATCTATTTGAAGACAGCAATTGCTCAGGTTAAACTTCCCACATACACCACCCTCTACTCAGGGCCGGACTGGGAATAAAAAGCAGCCCTGGAAAAATGTTATACCAGCCCCATCATAAATTGTGCCAGCTGTGACAGATATACAGTTACAATTATTTAACCAACAAGAAGGAGCGCACTCACAGGACTTAAAATAAACAAAAGAGCTGTTTTATTCTAATCAGATGTGCAACATCTTACTTCAACGTTTCATCCTTATAATTTTGAAAGGTCCAGTAATGGGAATGAAACATTGACTGAATGCTACTGCACGTCTGATTTAAATTAATCTTATTTTGGTTAGTCCTCATTCCTATGAGCGCACTCTTCGTTGTATGTCGTTTGATACCACGGAATGAATGACTGAGAGAAAGGCAGGGTTATCCACTAAACTAATATTTTTGTGAATGAAAACGTAAATTGCTAAATTTAGGCTACAATAGTCAAGCTGTCACTATACCCAAGTTAAAATTTTGTTTCAAATCCGCTATTTTGGTTTAAATTATGAAATTTAGATTTTCACTTTTGAAAATTAAAACTATTAGTAATAACCCTTTGGCAAATGTCAAACCCTTCATACATTATATATGTGTATATATATGTGTGTGTGTGTGTGTGTGTAATTTCCAAGTGTATTATGCATGAAAATATTATATATTATAAACATAATAATTATTAAAATTATGCTTGCGATTTATATACATACATACATATATATATAGTGATATAATACCATTTGTGCATATGTATCTATGCAGAATACTTTCACAAATAACATAGATAAAGCAAAGCTATATTTTATTTTTTTAATTCAACATGTCATTTAAAAAAAAAAAACCACAAGCATAAACACAGATTTTTGATTAATGGATACTCACTGGCACGTACTGATGCCCACACACTCACATACACTGGTGCACAATGATACATACTCACACACATACAGTGATCCATACTGACACTAACACAGTAATCCATACTGACACATACATTGATCCACACTGACACTCACACACAGTAATCCATACTGACACTCACACATACATTGATCCATACTGACACTCACACAAACATTGATCCATACTGACACTCACACAAACATTGATCCATACTGACACTCACACAAACATTGATCCATACTGACACTCACACAAACATTGATCCGTACTGACACGCACACAAACATTGATCCGTACTGACACTCACACAAACATTGATCCGTACACTGATCCATACTGACACTCACACAAACATTGATCCGTACACTGATCCATACTGACACATACATTGATCCATACTGACACTCACACAAACATTGATCCATACATTGATCCATACACTGATCCATACATTGATCCATACTGACACTCACACAAACATTAATCCATACTGACACTCACACAAACATTGATCCATACACTGATCCATACATTGACCCATACTGACACTCACACAAACATTGATCCATACATTGATCCATACACTGATCCATACATTGATCCATACTGACACTCACACAAACATTGATCCATACACTGATCCATACATTGACCCATACTGACACTCACACAAACATTGATCCATACATTGATCCATACACTGATCCATACATTGATCCATACTGACACTCACACAAACATTGATCCATACTGACACTCACACAAACATTGATCCATACACTGATCCATACATTGACCCATACTGACACTCACACAAACATTGATCCATACATTGATCCATACTGACACATACATTGATCCATACATTGATCCATACTGACACTCACACAAACATTGATCCATACACTGATCCATACATTGACCCATACTGACACTCTCACAAACATTGATCCATACATTGACCCATACTGACACTCTCACAAACATTGATCCATACATTGATCCATACTGACACTCACACATACAGAACTCCATACTGACACTCACATAATATCTTCAAAAACACCTCCCACACACAATTACACACTCAAATATACACACACCCTATGAATCCTACCTTGCTCCGTGCTCGCTCAGCTCCTGGCTGAGAAGCAGCCTGCCTGCCAGCACTTTACACACAGGAAACAAAAGGCAGAGGACCCGCGTGGGCTGCCCTGCTCTGCCTGATTACCGGGTCACATGCTTCCTGTGTGTGAAGGCTGACAGGCAGGCACAGAACTGCCTCCCTCCCTGCTCCTTATCCTTCACTCGCGAGCAGCATTGACAGTTCACTTTGGAGTGCCTGCTGCTCACTGTGTGTACTGTGTAGGGAGAGGAAGGGCTGCTGCACTGTGCGGCCCCAAGTGCACCGGCCCACCGGGAAATTTCCCGGTATCCCGGTGTGTCAGCCCGGCCCTGCCTCTACTGCCAATAGGTAATCCAAGGCTAATCTATTTTGGTAAACTGCTGTCCTCATCCTGGTATTATGCTTCGCTAGAAGATTGAGCGCTTGTGAGGTTTCATTAGTAATTATCTCAACCACCGCCTGTAACCTTATAATGCGGTTGAGCATATATATTGGCGTCCTATACCCGAAAGTACCATCCTCTGCCCAAGTGGCTGGCCCATAATAGTCTATAATACGCTGGGGAGGCCATTCATCATCTTCCTAGGCGCCTATCTCTATGGGTCCTCTTTTCTTCCTATGATTCACATCATACACTTTAACTCCCAAAGTCTCACCTGTTTCAATAGGTAACAAGAAGAAGGATGGTTTGAGCATACCCAACACACATGCCCCTTCCCAGTCCTGTGGCAACTCCGAATAGGCCTTCTTACCACAGATCCAGTACAAATTTGCTGGGGCTTTCCAACTAGATGTGATAGATAAATCAAACCATACGTCCTTTAAATTGGCATATCTTGCAAACGGGTTAGATGGTTCTGAGACATTTGAAGCCGACCACCAAGTTGTATTCTTTGTATCATCATCATAAGCTTTTTGCCCTAGACAAGTTAGTTCTCCTACAGAAGTATTAAACATCATCCCTTTCCTTGCTATGCAAACATAACCTATGATGGAGGTTTTCAATCTCCACTCAGATTTACCTCTAACACTCATCTGATAATCGGCTTGTGAAGATATTAATTGTTCAACTGCCTCAGAACCGGACATTACCTCCTTTGCTTCCCAAGGCCATTGGTCTCCCATGTTAGTACCTCCACACACATAGCAGTTGGTTACATTAAGACTACCAGCAATACTCTCAGCTAAATCTATGAACAGGTTTTTAGCGTTATGGGGAATCTTATTATCTACACTCATCTCTTCATAAAAAGAATGGAATACCTGATGAGTTTGGGATGTTACAGTATCGGTCTCTATCCCTATAAACAATATTGTCCCAGGGTCTAAACCCGTCCCATATATTTGGAACCCAAATAAGTTACCATATCTATCTAAGAATTGGTCAGGATTATTTATAAGAATATGGACTGGATTGCATTCCATAGACTTACAGTATGCATTGGTAGGCAACTTAGTAACAATCATATCCTTGTCTGCTGTCTGTCCCCAAGTTGCCCACCCCACACAAGAGCAATATGGGCAATAATTATATTCCCTATTTGGGCATCTCGGACTCACATACTTATTTTTACTACTGGGACAAATATATTTATCGTTAGACCCATACGTTCTCTCCCATCTAAGATCCCCACATACACTCCACGGCTTTCTACCACTTGATATCGCTTTACATGCATCAAATAGCAGAATACCCGAAGAATGTACGGTTTCTAACACAGTTTTATTTATTAGGGTCCCCTGAGGATCTCCATTCCTGAGGGTCAACCAAATCGTACGGGGTTGATACTCCGGATTGAAGCACTTAGGTTCTCCTACTCCTAAATGGCATACACTATATTCTATACTTAGGTATCTACACCTAGACACATCACCTTTACATTCATATTGCGAATGCCAAATTAGGGTCTGGGAAATATGATTACCTGTTCTAGTAGTCTTAATGCAAACCTCACAGCTAGGAGTGTCGGTACCTCTACCTTCCTGAATATAAAAAGACATATAAATAAACATTATCATTAGCACATCTTTCGTCGGCTGCATCCTCAATCTTCGTCCGTGCGATGGCACCTCAGCTTCCAGGATGTAAGGGCTGCAGGGAATGGAGTTCTGCTCGTCTTCACAGGGGTCCCTTCGAGACTTTCCTGACTTTTAATAATACGTTGGTGAGCGGACAGGCGTTATTATGGCCGTCTAAACACTCACTTACCAATCTCTGAAACAACAATATTTGTAATCCACAAGGTTTCCTCGTCACTCCGACTGAGTCGTGCGCTTTAACCGGATCTTGCAGGGATTCTCTGGATCTGTTGTAGCTTGCCAAGAATCTACTGCTGCTGGTTTAACCCTGGAGTGATGAATCCACGGAGTCACTTCGGCCACTTTTATTGCTGTAGGGGTAGACAAAAGAACAACATAAGGACCCCTCCACTTAGGCCCTAACGGTATATTATTCCACTCTTTAATCCACACTTGGTCTCCTGGATGGTAACTATGAACAGGGGGATAAATATTCACAGGTAATCTATCTTGTACCCATTTCTGTACCTCCTCCATAGTTTTACCCAACTCTACAACCTGCTGCCGGGTAATTCCTTCTCCCAACTGACTCAAATTCCCCCTTAAGTTACCAAGTATGGGAGGTGGACGCCCATACATGATTTCAAAAGGAGAGAGACCCATCCTTCTGGTAGGTGTACTTCGAATACGCAACAGAGCTATAGGCAAAAGCACATTCCACTTGAGTTCGGTTTCCTGACACATTTTTGCCAACTGATTCTTAATAGTTCTATTCATTCTTTCTACTTTACCAGAACTCTGAGGTCTATATGCTGTATGAAGTCTCCACTTAATACCAAGCATATGAGTCAGTTGTTGTAGGCACTGATGAACAAAGGCTGGACCATTGTCCGATCCTATAGAGCAGGGTAGTCCATATCGGGGTATTATTTCTCGTAGTAGGAATCTCACAACTTCTCCTGCTTTTTCTGTACGAGTAGGACATGCTTCTACCCATCCTGAATAGGTGCACACAACTACTAGTAGGTAGCGATGTCCACCAGATTTAGGCATAACTGTATAGTCAATTTGTAGACCGGACATAGGGAGTCCCCCCATATACTGAACTCCTGGTGGTTTTACTGGTCCTTGCCTTGCATTATTTTTAGCACACGTTACACATCTTCGTACAATGGCTTGAGTTAAGTTGGACAATCTTGGTATGTAGAAATGTTTTCTGAGAGATTCTTCTGTACTATCTCTTCCAGAATGTGTCCCGTTGTGATAATTTTGGACAATTTCTACCGCTAGTGATGCTGGAATAACTATTCTCCCATCTTCTAACTGATACCATTTGTTCTCCAGGTACTTTCCAGGTTCAGTCCTTAACCACTCCTCTTCTTGAGCTGTATAAACTGGAGTCCATTGAGACAGTGGAGTCGGTATAAGAGCAGCTATATGTTCCACATATCCCTGTCTTCCTGATTCAGCGGCACGCTTAGCTGCATTATCTGCCATCCGATTTCCTTTGGTTACATCACCATCGCCTCTCAGATGCGCTCGACAATGTATAATACCAACTTCTTTTGGTTCCCATACTGCTTCCAATAGTTGTAGTATTTCAGCTGCGTACTTGATTTCTTTGCCCTCTGAATTCAATAGTCCTCTTTCTTTATACAAAGCTCCGTGGGCATGAGTGGTTAAAAACGCATACTTGGAGTCCGTGTAGATGTTCACTCTTAAACCTTCAGCCAATTGTAACGCTCGTGTTAGTGCTATCAATTCTGCCTTTTGTGCTGATGTTCCTTTTGACAGTGGCCGAGCTTCTATCACCTTGTCTATTGTTGTTACTGCATATCCTGCATAGCGAATCCCTTCTTTCACATAACTACTGCCGTCTGTATAATATTGGACATCAGGGTTCTGGATGGGAAAATCACGAAGATCTGGTCTACTTGAAAATACTTCATCCATCACCTCCAAACAATCGTGTTGACTTTCAGTAGGTTGTGGCAAAAGGGTAGCTGGATTTAAGGTATTGACAGTCTCTAAATGCACTCTTGGGTTTTCACACAACATTGCTTGATACTTGGTCATACGGCTGTTACTGAACCAAGGATTGCCTTTGTAATCCAACAACGTCTGTACTGCGTGTGGGACTCGTACATAAAGTTCTTGACCCAGAGTGAGTTTATCGGCTTCAGCTACCAGCAGGGCGGCTGCAGCTACGGCTCTTAGACAAGGTGGAAGACCACTGGCCACTGCATCCAGCTGCTTAGACATATAGGCAACAGGTCTTTGCCATGATCCCAAGTACTGTGTCAATACTCCCACAGCCATTCTTCTTTACTCGTGTACATATAAGTAGAATGGTCGTGTGTGATCAGGTAGACCTAATGCTGGGGCACTCATCAAAGCCTTCTTCACATCTTCAAATGCCTTTTGCTGTTCTGGGGTCCATAAGAAGGGGTCGTGTTCTGTACCCTTGATAGCTGCATACAGAGGTTTAGCCAGTATCGCATAACTGGGAATCCATATCCTACAGAAGCCTGCTGCCCCCAAGAATTCTCGCACTTGTCTTCTATTCTTGGGTATTGGCATTTGGCACACAGCTTCTTTTCTCTCTGGCCCCATTATTCTTTGACCTTCAGAGATATGGAATCCCAGATATTTGACAGTTGGCACAACTGAGCCTTCTTCCTAGACACCTTGTATCCTGCCTTCCAGAGAATGTGTAGTAGATAGTGTGTTGCCTGCTGACATATTTCTCTTGTGACTGCGGCTATCAACAAGTCATCTACATATTGTAATAGTACACACTCTCCTGGGATGGACTTGAAATCCAGTAAGTCTTGACTTAAAGCTGAACCAAATAGGGTGAATTTTTAAACCCTTGGGGCAGTCTTGTTCAAGTCATCTGGCGTTTCGAGCCCGTTACAGCATTTTCCCATTGGAAAGCGAAGATACATTGGCTTTCTGCAGCAATTCGGAGACAAAAGAAGGCATCTTTGAGGTCTAAGACTGTAAAATAGGTAGCCCCACCCGGAATTAAAGCAAGCAGGTTATACGGATTGGGCACAACTGGGTGTATACTTACAACCGCATCATTGACTGCTCTCAAGTCCTGCACAGGACGATACTCATCTGTACCGGGCTTTTGAACAGGCAGCAATGGGGTGTTCCAGGGGGAAGTACAGAATTTTAGGATACCATACCGTATGAACTTATCCAGATAAGATTGAATATTCTTCTTAGCCTTCTGCGGGATATGATATTGCCGTAGGCTCACTGGATAAACCCCAAGTTTTAGTTCAATTCGAATAGGTGGAATATTGCGGGCCAGCCCTGGTGGGTTGTTCTCTGCCCAAACTCCTGGTATGTTGAATAAGGATTCATCACTCTTAGGGTTTTGGCTAGTCAACGCTGTATAAAGTCGCCACTCTTCTTCCTTTGGTACAGATAATGTCATAATACCTGAAGGTCCATTAAACTTTAAGGATGTTGTTCCATTTGGTAGGAACGTTATCTGTGCTTGTAATTTTGATAGCAAATCACGTCCCAGCAATTGGACTGGACATTCAGGCATATAAAGGAATTGATGTTTCACTACGTGGCCTCCCAATGCACATTGTCGACTTTTAAGAACCGGTTTTGCAGCACTCCTTCCAGTTGCTCCTATTACGGTGATAGTTCTTCCAGATGGAGGAGCAACTAGATCAGTCACCACCGAATGTTCAGCACCAGTATCAATCACGAATGCACTCCTTTTTCCCCCTATTGATACTTCGACCATAGACTCCGCTCGGCCAAGGGGGATGGAGCCCGGTCGGTATCAATAGTCATCCATGACCGTGTCAGCCAATCCTACAAAGTCCCTGTCTTCTGTATCGCGGGACCTTTGTGCTGCGGGATAATATCTGTCTTCCCTAACACTACCTCTGTCATTACCATTACTCCCTCTGGGACCTCCTCTACCTCTAAAGTTTCCATATCCTGCCCTGGGTGGGTCTCTCTCGTACTGCTCTCTTTTTGGACACTCGCTTCTCCAATGCCCTTCTTCTCTACAGTATGCGCACTGATTCCTACTCAGGGGTTCCCTATTCCACTTACTATCGCCTCTATCCGGGCCCCGTCTATCTCCGCCTGCGATCGCTACCGCTAGCATATCCGCCTTTTTACGCATCTTGCGCTCTTCCTCTTTCTTACTCTCTGATTCCCTGTTCATGTAAACCTTATTAGCTACCTCTATTAGTTGGGTGATGGTCATTCCTACGAACCCTTCTAACTTTTGTAGCTTGCGCTTAATATCTCCGTAGGCTTGGCTGACAAAGGCAGAGTTTACCATTCGGGAATTCTCAGGGGCTTCCGGATTAAAGGGGGTATACAAGCGGTATGCCTCCAATAATCGGTCATAAAAGACACTGGGCGGTTCATCACTTTTCTGTAACACCTCAGCCGTCTTAGACATATTTATAGCTTTCTTCCCTCCGGCTTTCATGCCAGCAATTATAGCGTCTCTATAGGCTTTTAAATGAACCATATCTGCGCCATTAACATCCCATTCGGGATCAGCGTTAGGATAAAGAGCTGTGGCCCATGCTGCTGGATTAGCTTGGTTTAATGTACGGGCTTCTTCTTCCAGCGCTTTAATGGCCGCTTGGTTTATCCTAGTCCTCTCCTCGTTGTTAAATAATGTCATTAGTAATTGCTGGCAATCAGCCCAAGTAGGATTATGCGTCTGGACTATTGAGGTGAACAGGTCGGTCATAGCTTGTGGTTTATCAGTGTACGAGGAATTATGGGTTTTCCAATTTAAGAGATCGGTAGTTGTGAACGGGACGTATACGAAGACTGGGTCAGCATGTACCATTTGACCTTCATCATTAAGGTATGCTGCGCCGGGAGTCAAACAAAGTGGCATTTGATAATGTCTAGGTTTTAGGGTACCAGTCAGTTGTCGGGTTAGTATAGGGGTTCGTTGAGGTGCATTGATTAGGGGTTCCAGTCGAGGGGTAGTAAGGCATGGGGATGTGGAAGCGTTATTTTGGGGAAGGTCGGTGAATAAAATATTCCGGGCCGGGCTAGAGGAAGCCTGACCGGAAGCTTGATATGGCGCCAAATCAGGATATGTGGTTTTAACGGGGGTTGGTACCGGAAGGGGAGGTTTAGCAATGAGGGGGATGGATTCTGAACTTGAGGAGGAAGTAGATGGGGACAACTGGGAAAGGGGTGTAGAACTTCCTGTATCACTTCCCCTTCCTCTTCCTGAGGAGGAGTAAGGGGGAGGCATAAGGATTTCGGACTCAGGGGGCGTGTCCAAAATGGGCGTAACCATGGCCCTAGTGGACAAACGAGTCCTGGCCACCATGAGGCGACATTGCTCCTCGTGGCATATTCGGATCCATCTTGGCGAGTCGTTTACGGCCTGCCTCCAACAATCAATGTATGGAAACTGTCCGTAAAGTTCAGGCCTACCTGATACAGCCACGTGTACACGCTGTACCAGATTTGGATCCAAACTGCCACGTGGCGGCCATGCGGCAACCAAAGTAGGCCATTCCCTAGTACACAAAGTAATCAAACGTGCAGAATACATTTTAACCCCAAAATCACATTTAGTAAATCCCTTTTTAAAATTCTATAACATGCATCCTAAGGGATCCAAAATCGTCGAGTCCGACGCGCCCATACTTAGCAATGGAGCGTCGTTTCCAACGAATACTATACACGCACTCTATTCAACGGTCACACCCGTTCCCTCGGCAACAGCAACACGTGGTACAGTTACCAAGAGAAACGTACACAATAAAAACACTCAGGGAATTCCCGTACACACACAGCTGTTACACCAGTCACTAAATAACTGATACTATGCCCTTTGGCGAAACTATACCGTCACCCACGCTATAATTCCTATATATGAATTACCCGTCTATAACATACCCCAGTAACATCGTCTTTACAAACAGTAGTTACAGTACGGTTAGCATAGGTCAAGTACAATTTAAGGTCACAATACAATTATTAGTGGTTATGGTGTTAGACATGCAATAGACGACAATTATTAGTATTTATATACAGTGTCAGTAAATATACAGGGTTATGGTACCGTGCACTATAATACAGCTACACACTATTAACACTCTCGCTAGACGGCAGAGCTCACGCTATCTAACAAGATATACACGCTACTAAACAATCTTTAACACATATACAATTCCCAACTAATCTATTGGCCAGTACCTTGATGGACTACCTAAAACTATCTACATCCATTTTGGTTAGCCACACTGCCCAAGCACCACATATAGCAAACTAGAGGGCGGAATTTACAACAGAACCCTCTTAGTCTATCTACTCTATCAAAAGTCTAGTGGGTTCCAAATTTACACGCCTTCCCACTTAGCCAAGATAGGTTGAGAGCTAGCGGACCGAATTTACACAGACGCCGCTTAGTCTCCCGGTCCCTCCGACCTAGCAAACAAAATGTACACCTTAGAACGCTAGTCTAGACAAGACACCGGTGTCCGGCTAGGGCTATTTACACAGAACCCCGGCTGACTCCAAACCAAATTAAACGGTCTTACTAAAGAGCGTTCAATTGAGCGGTGCGCCTTCGCTCCTTCCCTCCGACAGAGGGGGCAGATTCCGTACACAAATAACCCCTTATGGGCCTACCGCACAATCGGTATACCTCTAGTGGGTCCGCCGTCTAAAACAGCGGTCGTCTTACCTCCTCGTTCCTGAACCTGAGTTCACACTCATCGACGGGGACACCCCAGCACTTACTACGTAGAGGCCGATGATCTCCTGGACAACAGACGAGTGGCGCCGAGACGAAGGGAGGTCCACGCAGAAGTTCAGGGGTGCAGCCGTAGAGAACGTGGGCAAAGATAGACCGTCTCACGCCTCTGCTTCTCAGCTACCGTTGAACGATGAGCTTCCTGGCCAATGCACCAAATGATACCGGAGAAACTGACGGAAGCCAAGCACAGAGAGATGGACACAGGTTTCTTCAGGAAGGAAGAGATTCTTTATTCGGTTCACCGATCGGGACTCAGAGGGACTAGTGTCACCAAAATACAACAAGTTCTGAGCCCCGGACAATAGTGCAGGCTCCTTATATAGGCACATAACTCCTCCCATATTAAGCTCCACCCGCACATTCTCTTAACCAATCAATACGAACAAGAACTAACTTCCTGCTTGACTGCATGGCTTGTCCAGCACAATGGAGGAGGGGAATACTACATCCTGTATTCTCGCACATGCTCCGTACACTACTGATCGTATCTTTGCCACGTGCAACCAACCGACCGATACGTCAGCATATGCACGTACACATGCCACGTAATCTCATGCCACGTAATCTCGGCCTACTAAATTTATTTTTACAGAGATTCCACCACAATTCCTCTTTGCTTGTTACAGGGTGTTTCAGCAAATCTGTGTTTGGCAGAGATAATATTATAATGTCAGTGTAAACACTGCCTTCTATCACACAGGAAAACCTGCCATATACGTACCATAGCTGGTTGAGGGGCTTCACAGCCTCTGAGCCTGTAGCTGATTGATGCAGATCACGAGCACATGTGCAGAAAGCTGCTAGATAACGCAAACGTGTCTTCTGATCTCCACCAACAGGCCATTGATTGGACCCTGTTACCAAGGCCCATCAGCCCATGACTACCATGCCCCCCACTTGACCAGGCCCATTGCAGAGTTAAGGCCAATAGCACCCTCATGGTGATTCTGAATGCTGGGCATGGAAGTAAGTAGATTGTAGTGAAAAAAGAGATAATACCACAAAGAATTAATATGCTAATGGTTAAGGTTTACACACATTGGAAAAGGAGGAGAATACAAAGGTAAGAGCGAGTTCATGTGAGACGTGTATGAAAAGAATTGTAGATTATACTAGCTTTAGTGTAACTATAATCTTAATTTTATTAATGACAGGAGGCGAATATTTGCTTAAGTCTCTCTTTACTAGAACTCCACAGCAGCACATTAACAGAGAGATAAACACCAAAGACAAAAACATAAGGTATCTATATAAGGCTCCTCCTAAGCCACCATTTCCTCTTTCACACTGCGACAACGTAACGTACACAACAATGACAAAAACTAAATAAAGAAAAATTTACAACATAACAATGAATGCCATCTGGAAAACTTTGGATAATAGATGAGCTTGATCTTCATCCCGCCCAACAGCCGATGCTATGAACTGAAGTCGAACCATTAAACTGAAACGAAATAAACAGAATCGGAAACACTGATTAGTGAACGAAATGTACTGATAAAAACATAAATCCCACGATCCAGTACTGATAGAATAAAGACATGAAATCCATCACTAATGACCGTCAATACAATATAACATGCACTTCCCACAACATCACCCCAGACTACCAAACCTAGCCCAGATATACAGACAAATCAACAGAAATGCAATCCATCCAAAACAAGGGGGGGAGAAACCAAACTGGGTGGGAAATATTCGCCTCCTGTCATTAATACAATTAAGATTATAGTTACACTAAAGCTAGTATAATCTACAATTTTATAGCATGACAGGAGGCTTCATATTTGCTGTTTTAACGCTCCGACAGCAAAGCAAAAGAAACATAGTCCGACGGTCCAAAATAAACTGGCGCAAGCTCCTCACGGGACCGGACCACCACATACAAAAAACACTCGGAAGCAGTAGCGCCGCTAACCGAATGTACTCCAAGAGTCGCATTCACCCCTGCCATTGTCAATAACCATCTCATCCATCGAGATTGGACAGGGGCGAAGGATCGGACAACAGAAACACGTCTGAACGAAACCAGACACAACAAGAGGGCAAACACAGTAGAAAGCTGGCGAAGGGAAAAAACAAGGAACTCCGTCCGAATCCTGAAGAAAAACGCTAAAACCCTACTTACCTCCAAGAGGGAAGGGTAGTTAAGCGCCGGAGGACGTGCCAGCCTCATCCCATGTAGACCTCTGCAGACCAGCGGGTCCTGACCGATGGGAAAAACCTCCAAACGGAACACGCGCCACCTAAATAAAAGACTAATCACAAGAACCAGACGGCACAACCGTCCCAAAACATCGAGGAGGGACAAGACACTCAGCAAGTAGGTCACGGGCTGGAAAAAGGGTTCAGCATCCTGACCTAAGCACCAACGACACTATGAAATCCATGCTGAGAGGTAAACATCTCCTCATCCCGGGAGCTCAGGGATCCCAGAGAAGGTCCCTAGCCGACAGTGACGACGCCTCGACCCACCAGGCACTCCCGAAAGAGTCCAAGAGGAGTATTCGAGAGGACGTAAGAGAAGAGGATCCCGACAGGAAAAAAAAACAGAAGCTCCGTGAATCCGACCGATCTCGCCATAGCGGAGTCAACAACACTAAGGACACACGTCGACCACAAACTAGAAGTAACACCCGGGGGATAGAGGCGAATGGAGGAAACACCTATGCTTCCTGAGACAACAACCGCACCTGTCGAAGCGCGACCACCACCGCGCACGCTGGATCCGAGAGCCAACCAAAGCACGTCCGAATCCGATGGTTGTCCCGGAGGTGAATAGACCCACCATGAACAAAAACCTAGTGACGTACGAGTACGATGAAGATGGGTCGAGAGAGCGCCCAGTCGCTGGCATCCTTCCAATGTCTGGAGAACCAATCCGTCGTCAGGTTTGACTCCCACGGCAGATAAAAGAAAATGTGATTGACTGGGAAAGAGCGTGATGTGGGAGTCTAACAGGCTTGCAGTCGATTCCAGCACGAAATCCGGGTTTGGTCCGAAAAACGCCTTGCCGTTCCATGCGGCCATGTGCAGAAGCCACCAGCGCAATCCGGCCGTCACGTCCGGGAACGGAGAAAACTATCCGGTCTGAGGAAGGTCATATGCGTAGAACAGGGGTCTTCAGCCTTCGCATGGTCCTGTAATGTAGTGGGCCCGGGCATATTGCCTGTATCGAGGCTGAGAGGAGGCCCACCACGCGAGCAAACAATTGAAAGGGAAACCGAACTTGCTTCAATGTCCTTCTCCTCACCTCCTGGGCGGATGCCACCGGTGCCAAAGGCAGACGGAGAACGCATGCCGTCGCATTGACCACGACACCAAAGAACTCCACCGTCTGGGAAGGTCCCAAAGCTGATTTCTCCAGATGAACTACGAATCCCAGGAGCTCCAAGGAGGAGATCGCCGAACGTGTGTGACATCTGAGCCTTGAGGGATCTTCGCAGAGGACCAGAAAAACAATCAGAAACAACAGGAAACGGACGCCCTCCAACCAGAAACGGGCGAACACAGGCGTCAGCATTACGGTGAAAACCAAGGGGCGAGCTGAGACCGAACGGTAGGGATGTGAATCGGCGTGGGGTGCCATTCCAGGGAAGCGAAGCAACCCGCGACCACTCTCGTCCCCCAGGACGGAGAGGTAAGTATCCTTCCGGTCCAGTCACACAAACCAGTCCCCCGGCTGGGGAAGGTCCCGAAGGAGATGAATGCCCTCCAACTTGAAGTGGTCGCAGACAACGAAGGTGTTCAATTCCCGAAAATCGACCACCGGGCGGAGCTCCCCCGACTTCATCTTCACTAGAAAAAACGAGCTGAGGAAGCCCCCCAAATCCGGGGCTCTCTGGGTAGCGCCAAAGGCGAGCAGAGTCTGAACCTCCGAAGCCATCAAGAAACTTTGAACTCTCGCGATGAAGGAGACACTCGGAGGTCCAACCTGCGTCGGTGGGGAGGCGAAATCCATGACATAACCTCGTACCGACTGATGGACCCATGCATTTGAAGACACTTCCCGCCACCTGTCTCTGCAGTGAAACAATCTGTCTGTATGGAATAGAGGGGGATTGAAAGTGGCAGGAGATGTACACACCCGTAGGAAATCTCGCTCGTCCTCCGGCACGGTCTCCACGACCTCTACCCGCCCTTTTGGGTGCAGGGAGGTCTGAGCTGGTATGGTGGAAAAGAGGATGGGCCACGAGATCAGTGGGGACCGAAGACCAGCCGGGATACCAGTGAGCGAAACACCTTCTGCATAGGGGACCGTGCTTTATCCCGGGAAGCAAATAAATTGATGCATTTCTGCAGCTCCTTAAAGAACGGTTCCCGGAACAGTAGGACTTATTGCCAGGGGGGCCAATTCTTCGGATCCTAGTTCCGATAGCCTGGTGTCCATACGGAACAGAGCCGTGTACCTGCGGTTGGTGCAGAACCACATTAGCATTGCCAAGAAGGCAACTGGGGCGTAGTGTCCAATCCCGCATGATGGCCGGGTCCAGGCTCGTACCATCTGAGCAGGCCACGTCCGTCGGGGCCAACATCCTGCACAAAGGGCCCAGCCTATCCGGCTGTTCATCTTGCGCCGGGCGGAGGCGACGCTCGACCCCGTACGTGGGGTCCCGAGCCGTACGATTAACGTATGAGGCCACCAGGGGGTCAAAATCCGGGTCCCCCGCCACCTTGTCCGGCAGGATGGCCAGGGGCATTCTGCCCAAAGTTACTCGCGGGCCTCCCTTTCCAGGGGTCTACGGACCCAGTAGCGCACGAATCGTGCTAAGTGGTCCGGCCGCGACCATTATGAGCACCTGGGGTGCCAGATAGGGCGAGGGTCAGACAGAGGTTCACCTTTAGCATCTAGAAGGGTGTCGTCTCCTGGCACCACCATGGGGGTCCCTGTTCCCGGCGCGTCTTCATCCTCCTAGCGCCAACCTGGGCCAAACCTAGGGTCCTAGTCCCAATCATCAGCTACCATTGAAGGGAGTTGGTCTGCCCGCCACTCATCCAGTACGGCCTATGATAGGGGAAGCAAGGAAGCCTCCTCCCCTGCGCCCGAAAGACAGTGGTGCGAGGCCGGCGAGGTTAGTAACCTCGAACCATGTCTCTTCAGCGGAGCCTTGCCCTACCGGGAGCGTGGTTTAGGGACTTTGCCCTTCCAACAGCGCATTTGCGCACTTGCCTGCTCTTTCCCATGAGAGTCAGACTCAGCCGAGTCGTCTGCCAAGCGGGGGGTTCCACTCGCGCCTCTGTCCGGTTGTGATAGAGGGAGGGCCCTAGCCAGGGCTGTCTCCACAGAGGCGGACCCCGCCGCATCAAACAATGCCTGCAAACTCTGCTCCTGTGCAGAGGCCTCCATAATATCCGAGATGATGGTATGTGACACCTAAGGAGATAGAGAACAGGTATCACTAGCAGGCAGCAGGGGCCGCACCCCTATAGTTGGCAGAGGCAAGTATTATACGCATGCCGGCTCAACAAACAGGGGTCCAGGAGTGGAGCCGTCAGGCCAGTGGCATGCGTAAAATGGCACAGACAACGCAGGCCAAATCATGGGGCACAGACAAAACTGGCCAATCAAGGGGCACAGACAAAGCAGGCCAATCATAGGGGCACAGACTACAGCTGGTCAATATCTGGGCACGGGTAGCACCGGCCACAGGTGTATGGAGGCAAATCGTAAATCTGTAGAGGCGACAGGCAGGCATATCTTGACACGGAGGCGTGTAGGGTAGAGACATACCAGGGTCCCCAGGGCAGGTCCAGAACAGTGTGAGGGCTAGTGTCTCCAGTAGGGGAAATTACTTAATTATATTCAAACATCTAAATTAAAAATTTTCATAGGCACCCAAAATGGGGTTTGAGCTTGAGCACTGTTGATCTGGCTGTCTGCTTGCTTATGCATGCAGACAACATATCCCCTAAACCAGGGGTAGGCAACCTTCGGCTCTACAGATGTTGTGGACTACATCTCCCTTGATGCTTTGCCAGCAATATGGCTGTAAAAGCATTATGGGAGATGTAGTCCAAAACATCTGTAGAGCCGAAGGTTGCCTACCCCTGCCCTAAACCATTCTTCCAGCTGTCTCAATAGCAAAACCTCCAATTACACCAGAGAGGTATATAATGCATTTAGGGAAACAGAACAGTGAAGCATGGAATATAAAAATAAATGTAAAAGTGTAAATCTCCAATGAATATAAGGAAAAAATATATCAGCGCACAAGCTCCACGTGTTCCTCCAGCCAGCATGGAATTACACACAGATAGATCTCTTGCTGTACAGGGGATTTGAACTCATGGGTGAAAATCCCCAGTGGAGGTCTGTAACCACTGAGCTACCATACAACCTGTTGTAGAAGTGTATAACCGACTGTAATCCCAGAGTAAACTCTACACAGAAAAGGAAAAAGGGGGACACTGTGCCCTTAAATGAAGGGCGCCCACGCGGCAGGCTTACAGCAGAGCAAACCGCGCACCCCCGGACCGGCCACGCGGTCGCGGGGGAGAGGACGCACCTAAGCCGCAACTCGCGGCAACAGAGAGGCTCCCTGTACCCTCTCCACGCCGCACGTGTAGCCAGGATGCGAGCGAGGCGAGGGAGGGACAGGGAAGCTGGTAAGAGATTCCCGCTCGGCGGACGAAGCCGGCGGGCGGGAATCAATACACAGCGCACGAGGGACCGCTGGAGTCTTTCTCCGCGGTCCCGACGGTCGGCACGGGAGGCGGTCGGAAGACCGCTTCTCGGCGACCGCAAAGTAAAACAAAGCACACAGGGGAACAAAGGGAAAATACCCCAAAGGCAGAAAAGGAAGAGAAATAAAGTACAAATACCCCACAGAAAACGGAGGAACAAATAATACATAAACGGAATGCAGAAAAATAGAAACCAAAGAACCAGGAAAAAGAAACCAAACCACAAAATAGGTCAAATACAAACCCAGAGAATGGAGGAATAAATACACATATGAATAATTAGCATTGCCAAAATGTCACATATAAAAAACCCACAGCCACCCAGAAAAACCAGGAGGCAGAGGTACTCTGACCTGTACTGTCCGCGGAGCAGCAAAGAAAGAGGAAATGGTGGCTTAGGAGGAGCCTTATATAGATACCTTATGTTTTTGTCTTTGGTGTTTATCTCTCTGTTAATGTGCTGCTGTGGAGTTCTAGTAAAGAGAGACTTAAGCAAATATGAAGCCTCCTGTCATGTTATAAAATTTAGAACAAACAGATATAGCAATGTATTTATCAAATTATGAATTGTTATTCATTTTCACAAAAAGGAACTATTTTACGACGGTGGCTGATCTCATGTTGGAAATGCAAGGAAATGGGAGGAGGCCATCTCCAGACAGCTGTCCAACGTTCCATGAGCCATGGAGATTTTTACACAATCAGCAATATATTTAAATTCCTTTCTGTATCCTAAAGCCTGCTCATTATGTGGGTAATAATCAAAATGAAAGCCAATATCAGTAATCTACTACTGAAAGCTCGAAATCTGAATTATGGTGCTGCTGTGGTATGTTTTTCATATATGGATCATCTAATCTGGATCAGGGTCTCTCTCAGATTTGCAATCACTGTGGATTAAGCACAACAGCAATAGCACTCAGCCTTTGACATCAAAATTGTTGCATTGGCATCAAAAGATTAAAAGAGCTGTGTTCAGTGGTCACTTTGAGTGCTGCATGCAACTCATCTGTTATTCTGGGACTATTAAATATGGTACCAGCTGACACAGGGGAGCTCCATGTATCGATTGATACCTGGGTCTCCCTCGTGTGAACAGTGCTCACATAAAGTTGTAGTACTGGGGAATTTAAATCACCTTTTAAAAAGCTGAGTGCAGTGCTCACTCAGTGTCGTACACACAAACCATGGAGCCCCAGTGCGAAAATGACCCATGGGCCCTCCCACCCCCACCACACACACACCCACACATAGACACATACATACAAACAGACAGGCACACATATATACACACAGACACATACAGGCACACAGAAACATACATACAAACAGACAGGCACACATACAGACACACACATACACAGACAAACACACATACAGACAGACACACACACAGACAGACACACACACACACACACACAAGACACATACATACAAAGACACATACATAAAAAACAGACAGGCACACATACACACAGGCAGACACATACAGACAGACATACACACATACAAACAGACACACACAATATGCACATACATACAGACAAGCACACACACATACAGGCAGACACACAGACAGGCACACACACACATACACATACATTCAAAGACATACATACAAACAGGCAGACACACACACAGACACACATACATACAGACAGACACACATACATACAAAGACACACACACAAAATGTTTAAGTCACCCTCCTGTTTCTTACCTTTTAGGTGCAGGAGGGTGACTGGGATCCAGTGGTGGCATAGGTGGATGGGAGTCAGAGTTCCCACTCTGACTCCCTCTGCTTCCTCCCGCGCGGCTCTCAGTGTTAGCTGGGAGGAGGGACGTGCGGTCACTTTCTCCCAGCTTGTGATGTCATCACAGGGGGCCAGGTCGCGATGTTAAAGCACCCAGCGCTGACCGGGCTCCCTGACAATCCATATCCATTGATGGACTCTTTGGATGGCGGGCCCGGCGGATACCCGGTCACAGGGGTCCGCAGGGCGGCGGGCCTCCTTGAGTGACGGGCCTGGTTGCAGCTGCGACCCCTGCATGTACACCGCTGTGCTCACTTTGAGGGCAGCATACATCTCCGCGGTTTGACGGGCCGTCGCGGCTTCCTCTTCAACTGACTTCATGCGGCCGGAGAGGGTGTGTATGTCCTCCCGGATCTGTGCGCAGTCAGCTTGGAACATTGCACGAGGTTCTTGCAGTAAGAGTTTGAGGTCGCCCTTGGTAGTTGGGGCGCTGTCATCCTCCACCTCCGTTGCCCTTCTCCCCTTCTTAGCTGCATATGCCCTGGCTTCTGGAATGGGGTCTGGAGCATCGTACTCCAACTCACCCGAGGAGCAGGAAGGCGATCTTTGCAGCGGGGCCGCCATCTTGGGCTGCGGCCTTGTGCGGAGCAGATCCCCGATATCACGGGATCCCTCGCTCCGATCCTGTCGGGATTTGAGGGTCCTCTTCCCCATGCTGGTCGGAGGCAACAGGTATCGATTGGGCTCCGTTACGGGCTTTCGGTGCGCCTCAATGTGGGCTTAATACGGCTCGTCTCCCGGAGCTCTCGTCCCAGGTCTTTTAACCCTGAGCAGGTAATTGTTGCAGTTTTTTTAGGGTTTACTCTACCTCCAGTGGCTGTGTACCAGACAGCCACTAGAAGGACTTCCAGGCTGTCAGGTGACTTTTGCACTAGGGAGGTCCAGCGTCACCGAAAACCCCATAGGAAAGCAATGAATAATGCTTTCCTATGGGGAAATCCCAATGCGAGTGCGGTCATTGCCGCGCATGCGCATTAGGTCTCCCCCTGCTGGCTGCGTTGGCAGGGGAGGAGAAGGTGGACCCCATTACAAGGTGGAGAGCCAGCACTGTACCCAGGTAAGTGACAAAGGCTGAGCCGTGTCGGAGAGGGAAGCTATAGTGCCTGGAAAACAAGTTTGTTTTCCTGGCACTATAGTTTCTCTTTAATACAAGAAAATCTAAGAGTGACACACATCAAGAAAAAATACGTAAAAAAGTCTAGATCATTTTAAATGGCAAGTAATGTGTAGATCAGGTAATTTTTTTTTCTTGCTGAGTGTTCTTGCAAAAGTAAAAAGCTGTTCTCTACAGTGGGAAATATATATTTCTTTTGTTTTTGTTTTCATTTTACCTTTTAATTTTTTCTCTTTTTGTTTATGTTGCAATTGTAATGGAAAAAAAATGGAAGTCAAAGGTTCAAACAGATTGTTACTTTCTAGTAAACTATACTACTCTCTGTGTTATCGTACCTTTATCTCCCATCAATAATAGATTATAAAAAGCTTTGAGTGCTCGTGAGGATACGTTTTTTCTCTGAGGTCTAGTGTAACAGGTTTTGTGTTATAAGGTTCATTAATCTTGGATTCAATGAATTAGCTTCCAGTAATACAGTGTAATTGGTATAATTGTCTAATAGCGGATATATGGCAATTAGCACAGGAAACCCTTATTTATCATGCAAAAGCAAGCCAGAAGCTTCTGAAATTATACAGAGAAAAGAAATATACAGAAAGGAATGGATACTGCGTTATGACTGTGATACCGGAGAAACTGACGGAAGCGAAGCACAGAGAGATGGACACAGGTTTCTTCAGGAAGGAAGAGATTCTTTATTGGATCACCGATCGGGACTCAGAGGGACTAATGTCACCAAAATACAGCAAGTTCTGAGCCCCGGACAATAGTGCAGGCTCCTTATATAGGCACATAACTCCTCCCATATTAAGCTCCACCCGCACATTCTCTTAACCAATCAACACAAATAAGAATTAACTTCCTGTTTGACCGCATGGCCTGTCCAGCACAATGGAGGAGGGGAATACTATATCCTGTATTCTTGCACATGCTCCGTACACTACTGATCGTATCTTGCCTCGTGCAACCAACTGATCGATACGTCAGCATATGCACGTACACATGCCACGTGGTAATCTCGGCCTACTAAATTTATTTTTACCGAGATTCCACCACATTCCCCCCTTTGATGCCTCTTGATATTTTACAATTACTTGAGGCATCACTTAACCTTAGTTTGCATACACCGCAAGTTACCTTGAACCAGACCAGACTTATCTTATGATGTGAATCTTCAACATTCATCTTCCTGCATTGGTTCTCCCTGATCTAGAGCCTTATATTTATATATTGCCATTATCTGTGCAGCAGCCTTCCTCTCTGCTATATTTTCTATCAGGCTTTGCACAGACCTAACTACTAAGGGTATAAGACACGGTAGGAGTAGACACAACATTAAAATCAGTAGGACTCCACCTACCACTGCCTTAAGCCCTCCAAACCACTCATACCAGCTACCAAACCAACTACTTGGATTGTACCCTTTCCATACCTGAGTAGGCACATGCGCTAGTTTAACCATATGGCTAGTAAGCTCAGCTATTGCTTGCCCTTCGTCATCTATTTGAAGACAGCAATTGCTCAGGTTAAACTTCCCACATACACCTCCCTCTACTGCCAAAAGGTAATCCAAGGCTAATCTATTTTGGTACACTGCTGTCCTCATCCTGGTATTATGCTTCGCTAGAAGATTGAGCGCTTGTGATGTTTCGTTAGTAATAATCTCAACCACCGCCTGTAATCTTATAATGCGGTTGAGCATATAAATAGGGGTTCTATAACCAAAGGTACCATCTTCTGCCCACGTGGCTGGCCCATAATAATCTATAATACGCTGGGGAGGCCATTCATTATCTTCCCAGGCGCCTATCTCTATGGGTCCCCTTTTCTTCCTATGATTCACATCATACACTTTAACACCTAAAGTCTCACCTGTTTCAATAGGTAACAAGAAGAAGGATGGTTTGAGCATACCCAACACACATGCCCCTTCCCAGTCCTGTGGCAACTCCGAATAGGCTTTCTTACCACAGATCCAGTACAAATTTGCTGGGGCTCTCCAGGTAGATGTGATGGATAGATCAAACCACACATCCTTTAAATTGGCGTATCTGGCAAACGGGTTAGATGGTTCTGAGACATTTGAAGCCGACCACCAAGTTGTATTTTTAGTATCATCATCATAAGCTTTTTGCCCTAGACAAGTTAATTCTCCTACAGAAGTATTATACATTATTCCTTTCCTTGCTATGCAAACATAACCTATGATGGAGGTCTTTAATCTCCACTCAGATTTACCTCTAACACTCATATGATAATCGGCTTGTGTAGATATTAGTTGGTCAACTGCCTCAGAACCGGACATTACCTCCTTTGCTTCCCAAGGCCATTGGTCTCCCATGTTAGTACCTCCACACACATAGCAGTTGGTAACATTAAGACTACCGGCAATACTTTCGGCTAAATCAATAAACAGGTTTTTAGCATTATGGGGGATCTTATTATCTATACTCATCTCTTCATAAAAGGAATGGTATACTTGATGAGTCTGGGAGGATACCGTATCAGTCTCTATCCCTATAAACAATATTGTCCCAGGATCTAAACCCGTCCCGTATATCTGAAACCCAAATAAATTGCCATACTTATCTAAGAACTTGTCGGGGTTATTTATAAGTATATGGACTGGGTTGCATTCCATAGACTTACAATATGGGCTAGTCGGCAACTTAGTCACTATCATGTCCTTGTCTACTGTCTGTCCCCAAGTTGCCCACCCCACACAAGACCAATATGGGCAAAAGTTATACTCTCTATTTGGGCATCTAGGACTCACATATTTATTTTTACTACTGGGACAAATATATTTATCATTAGACCCATACGTCCTCTCCCATCTAAGATCCCCACATACATTCCACGGCTTTCTACCACTTGATATCGCCTTACATGCATCAAATAGCAGAACACCCGAAGAATGTACGGATTCTAACACTGTCTTATTAATTAGGGTCCCCTGAGGATCTCCATTCCTGAGAGTCAACCAAATTGTACGGGGTTGATACTCTGGACTGAAGCACTTAGGTTCTCCTACTCCTAAATGGCACACACTATAGTCTATATTTAGGTATCTACATCTCGATACATCTCCTTTACACTCGTATTGTGAATGCCAAATTAGGGTTTGGGAAATATGGTTACCTGTTCTCGTAGTCTTAATGCATACCTCACAGCTAGGAGTGTCGGTACCTCTACCTTCCTGAATATAAAAACACACATAAATAAACACTATCAAAAACACATCTTTCGCCGTCATCCTCAGTCTTCGTCCGTGCGAAGGCACCTCAGCTTCCAGGATGTAAGGGCTGCAGGGAATGGAGTTCTGCTCGTCTTCACAGGTGTCCCTTCGAGACTTTCCTGGCTTATATACTATGTGCTGGTGAGCGGACAGGCTTTATTATGGCCGTCTAAAACACTCACTTCACCAAATCCCTGTAACAATAAAATTTGTAATCCACACGATTCCTCGTTACTCCGACTGAATAGTGCGTTTTAACCGGATCTTGCAGGGATTCTCTGGATCTGCTGTAACTTGCCAAGAATCGACTGCTGCTGGTTTAACCCTGGAGTGATGTATCCACGGAGTCACTTCGGCTACTTTTATCGCTGTAGGGGTAGACAAAAGAACAACATAAGGACCTCTCCACTTGGGCCCTAACGGTACATTATTCCACTCTTTAATCCACACTTGATCTCCTGGATGGTAACTATGAACTGGGGGATAAATATTCACAGGTAATCTATCTTGTACCCATTTCTGTACCTCCTCCATAGTCTTACCCAACTCTACAACCTGCTGCCGGGTAATTCCTTCTCCCAACTGACTCAAGTCCCCCCTTAAGTTACCAAGTACGGGAGGTGGTCGCCCATACATGATTTCAAAAGGAGAGAGGCCCATCCTTCTGGTAGGGGTACTGCGGATTCGCAATAGAGCTATGGGTAAGAGAACGTTCCACTTAAGTTGGGTTTCCTGACACATTTTAGCCAACTGGTTCTTAATAGTTCTATTCATTCTCTCTACCTTACCAGAACTCTGGGGTCTATATGCAGTATGAAGCCTCCACTTTATACCAAGCATATGAGTCAGTTGCTGTAGGCATTGGTGAACAAAAGCTGGACCATTGTCCGATCCTATAGAACAGGGTAGTCCATATCGGGGTATTATTTCTCGTAGCAGGAATCTCACAACTTCTCCTGCTTTCTCTGTACGAGTAGGACATGCTTCTACCCAGCCTGAATAGGTGCACACAATTACCAGCAGGTAACGATGTCCACCCGATTTAGGCATCACTGTAAAGTCTATTTGTAGATCGGACATGGGGAGTCCCCCCATAAACTGGACTCCTGGTGGCTTTACTGGTCCTTGTCTTGCATTATTTTTAGCACACGTTACACATCTTCGTACAATGGCCTGAGTCAAGTTGGACAATCTTGGTATGTAGAAATGTTTCCTGAGAGATTCTTCTGTACTGTCTCTCCCAGAATGTGTCCCGTTGTGATAGTTTTGGACAATTTCTACCGCTAGTGATGCTGGTATGACTATTCTTCCATCTTCTAGCTGATACCACTTGTTCTCCAAATACTTTCCTGGTTCAGTCTTTAACCACTCCTCTTCTTGAGCTGTATAAACTGGAGTCCATTGAGACAGTGGGGTTGGTATTAGAGCAGCTATATGCCCCACATATTCCTGTCTTCCTGATTCAGCGGCACGCTTAGCTGTACTGTCTGCCATCCGATTTCCCTTGGTTACATCACCATCTCCTCTCAGATGCGCTCGACAATGTATAATACCGACTTCTTTCGGCTCCCACACTGCTTCCAATAGTTGTAGGATTTCAGCTGCATACTTGATTTCTTTGCCTTCTGAATTCAGTAGTCCTCTTTCTTTATACAAAGCTCCGTGGGCATGGGTGGTTAAAAACGCATACTTAGAGTCCGTATAGATGTTCACTCTTAAACCTTCAGCCAATTGTAACGCTCGTGTCAGTGCTATCAATTCTGCCTTTTGTGCTGATGTTCCTTTTGCCAGTGGCCGAGCTTCTATCACCTTGTCTATTGTTGTTACTGCATATCCTGCATAGCGGATCCCTTCTTTCACATAACTACTGCCGTCGGTGTAATATTGAACATCGGGGTTCTGGATGGGAAAATCACGAAGATCTGGTCTACTTGAAAATACTTCATCCATTACTTCCAAACAATCATGTTGACTTTCAGTAGGCTGTGGCAAAAGGGTAGCTGGATTTAAGGTGTTTACAGTCTCTAAATGCACTCTTGGGTTTTCACACAACATTGCTTGATACTTGGTCATACGGCTGTTACTAAACCAATGATTTCCTTTGTAATCCAACAACGTCTGTACTGCATGTGGGACTCGTACATAAAGTTCTTGACCCAGAGTGAGTTTATCGGCTTCAGCTACTGGCAGGGCGGCTGCAGCTACAGCTCTTAGACAAGGTGGAAGTCCGCTGGCCACTGCATCCAGTTGCTTAGACATGTAGGAAACAGGTCTTTGCCATGATCCCAAGTACTGTGTCAATACTCCCACAGCCATTCTTCTTTGCTCATGTACATACAGGTAGAATGGTCGTGTGTGATCAGGTAGACCTAATGCTGGGGCACTCATCAAAGCCTTCTTCACATCTTCAAATGCCGTTTGCTGTTCTTGAGTCCATAAGAAGGGGTCGTGCTCTGTACCTTTGATAGCTGCATACAGAGGTTTTGCCAGTATCGCGTAGCTGGGAATCCATATCCTACAGAAGCCTGCTGCCCCCAAGAATTCTCGCACTTGTCTTCTATTCTTGGGTATCGGTATTTGACACACAGCTTCTTTTCTCTCTGGCCCCATAATTCTTTGACCTTCAGAGATATGGAATCCCAGATATTTGACAGTTGGCAAACACAACTGAGCCTTCTTTCTAGACACCTTGTATCCTGCCTTCCAGAGAATGTGTAGTAGATCGTGCGTTGCTTGCTGACATTTTTCTTTTGTAACTGCTGCTATCAACAAGTCATCTACATATTGTAACAATACACACTCTCCTGGGATGGACTCGAAATCCAGTAGATCTTGACTTAGAGCTGAACCAAATAGGGTAGGTGAATTTTTAAACCCTTGGGGCAGTCTTGTCCAGGTCATTTGGCGTTTTGAGCCCGTTACAGCGTTTTCCCATTGGAAAGCGAAGATACATTGACTTTCTGCGGCAATTCGGAGGCAAAAGAAGGCATCTTTGAGGTCTAAGACTGTAAAATAGGTAGCCCCGCCCGGAATTAAAGCAAGCAGGTTATATGGATTGGGCACGACTGGATGTATACTAACAACCGCATCATTGACTGCTCTCAAGTCCTGCACAGGTCGATACTCATCTGTACCGGGCTTTTGAACAGGCAGCAATGGGGTGTTCCAGGGGGAAGTACAGAATTTTAGGATACCATACCGTATGAACTTATCCAGATAAGATTGTATGTTCTTCTTAGCCTTCTGCGGGATGTGGTATTGTCTTAGGCTCACTGGATAAACCCCAAGTTTTAGTACGATTTTAATAGGTGGAATATTGCGGGCCAGTCCTGGTGGGTTGTTCTCTGCCCAAACTCCTGGTATGTTGAATAAGGACTCATCACTCCTAGGGTTTTGGCTAGTCAACACTGTATAAAGTCGCCACTCTTCTTCCTTTGGTACGGATAAAGTCATAATACCTGAAGGTCCATTAAACTTTAAAGATGTTGTTCCATTTGGTAGGAACGTAATCTGCGCTTGTAATTTAGATAGCATATCACGTCCCAGCAATTGGACTGGACATTCAGGCATATAAAGGAATTGATGTTTTACTACGTGGCCTCCCAATGTACAGAGTCGACTTTTAAGAACCGGTTTTTCAGCACTTCTTCCAGTTGCTCCTATCACAGTAATAGTCCTTCCAGATGGAGGAGCAACTAGATTAGTCACCACTGAATGTTCAGCACCAGTGTCGATCATGAACGCACTCCTTTTTCCCCCTATTGATACATCGACCATAGGCTCCGCTCGACCAAGGGGGATGGAGCCCGGTCGGTATCAATAGTCCTCCATGACCGTGTCAGCCAATCCTACAAAGTCCCTACCTTCTCTATCGCGGGACCTTTGCGCTGCTGGAAAATACCTGTCTTCCCTAACACTTCCTCTGTTCCCATTGCTCCCTCTATTACCATTACTCCCTCCGGGGCCTCCTCTACCTCTCGCTCTGCCTCTAAAGTTTCCGTAACCTGCCCTGGGTTGGTCTCTCTCGTACTGCTCTCTTTGTGGACATTCGTTCCTCCAATGCCCTTCTTCCTTGCAATACGCACACTGATTCCTACTCAAAGGCTCCCTATTCCATCTACTATCGCCTCTATCTGGGCCCCGTCTATCTACGCCTGCGATCGCTACCGCTAGCATATCAGCCTTTTTACGCATCTTGCGCTCTTCCTCTTTCTTACTTTCTGTTTCCCTATTCATATAAACCTTATTCGCTACCTCCATTAGTTGGGTGATGGACATACCTGCAAACCCTTCTAACTTTTGTAGCTTGCGCTTAATATCTCCATAAGCTTGGCTGACAAAGGCGGAGTTCACCATTCGGGAATTATCTGCGTCTTCCGGATTAAAGGGGGTATACAAGCGGTATGCCTCCAATAATCGGTCATAAAAGACACTGGGCGCTTCATCGCTTTTCTGAATCACCTCAACTGTCTTCGACATATTAATAGCTTTCTTTCCTCCGGCTTTCATGCCAGCAATTATAGCGTCTCTGTAACGGACCGTTTCAGCATAAAAGGGGAAAAATCCGTTTAGGCGATAATCCCCTTTTCCATAGACCAGCAGCTACCATAAGCACCAACTTCCCGAACTCCCAAACTGCACGAATTCACCAACTCTCGAACAGCAGACACACGAACCCTGGAAGCAGCCGAACAGGAAAAGCAATATGAACAGCTTACACTCCTGGCAGTCGGCATACAGTCCCCTTCCCCCCCAAGAAAGAGACACACTCCAGCTTCAGGGTTAAACAGCAACTCATTTACTCAGGGCTACCTGCCCAGTATTTATGCAGGTCTCCCACCTGGTGGACACTCCCCTAGGGGACCAAATGGAAGACTGTAACAAAGGACAGACATAAACCAATTACAGACACACAGCAGTAAACATTCCCACAATGCATCCTGGTTTCCTCCCTTCTGCCCTGGAGATAATTGTAGAGGTAATCCAATTATCTCCCAGGACAAAGACAAGACTCCATTACACATGTGGGGATCTAAATACAGTATTATGCTTTAAAATATATAAAGTCACTTTTATTCCACCCAACACAGACATGTTACATATCCCCAGATAGCTCAGGTCTGGGTGCACATTATTAGGTGAGTGGCACCCAGACTACACGAATACAGTTTAATCGCCATGGAGCCAAAGTCTTTAATCACACAAATAGGCTCCATGGTATAGCTATCTGGGTTACTACAATTCCCATAGAAATACCGAATTCCAGTGTTCGGTTAACCTTGTACGATAGGACCCAGGCGACAGACGGCTCAGCGGTGTTCGTGCAATTAAGTGTCCGTTTATAGTTCCATAGAATCCTCGCCGAACACCGCTGGTCTTTCGCACGATTAAAATGGCCGCTACCTCGTGGTCGGCAAACGAACAAAGGCCACCCAGCGTTCATCAATTAAGCTGCGGTTAACCGCAGCTTCTGGGCGGTTAATTGACGGCACACTCCATCTCCTAGGTGGTCCCTCATACGGTAGTTTGTTCGGTAGCTGGAATCTACCGAACACCCCGGCTGAAAGGCACGAATATGCCTTTCTGCAGGTAAAATAAAGCTTTTTAAAGTCTGGTCCATAGTCCAAAGGAAGCAGGCGAGCAACCAGGCTTCTCCAGCTCATAGTGGCGAGGTTGGTTTCGCCACACTTCTCCCCTTTACCAACTAGACTAACAGGGTACCTGACCTCCTGCCGCTCAGTGCCCTGGTTAGTCCAGCAACCCACCCACAAAACACAACTATTAGTACAGCCCCCCCACAATAACTGGGTACTACACCTGAAAAAATTACAAACTTGTCCAGGTCCAGGTGTCTCACCATGACTGTGTGGGGAACAGTTAGGCTGCCTTGGTGGGTTGCTGAGGGGGCAGAGACCAGCGGTATTCTGTCCTGGTGCCAGCACTACCACGGAAGTAGTCTGGTTGGAGCCTGGTTGCTGGAGACTGACTGTCTCCCCTTTAGGTGCATAGCTCGGCTGCCGGAGGGGGAGACCGACTGTCTCCCCTTTGGATACATCGCTCTGTGGCTGGGGGACAGGACCGACCGTCCCTACCCCTTGGGCTGTAAGTACAGAGACTACGGTCCCATCTGCACAGTCGTGGGGCTTACCATCTCCCCTTGGTGGGTTAGGCTGCCGCTGGAGAGAGGGTGTGACAAGCTCCTCTCTCTGGACGGTAAACTGCCGCTGGGGAGAGGGGGTAGCAGGCTCCTCTCCCTGCCACTCTCTCTGCTGGTGGAAAGGGGGACCAGCTGTCTCCCCTTTCATTCTCTTGTCCGGCTGCTGGGGTGCAAGACTGACTGTCTCTGCTCCCTGCAGGACACACTGCCGCTGGGGAGGATGGACGACACCATCAGCTCCCTGGGGTACACACTGCCGCTGGGGAGGATGGACGACACCATTAGCTCCCTGGGGTACACACTGCCGCTGGGGAGGGAGGACGCTGCTCTCCTCTCCCTTCACTTCACACTGCCTTCTTGGCATATCACTTTGCTGCTGGGGGGCAGGAACAACAACCTCTGCCCCCTGTAACTCAGCCTGCCGCTGGGGAGGAAGGACTGCACCTTCGGCTCCCTGGGACACACACGGCTGCTGGGGAGGATGGACGACACCATCAGCTCCCTGGGTTACACACTGCCGCTGGGGAGGGAGGACGCTGCTCTCCTCTCCCTTCGCTTCACACTGCCTTCTTGGCATATCACGTTGCTGCTGGGGGGCAGGAACAACAACCTCTGCCCCCTGTAACTCAGCCTGCCGCTGGGGAGGAAGGACTGCACCTTCGGCTCCCTGGGACACACACGGCTGCTGGGGAGGATGGACGACACCATCAGCTCCCTGGGTTACACACTGCCGCTGGGGAGGGAGGACGCTGCTCTCCTCTCCCTTCGCTTTACACTGCCTTCTTGGCATATCACGTTGCTGCTGGGGGGCAGGAACAACAACCTCTGCCCCCTGTAACTCAGCCTGCCGCTGGGGAGGAAGGACTGCACCTTCGGCTCCCTGGGACACACACGGCTGCTGGGGAGGATGTACGACACCATCAGCTCCCTGGGGCACACACTGGCGCTGGGGAGGGAGGACGCTGCTCTCCTCTCCCTTCGCTTCACACTGCCTTCTTGGCAAATCACTTTGCTGCTGGGGGGCAGGAACAACAACCTCTGCCCCCTGTAACTCAGCCTGCCGCTGGGGAGGAAGGACTGCACCTTCGGCTCCCTGGGACACACACGGCTGCTGGGGAGGATGGACGACACCATCAGCTCCCTGGGGTACACCTTTGAGTCCCCGAAACGCACTCTGCCGCCGGATAGGGCGACCGATACCCTTGGCTGGATCTGCCATGAACCGCAGGTACTCATCTACATGTCTACTCACAAGCTGCACGTATTTCTCCGGGGGGTTGGGTCCGAAGAAAATCAGTCGTGATCTCAGCTCTTTGTCAAACTCCTCCTGCGTGTAGCTGGGTGCCATGCTTGCTCTGCTGCAGTTGGTTCCTTGAAGATAGGGGCGCTGTACGGGTACTGGCGTTGCCCTCACTTTGTAATCCAGGAATGGTGTTGTCTGTAGCTGTCCCTCTGGTTGTAGGAACGATCCCGCCGCTTGCCACCAATTGTAACGGACCGTTTCAGCATAAAAGGGGAAAAATCCGTTTAGGCGATAATCCCCTTTTCCATAGACCAGCAGCTACCATAAGCACCAACTTCCCGAACTCCCAAACTGCACGAATTCACCAACTCTCGAACAGCAGACACACGAACCCTGGAAGCAGCCGAACAGGAAAAGCAATATGAACAGCTTACACTCCTGGCAGTCGGCATACAGTCCCCTTCCCCCCCAAGAAAGAGACACACTCCAGCTTCAGGGTTAAACAGCAACTCATTTACTCAGGGCTACCTGCCCAGTATTTATGCAGGTCTCCCACCTGGTGGACACTCCCCTAGGGGACCAAATGGAAGACTGTAACAAAGGACAGACATAAACCAATTACAGACACACAGCAGTAAACATTCCCACAATGCATCCTGGTTTCCTCCCTTCTGCCCTGGAGATAATTGTAGAGGTAATCCAATTATCTCCCAGGACAAAGACAAGACTCCATTACACATGTGGGGATCTAAATACAGTATTATGCTTTAAAATATATAAAGTCACTTTTATTCCACCCAACACAGACATGTTACATATCCCCAGATAGCTCAGGTCTGGGTGCACATTATTAGGTGAGTGGCACCCAGACTACACGAATACAGTTTAATCGCCATGGAGCCAAAGTCTTTAATCACACAAATAGGCTCCATGGTATAGCTATCTGGGTTACTACAATTCCCATAGAAATACCGAATTCCAGTGTTCGGTTAACCTTGTACGATAGGACCCAGGCGACAGACGGCTCAGCGGTGTTCGTGCAATTAAGTGTCCGTTTATAGTTCCATAGAATCCTCGCCGAACACCGCTGGTCTTTCGCACGATTAAAATGGCCGCTACCTCGTGGTCGGCAAACGAACAAAGGCCACCCAGCGTTCATCAATTAAGCTGCGGTTAACCGCAGCTTCTGGGCGGTTAATTGACGGCACACTCCATCTCCTAGGTGGTCCCTCATACGGTAGTTTGTTCGGTAGCTGGAATCTACCGAACACCCCGGCTGAAAGGCACGAATATGCCTTTCTGCAGGTAAAATAAAGCTTTTTAAAGTCTGGTCCATAGTCCAAAGGAAGCAGGCGAGCAACCAGGCTTCTCCAGCTCATAGTGGCGAGGTTGGTTTCGCCACAGTCTCTATAGGCTCTGAGTTGAACCATATCAGCACCATTTACGTTCCAATCGGGATCGGTGTTGGGATAATGTGTTGCGGCCCATGCTGCTGGATTAGCTTGGTTCAAAGCACGGGCTCTATCCTCTAGTGCTTTAATGGCTGCTTGATTAATTCTTGTCCTTTCCTCATTGTTAAACAAAGTCATTAATAACTGCTGGCAATCAGCCCATGTCGGGTTATGTGTCTGTACTATTGAGGTGAACAGATCAGTCATAGCTTGTGGTTTCTCAGTATACGAGGAATTGTGGGTCTTCCAGTTTAAAAGATCGGTTGTAGTGAATGGGACATATACGAAGACTGGGTCAGCGTGTGCCATTTGACCTGCGGCATCGATATAGGCTGACCCGGGATTCAGGCGAAGAGGCATCTGATAGTGCTTTAATTGTTGGGTACCGGTCAGTTGTCGGGTTTGTATGGGGCTACGTAGAGGGGCGTCAGTCATGGGTTCCGGTCGGGGAGAGATAGGGCATGGGGATGTGGGAACTTGGTTTTGTAAATAAAACACTTCGAGTCGAGCTAGATGAAGCTTGACCGGAAGTCTGAAGTGGCGCCAAATCAGGATATTCGGATTTAATGGGGGTTGGTTCTGATTCCGGAAGGGGAGATTTAGTACGAGGGGGGGTGGATCCTGTACTGGAGGAGGAAGCGGAAGTGGATGAGGGTAATGAGGGGAGGGGTGCAGGACTTCCTGCATTTGCAACACTTCCTCTTAACGGAAAGTAAGGGGGCGGCAAAGGGATCTCGGACTCAGGGGGCGTGTCCAAAATGGGCCTAAAACCAGTCCTAGTGGACAAACAAGTCCTAGCTACCATGAGGCGACATTGCTCCTCGTGGCATGTCTGAAGCCATTTTGGCGAGTCATTTACGGCCTGTCTCCAGCAGTCAATATAAGGAAACTGGCCGTAAAGTTCAGGCCTACCTGATACAGCCACGTGTAAGCGCTGTACCAGAGTTGGATCCAAACTGCCACGTGGCGGCCATGCCGCAACCAAAGTAGGCCACTCCCTAGTACACAAAGTGACCAAACGTACAGGAGACATTTTAACCCCAAAATCACAAGTTTTGAATCCCTTTTTAAAATTCTTCACCATACAACCTAAGGGATCCGGAATCGTTGACTGCGACGCACCCATACTTAACAATGGAACGTCGTCGACAACGAATACTATACACGCGTACTATTCAACAGTCACACCCGTTTCCTCTGGCAACAGCACCACGTGGTACAGTTACCAAGTGAAACTTATACAATAACACAATGAACACTCAGGGAATTCCCGTACACACACAGCTGTTACACCAGTCACTATATAATCAATATTATGCCCTTTGGCGTAACTATACAGTCACCCACGCTATAATTCTCTATATACGAATTACCCGTCTATAACACACCCCAGTAACATCGTCTTTTACAAATAGCGGTTACAGTACGGTTAGCATAGGTCAAAGCACAAGTTAAGGTCACAATACAATTATTAGTGGTTATGGTGTTAAAACATGCAATAGACGACAATGATTAGTACTTATATACAGTGTCAGTAAATATACAGGGTTATGGTACCGTGCACTATAATACAGCAACACACTATTAACACTCTCGCTAGACGGCTGAGCTCGCGCTATCTAACAAGATATACACTTTACTAAACAATCTTTATCACATTTACAATTCCCAACTAAACTATTGGCCAGTACCTTGAATGGACTACCTAAAACTATATACACCCGTTTTGGTTAGCCACACTGCCCAATCACCACATATAGCGAGCTAGAGAACCGAATTTACACAGGCGCCTCTTAGTCGCACTATCAAAAGTCTAGTGGGTTCCAAATTTACACGCCTTCCCACTTAGCCCAGATAGGTTGAGAGCTAGCGAACCGAATTTACACAGGCGCCGCTTAGTCTCCCGGTCCCTCCGACCTAGCGAACGTAATATACACCCTAGAACGCTAGTCTAGACAAGACACCGGTGTCCGGCTAGGGCTATTTACACCAGGACCCCGCCTGACTAACAAAATCAAACGGTCTGACTAAAGAGCGTTCGATCGAGCGGTGCGCCTTCGCTCCTTCCCTCCGACAGAGGGGGCAGATACACAGATTCAAACCCCTTTGGGCCTACCGCACAATCGGTATACCCCTAGTGGGTCCTGCCGTCTAAAACAGCAGTTGTCTTACCTCCTCGTTCCTGAACCTGAGTTCACACTCATCGACGGGGACACCCCAGCACTTCTTACGTAGAGGCCGATGATCTCCTGGACAACGGACCAGTGGCGCCGAGACGAAGGGAGGTCCACGCAGAAGTTCAGGGGTGCAGCCGTAGAGAACGTGGGCAAAGATAGACCGTCTCACGCCTCTGCCTCTCAGCTACCGTTGAACGATGAGCTTCCCGGCCAATGCACCAAATGATACCGGAGAAACTGACGGAAGCGAAGCACAGAGAGATGGACACAGGTTTCTTCAGGAAGGAAGAGATTCTTTATTGGATCACCGATCGGGACTCAGAGGGACTAATGTCACCAAAATACAGCAAGTTCTGAGCCCCGGACAATAGTGCAGGCTCCTTATATAGGCACATAACTCCTCCCATATTAAGCTCCACCCGCACATTCTCTTAACCAATCAACACAAATAAGAATTAACTTCCTGTTTGACCGCATGGCCTGTCCAGCACAATGGAGGAGGGGAATACTATATCCTGTATTCTTGCACATGCTCCGTACACTACTGATCGTATCTTGCCTCGTGCAACCAACTGATCGATACGTCAGCATATGCACGTACACATGCCACGTGGTAATCTCGGCCTACTAAATTTATTTTTACCGAGATTCCACCACAACTGGACTTCAGAAAAACACAATTTTTTTCTGCTGCAGAATAATTGTTTTTCTCTAGTATACATCAAGATAGAACCTATGGCAAGAGACATGCAAATAATCGCTCCAAAAAAAATTCCAGTAACATTGTGGTTGGGTAACAAGACAAGGTACTGCAGTAAGTAATGAAAGGTAATTTAAACAAAGCCTGATGGTATTCGCCCACGAGGACTTAAGGAGGGAAGTGTGCAAATAAGCAAACCTCTCTTTTTAGTCTTTCAGGATTATTTTATTTCAGGAATCACTGGAGAAATGCAAGTTTTGTTCCTTTATTCAAAAAGGGTTCAAAATCTCTGCCTGGAAATTATAGCCATGCAAGCGTAACTTCTGTGGCTGGGAAAGTATCTGAAGGGTTATTATAAGATAGTATTCAGGAATTTATTGGGAATAACAATGTCATTAGCAGAAATCAGCATGATTTTATGAAACATTAATCATGTCCACCTAAATTAATAGAATTTTACAAAAAAGCAACTAGAAGTATAGATTAAGGTGTTGAGGTGGATGTGATCTACTTGGATTTTGCAAAGGAATGTGGTTCTAAATAGTGATGTCGCGAACATAAAATTTTCCGTTCGCAAGCGGCGAAAGCGAACTTCCGCAAACGTTCGAGCACGGGCGAACCGGGCGAACCGTCATAGACTTTAATAGGCAGGTGAATTTTAAAACCCACAGGGACTCTTTCTGGCCACAATAGTGATGGAAAAGTTGTTTCAAGGGGACTAACACCTGGATTGTGGCATGCCTGAGGGGGATCCATGGCAAAACTCCCATGGAAAATTACATAGTTGATGCAGAGTCTGGTTTTAATCCATAAAGGGCATAAATCACCTAACATTCCTAAATTGTTTGGAATAACGTGCTTTAAAACATCAGGTATGATGTTGTATCGATCAGGTAGTGTAAGGGTTACGCCCGCTTCACAGTCACAGACCAAACTCCCCGTTTAACGTACCGCAAACAACCGCAAACAGTCCATTTGCACAACCGCAAACTCCCCATTTGCACAAGGTTGGATACCAAGCTAGCCATGTCCCGTTCCTTGTCCTCACTCATGTCATTGAAGGTCTCTTCCTCCACCCAGCCACGTACAACACCAAGGTTCCCCGAAAGGTGACAACAAGCCCCCTGAATTTTTTTTTTAAATGTACACTACTGTTACACCAGATATTAGTTGCACTGATGTGACACTGTGCCCTGGCAGGCCCTGAAACGCGCACGTGTGAAGGAAACTGACTGCTATTATATTACAGTTTTGTGACACCAGATATGAGTGGTGACACTGGGACCACCTTAAAAATATTGGATATCGCTAAAAATCATGATCACTATATACTTTCTCTACAAACCTCTAAAACGAACCAAACTACTCATCCATCCGCTATACCACTTTATCCCACCTAGAACTAGTGCCCAGTTAAAATACTTGACTCTTACTTACCCACACTCAGTCATGCCACACACATTTCACCACTACTCTCACTGAATCCCTCTGACTATGGCTAAATTCATCTTCTACATCAGAACACTACTCCTAAGATTGGGTTGTATCCATGCCTCGGGTCTTTCATTTAGAATAGGGGCAGCTTCGGTCTCCTTCAACACTGACACTCCAGTGCATATTATTAAAAGATTGGGCAGATGGAAATCCTCAGTCTACAACCGTTATATTCCTCATCCCGAGAAAGAAATGAGGAAAGCTTTTAAAAGTTTGGCTTTGTAAATTTGATGCAATAAGTGTGTTTTTCTTTAATACCTTTTCACACTCTTTGCATGAACCCGATTTACATATATTACTAATATGTTTCTGAACATATATATTATATTATTCACTCACTCACTCACTCTCTGGGCCGGCCTAAGACATCATGCTGCCTAGGTCCAACGATAAATGACTATGGGGGATAATGTATAATAAACACAGGTTACTGGCTATGGGGGGGGATAATGTATAATAAACACTGGTTACTGGCTATGGGAGGATAATGTATAATAAGCACAGGTTACTGGCTATGGGGAGGATAATGTATAATAAACACAGGTTACTGGTTGTGGTGGGATAATGTATAATAAACACAGGTTACTGGCTATGGGAGGATAATGTATAATAAACACAGGTTACTGGCTATGGGAGGGATAATGTATAATAAACACAGGTTACTGGCTATGGGGGGATAATGTATAATAAACACAGGTTACTGGCTATGGGAAGGATAATGTTTAATAAACACATAGGCGTGAGCAGCCTATTGCATTAGGGTGTGCACCCTAAAGCACAAACACACGCCGCATGTGTATGTGTGTATATATATATATATATATATATATATATATATACACACACACACACACACTGCTGTGTGTGTGTGTGCTGTTAGTGTGCTGTGTGTAAGGGTGCTGCTGTGTGTGTGTATGTGTGAGGGTGCTGTTAGTGTGATGTGTGTGAGGGTGCTGGTAGTGTGCTATGTGGGTGAGGGTGTTTGTGTGTGTGCAGGGCCGGCCTTAGGGGTGTGCGAGCTGTGCGGCCGCACAGGGCGCCATGGAGCAGGGGGCGCCGTGCGGCCGCACAGCCGGCAGGGATTTAAAAAAAAAAATAAACATTTTTTTTTTAATTTGCAGCGGGGGCGGAGCTTACCGTGCAGCGGGGCGGAGCTAAAAGCGCAGTAAAACTGCTGCAGGGGAAGCAGGAAGGAGTCCCTGCTTCCCCACCAAACAGTCACCAGGAGCTGCACTGCCTCAACAATGAACTCCACAGGTAACTGTGTGCTTGTCATGTGAGTGTGACTCTCTGCCTGTGTGTATTACTGTCTGTGTGTGTGTATGACTGTCTGCCTCTGTGTGTCTGTGTGTATTACTGTCTGTGTGTGTGTGTATATGACTCTCTGCCTGTGTGTATTACTGTCTGTGTGTATCACTGTCTGCCTATGTGTGTCTGTGTGTATGACTGTCTGCCTGTGTGTGTGTATTACTGTCTGTGTATGTGTGTATATGACTGCCTGCCTCTGTGTGTGTGTCTGTGTGTATGACTGTCTGCCTGTGTGTGTGTGTATTACTGTCTGTGTGTGTGTGTGTGTGTGTGTGACTGTCTGCCTCTGTGTGTCTGTGTATATGACTGTCTGCCTCTGTGTGTCTGTGTGTATGACTGTCTGCCTGTGTGTGTATTACTGTCTGTGTGTGTATGACTGTCTGCCTGTGTGTGTCTGTGTGTATGACTGTCTGCGTGTGTCTGTGTGTATGACTGTCTGCCTGTGTGTGTATTACTGTCTGTGTATGTGTGTATATGACTGCCTGCCTCTGTGTGTCTGTGTGTATGACTGTCTGCCTGTGTGTGTGTATTACTGTCTGTGTGTGTGTGTGTGTGTGTGTGACTGTCTGCCTCTGTGTGTCTGTGTATATGACTGTCTGCCTCTGTGTGTCTGTGTGTATGACTGTCTGCCTGTGTGTGTGTATTACTGTCTGTGTGTGTGTATGACTGTCTGCCCCTGTGTGTATGACTGTCTGCCTCTGTGTGTCTGTATGTATGACTGTCTGCCTGTGTGTTTGTGTTTGTGTGTATTACTGTCTGTGTGTGTGTATGACTGTCTGCCTGTGTGTGTCTGTGTGTATGACTGTCTGCGTGTGTCTGTGTGTATGACTGTCTGCCTGTGTGTGTCTGTGTGTATGACTGTCTGCGTGTGTCTGTGTGTATTACTGTGTGTCTGTGTGTATTACTGTCTGTGTATGTGTGTATATGACTGCCTGCCTCTGTGTGTGTGTCTGTGTGTATGACTGTCTGCCTGTGTGTGTGTGTATTACTGTCTGTGTGTGTGTGTGTGTGTGACTGTCTGCCTCTGTGTGTCTGTGTATATGACTGTCTGCCTCTGTGTGTCTGTGTGTATGACTGTCTGCCTGTGTGTGTATTACTGTCTGTGTGTGTATGACTGTCTGCCTGTGTGTGTCTGTGTGTATGACTGTCTGCGTGTGTCTGTGTGTATGACTGTCTGCCTGTGTGTGTATTACTGTCTGTGTATGTGTGTATATGACTGCCTGCCTCTGTGTGTCTGTGTGTATGACTGTCTGCCTGTGTGTGTGTATTACTGTCTGTGTGTGTGTGTGTGTGTGACTGTCTGCCTCTGTGTGTCTGTGTATATGACTGTCTGCCTCTGTGTGTCTGTGTGTATGACTGTCTGCCTGTGTGTGTGTATTACTGTCTGTGTGTGTGTATGACTGTCTGCCCCTGTGTGTATGACTGTCTGCCTCTGTGTGTCTGTATGTATGACTGTCTGCCTGTGTGTTTGTGTTTGTGTGTATTACTGTCTGTGTGTGTGTATGACTGTCTGCCTCTGTGTGTCTGTGTGTATGACTGTCTGCGTGTGTCTGTGTGTATGACTGTCTGCCTGTGTGTGTCTGTGTGTATGACTGTCTGCGTGTGTCTGTGTGTATGACTGTCTGCGTGTGTGTGTGTGTATGACTGTCTGCCTCTGTGTGTGTCTGTGTGTATGACTGTGTGTGTCTGTGTGTATTACTGTCTGCCTCTGTGTGTGTCTGTGTGTATTACTGTCTGTGTCTGTGTGTATGACTGACTGTCTGCCTGTGTGTTTCTGTGTGTGTGAGACTGTCTGCCTTTGTGTGTCTGTGTGTGTATGACTGTCTTCCTGTGTGTGTGTGTGGCCGTTTGACTCTGTGTGTGTGTGTGTGTGTGTGTCACATACAACCAATAAACGCATATCACACACTGTTAATACACCCATTACAAATATCACACATAGCATACATATCACACACAGTCATCACACCTACTATCACATACACAGACAACACAAACATTACAGCATACATGGATGACGAGGGGGGGGGGCGCTGTGAAGATTTTTCGCACAGGGCGTCTAAATGCCTAAGGCCGGCCCTGTGTGTGTGTGTTTGTGAGGGTGCTGTTTGGGTGTGAGGGTGTGTGTGTTTGTTAGGGTCCTGTTAGTGTGCTATGTGTGTGAGGGTGCTGTTTGTGTGATGTGTGTGTGATGGTGCTGTTTGTGTGATGTGTGTGGGTGTCGTGTATTTGTGAGGGTGCTGTTAGTGTGCTGTGTGTGAGGGTATTGTGTGTTTGTGAGAGTGTGGTTAGTGTACTGTGTGTGTGAGCGTGCTGTGTGTGGGTGCTGTATGTGTACTGTATGTGTGTGGGTGCTGTGTGTGTGCTGTTTGTGTGAGGGTGCTGTATTTCTGTAGGTGCTGTTTGTGTATGGCTACTTTATGTGTGTGGGTGCTGTATTTTTGGAGGGATTGTGGAGGTGGGGGCAGATTAGTAAATATCCCCCCTCCCTTCGTACTTTATGTAGGGAGGGGGGATCCTTGCTGCCATGTGCCATCCCTGGTGGTCCAGTGGAGAGTTAACTCTAGCCTGCGGGGCTAGAGTTAACTCTCGCGAGATCTGAGCATTGCCACGGCAACGCTAAGATATCGCGAGAGGAACCTGGCGGAGCTGCTGTCTGGAGTTCCCCGGGTCCTCTCCTGCCTCCCTCCATGCTGCTGTGGGCCGGTGAGGTAGATCTTTGATCTCCCCGCCGGCCCATGGAGGCTTAGAGCAGAGCCGGCACTCAGATAGTGCCGGTTCTGTGTGAGCCGACAGGGGAGAATAAAGTCCTGGGGAATAAAGTGTGGGAACTCTCCCAAGATCCCCCCCCCCCAAAAAAAAAATAATATACACTCCAATGTGTGTGTGTGTGTGTATATATATGTGCACACACACACACTGATATGCATACTCAGACACAAACACATTCAGACACACACACTCATACATTCACAGACAAACATACACACACACACATTCACATACACTGACACACACTCATACATTCACAGATACACATACGCACACACATTCATATACACACACACATTCACAGACACTGACACACACTCATACATTCACAGACACACATATACACACACATTCAGACACACACATACACTGACACATATACACACACATTCACAGACACACATACACATTCACAGACATACACACACACATACACTGACACATATACACACATTCACAGACATACACACACACACACATACACTGACACATATACACACACATTCACAGACACACAAATTATAATTTTTTAATGAAAAAATGTCCACCCAGCCTCCCTACCTGGAGTGCTGGCATGGACTTGTCCCTGGGGTCCTGTGGGTCGGGCGCCTGTCTTCATCTCAGCCGCGGCGAGGGAGCTGTGTGCTCTCTGCTTCCTCTCACCGCGCGGGCTGTCTGCTGTAGCTGGGAGCCGGAATATGACGTCATATTCCGGCTCCGGCATCAGCAAACGGCGTGCGGCGAGAGGAATCAGAGAGCACACAGCTCCCTCGCCGCGGCTGTGATAAAGACAGGCGCCCGACCGGGGTGGGGGGGCTTGGGGTCCATCACCTCTTGCCCCCCCATGAAAGGGGAAGGAAGGGGGGCATTTGGGGGCGCTGAGTGCCTGCAGGAACAGTGTTCCTGCTCATAAAAAGTGCAGGAACTCCGTTCCTGCAGGACTTAATCCATAGGCGTGCCGCTGGGATTAGGGTGTGCCCAGGCACACCCGGCACACCCCGTGCGCATGCCTATGAATAAACACAGGTTACTGGCTATGGGACAGTAACCTGTGTTAATGTATAATAAACACAGGTTACTGGCTATGGGAGGGATAATGTATAATAAACACAGGTTACTGGCTATGGGGGGATAATGTATAATAAACACAGGTTACTGGCTATGGAGGGATAATGTATAATAAACACAGGTTACAGGCTATAGGAGGATAATGTATAATAAAAACAGGTTACTGGCTATGGGGGGATAATTTATAATAAACACAGGTTACTGGCTATGGGGAGGATAATGTATAATAAACACAGGTTACTGGCTATGGGAGGGATAATGTATAATAAACACAGGTTACTGGCTATGGGGAGGATAATGTATAATAAACACAGGTTACTGGCTATGGGGGGATAATGTATAATAAACACAGGTTACTGGCTATGGAGGGATAATGTATTATCAACGCAGGTTACTGGCTATGGGAGGATAATGTATTATCAACGCAGGTTACTGGCTATGGGAGGATAATGTATAATAAACACAGGTTACTGGCTATGAGAGGGATAATGTATAATAAACACAGGTTACTGGCTATGGGGGGTAATGTATAATAAACACAGGTTACTGGCTATGGAGGGATAATGTATAATAAACACAGGTTACTGGCTATGGGAGGATAATGTATAATGAACACAGGTTACTGGCTATGGGAGGATGATGTATAATAAACACAGGTTACTGGCTATGGGGGGGATAATGTATAATAAACACAGGTTACTGGCTATGGGAGTGATAATGTATAATAAACACAGGTTACTGGCTATGGGAGGATAATGTATAATAAGCACATTTTACTGGCTATGGGGGGGGATAATGTATAATAAACACAGGTTACTGGCTATGGGAGGGATAATGTATAATAAACACAGGTTACTGGCTATGGGAGGATAATGTATAATAAACACAGGTTACTGGCTATGGGGGGATAATGTATAATAAACACAGGTTACTGGATATGGGGAGGATAATGTATAATAAACACAGGTTACTGGCTATGGGAGGGATATTGTATAATAAACACAGGTTACTGGCTATGGGAGGGATAATGTATAATAAACACAGGTTACTGGCTATGGGAGGATAATGTATAATAAACACAGGTTACTGGCTATAAAGGGATAATGTATAATAAACACAGGTCACTGGCTATGGGAGGATACTGTATAATAAACACAGGTTACTGGCTATGGGGGGATAATGTATAATAAACACAGGTTACTGGTTGTGGGGGGATAATGTATAATAAACACAGGTTACTGGCTATGGAGGGATAATGTATAATAAACACAGGTTACTGGCTATGGGAGGATAATGTATAATAAACACAGGTTACTGGCTATGGGAGGATAATGTATAATAAACACAGGTTATTGGCTATGGGGAGGATAATGTATAATAAACACAGGTTACTGGCCATGGGAGGATAATGTATAATAAACACAGGTTACTGGCTATGGGGGGATAATGTATAATAAACACAGGTTACTGGCTATGGGAGGATAATGTATAATAAACACAGGTTACTGGCTATGGAGGATAATGTATAATAAACACAGGTTACTGGCTATGGAGGATAATATAAAATAAACACAAACACAAAACACAAAAAAAAAAAAAATGAATGCAGCTTCAGAATTAATCTAAATTGTATGCCGTCTAGGAGGTGGGAGGGTCTGCTGCTGATTGGCTGAAATGTGTCTGCTGACTGTGAGGTACAGGGTCAAAGTTTACTCAATGATGACGAATAGGGGCGGCCCGAACATCGAATATGTTCGCCATCCGTGGCAAACGCGAACACGCTCTGTTCGCCAGGAACTATTCGCCAGCGAACCGTTCGGGACATTACTAGTTCTAAACAATAGGTTAGTGTTAAAAGAAATTGGACTAAATTTAAATTATTGTTCTAAGGTAGAACATTGGCTTAAAGACAGAGTACAGAGAGTTGTCATTAATGGTACACTTTCAAGCTGGACAAAATTGGTACGTGATATCCCTCAGGGTTCAGTTATGGGAACACTTCTATTTAACATATTTATAAATGATCTTGAAAGCGACATCAAAAGTCACGTGTAATTGTTTGCAAATGTTGCAAAACTAGGAAAGGCAATACAGTGTAAGCATGATATTACTTCTTGGGAGCAGGATTTACATAGATTAGAGGAATGGCAGATTCAATTTAATGTAGACAAATGAAAATTTATGCATTTGGGGGTAAACAATGCACAAAAAACTTACACCCTAAATGGTAGTGACTCAGGGTATAACACCACATGAGAAGGATTTGGGAATTGTTATAAATAACAAACGAGGCAACAATGTTCAATGTCAATCAGCAGTTGCTAAGGCCAGTGGCCAGTAAGGCATTGTCATGTATTAAATAGGGCATTAATTCTCAGGATGAAAATATAATTCTGCCTCTTTATATATCTATGGTGCGATTTTGGGCACCTGTTCTAAAGAAGGATATGGCACTAGAAAAAAAAAATTAATATGAGAAATAATTGAGAAACATTTAGTTATGAAGAAAGGTTAACAAATGTAAAACTGTATAGTTTATAAAAACAGCATCTCAGAAGGGATATGATAATATTATAAAATATATTCTGGGTCAATACAAACATTGTCTGGAAATCTATTCCTTAAAAGGGGTTCACAAAGGACAAGGTTACCCACTTGGGCTGAATGAAAGGAGATTTAGACTATGGCACAGTAAGAACAATTTTCTGGAATTCTGTTCCTGAATATGTGGTTTAATCAAAGTCTGTACAGATGTTTAAACATCAGTTGGATGAATACTTGGAAAAACATAATATTCATGGATATTGTTTGTAATATGTGGGATAACAGAGATCTGACTGCCATTCTGGGGTTGAGATTGAATTTTATTCCTAGTTTGTTAAAAAAAACTGCATAGCGGTTCAAACTGTTTTTTTTTTTTTCTGGAAAAACTATTTGGACAAACTAAAAGGGTGTGAAAATGGGCCAATTAGTGTACTACAAAATTCAGTGACTTACCTGAATCCAGCACCGATGTCCCTGGGAGCTAGGTCACTTAGCCGGCGGGGGAGACCTTATGCGCATGCATGGCAGTGGCTTTGTTCGCATTAGGATTTCCCCATAGAAAAGCAATGATTTCCTAAGGGTAAAATCTGACACTGGAGGACCTCATGCAGAGCGACACTGCACCTACACCACTTCAATGAGCTGAAGTGGTCTGGGTGCCTACAGTGTCCCTTAAGCCAAAGTTCTTTGGTGTTTTGAGTAACCCTTTAACAATCAAACCTAAAAGAATACATATTGTTTTCTTTAATTTCTGTCCTCTATTTGCCTCACTTAGATACATTGTTGACAGTGGGACAATGCCATTAGTTAAAGAATGTTGTTATAGTGTCTCACAGTGAACATCTTATGGCTGTAAGGTATTACTCTACAGCATATCGTTATCATTTATGGTACATAGTACAGAGGGTAAGCTGATGAGGTTAAATTACAAGGCGCATCTGTAAACAAGATTCTGTAATTACTTAAGGTAAATTGCATTAATAAAATTAACTGAGCGTGCACCGCCACACTTTAATTAAAAAAATTGGGTAATTTAACAAAATTTATGACTGAATCCAAAGCTAGTTTTCTCAGCTGCCAGAATAATAATGTTATTACCTCTCTCTATATCAGATTTAGGATATTAGTCTGTATTCATTCTGACGCCATTTAAAAATTGGATATAACAGTTGATGATGTCCTAAAATATAAAGGATGAGGCTTACTCCAGTGTCAGGTAACACTGATTGCTAATAATAGAAGAAAAAAAAGGTTTACATCAGCACTCTGTTGTTAAACAATAAAAATTAGTACCATATATATTCGAGTATAAGACGAGTTTTTCAGCACATTTTTTGTGCTGAAAACCCCCTACTCGTTTTATACTCGAGTGAGTGTCTGTATTATGGCAACTTACATTGCCATAATACAGACAAGGGGCTGTTGGGGGCTGGCAGAGAGCGTTTACTTACCTTTCCTGCAGCTCCTGTCAGCTCCCTTCTCTCACCTCCGGTCCGGTTAGCTCCATCTGCAAGTCTCGCGGGAGCCGCGGGGTCAGAGCTCCACGCGGCACTCACACCGCGAGACTTGCAGAGGCAGCTGACCGGACCGGAAGTGAGAGAAGGGAGCTGACAGGAGCTGCCAGCCCCCCTCCACTGAACTGCCAATGCCACTGGACCACCAGGGAATGAGAGCCCCCCTCCCTAGCCAGCTAACAAGCAGGGAAAGGGGACAAAAAAAATATAAATACAATTTTAAATAATAAAATAAAAATAATATAAAAAAAATAAAATATAATATATATATAAAAAAATTATATTAAAATAATAATAATAATAATAATAATAATAATAATAATAATAATAATATAAAAAAATATTAAAATAATAACAATAATGTTATGGACAAAAAAATAATAAAAATGCCCACCCCCCCCCCACCAAGGCTCTGCATCACACACACACACACACACACACACACACACACTGCATTCATACACACACACTGCACTCATACACACACACTGCACTCATACACACACTGCACTCATACACACACACACTGCACTCATACACACACACTGCATTCATTCACACACACACTGCACTCATACACACACACTGCACTCATACACACACTGCATTCATACACACACACACTGCATTCACACACACACACACACACACACACACACACACACACGCAGCACTCATACACACACACACACACTGCATTCATACACACACACACTGCACTCATACACACACACTGCACTCATACACACACTGCACTCATACACACACACTGCACTCATACACACACACTGCATTCATTATATACACACACTGTAAATAAATATTCAATTAATATAATTTTTTGGGGGATCTAATTTTATTTAGAAATTTACCAGTAGCTGCTGCATTTCCCACCCTAGTCTTATACTCGAGTCAATAAGTTTTCCCAGTTTTTTTGGGTAAAATTAGGGGTCTCGACTTATATTCGGGTCGACTTATACTCGAGTATATACGGTAATCCAAATTTCGCTGCAGCCAATGAGTGTACAGTGCTCAAATGCAAGAAATGAAACAGGGTGCAAGAGAATACTGAGAATGGACAACAGCTCAAGTTGCTTGGCCTTCGGTATGTCCCCACTTATCTTGTGTCACTAGAAATAAAACCTAGGCCATTTGCATATCAGACTGATCACACTCAACAGGACAGTACAGATCCGAAATGCAGGCCTTCTCTCTCTGCATGAGCGATAGAGTAATCCCAGACGATTGTTAGGCCTTGTCAGTGAGTTATAGAGGATGTCCCTCTAGGCACCGTGAGCAAGGTGTCCACGTCTGGATTACACTTTAAACTTTTTTATAGTGCTCAAATGCACAAAATAAACATACAGTATCTACATAATACATGTGATAATAATATAGTAATATATAATATATATGACACTAAACAGCAATTTCAAAGTAATAGTTTTATTTAAAAACACCTCGGGGTTTAGTTACCGTATATGATCATATTTGGCTTATTCTTGGCAGGTTGTACTCTAGAAAACCAGGTCAACTCCCCGGTTTTGCACCCCTTTCTGTCACAGGTGCCTCATTCAAGGGCCCAATTTAATCTTGACCTGCAGAGAGTCCCAGGAGGATGGATTCCCCAAGTAAGTGGATTAATCTCATAAGAGCAGGCATTAGGCTGCATTTACATTTGTTACCTCCAAATACCCCTAAGCCCTCCATATTACCTAGTTCCTGGACGCCAACATCTTTGTGTGCGTAGATGAAGTCCATGTGGGACACATTATCTGCCCACACTAGATTTGTTTTCATCTATTCATTCATTTGTCAAAAAGACGAATAAATTAATAGAAATTTCAAACGAATGAAAGAAGATCTCTTTGTTCGTTCGTTTTATTACAAGTAGGGAGCTACTGGCTCGCAGCTCTCTCCTTGTAAAATGTAAAAATAGAAGCGGCAGGGAACAGTGCTCCTTGTCACTTGCTAAGTCGACCCTCTATGGGGGTCGATATGAGCATAAGGGAGATTTAAATCTCCAGAATGCCCCTACTCACTATGCCGCGAGTAGGGGCTTGACTACTGTTGTAAAAAAAAAAGCCCCCACCCTAACAAATGGCCTCATGGTGGGGCATCTATTAACTAGCGGGGGTGACATAGTGTCACCCCCAAACCTCCACCCGTGCCCACAAGTGGGGGCTATAAAAGTAAATGGGTTACATAGTTTCCCCCGTGGCCCCCTTGCATGAGCGGTGGGTGGGGGCCCTAAATGAAAATGTAGGTGGGTGGAGGCCCTAAATGAAAATTTTGGGGGGGACCTACTGTCCTCCCCCCTGGCCCCCACCCATAAGCCTTGGGTTTAGAACTATGATTGGTTGCTTTCAATCAACCAATCAGAGAGTTATGAGTCAAATTACACAGCATGGGAACATTCCAAAGAACTTTCTCATGTTGTGTAAAATGACACAGATCACTCTGGTTGGATTTCAAGCCAACCAATCAGAGCGCTGTGACAGGTAAATGTGGAGACTTACATGTCAGTCTCTTCATTTACCTGTCAGAGCACTCTGCTTGGTTGGCTTAAATCAACCAATTAGAGTGCTCTTAGTCTAATTGCAGGGTGTGGGAAGACTGAATAAGCCTTTCCCCGTCCTGCAGAGCTCATCTTGCACTGTACCCTTGCTGGGTGAATATGGATGTAGCAAACTCACCCCTTTAAGAGAGTTTGCCATGAGCTTTTGGAGGGCCTGCTTGCCAGACTCCTGCCATGTGACCATGGCCCTAGGGGTATTGCCCTTTAAAGACAGTATTTGGGCATATTGTATTTTACTGCACTTTAAGTACTTTAAGGCCCTTTAAGGCCCTTTAAGTACTTTGGGAAAATACCTGCAGTTTTAGGTTGGCACTTCGGATGCCGCCGAAGTGCTGAAGTAGTCGAAGTGACGCCATTAGAAAACTGAACATGTGGCAGCAGCCATTTTAAACCAATCAAATGCGGTCAGCGGTGTGTGCCATTAAATCTATGGAACTGTTTTCGGCTACCCAATTGCACGAACACCGCTGACCTGTACTTTCTCCTCCACTTCGACACTGTCGCTGGAGACTCAGTCACGTTTGAAGATTCGAACGCTTGTTCGAATGGGACTTGGCCATTTTTCAGTGAGAAATTGACCAACCGCACAGCTCAAATCTATGGAACTGTTTTGGGCAGGAAAATGTGCTTGCGGTCGGTCATAAAGGGACCTCCACCTAACTTTTGAACCCCTGGATGGATTCATGTGATTTTTACATATGTTGCTCCCCAAGTTATGCTGATCACAGATAATATAAGAAAAATATACGTTTTATTCATATGTGATGTAAAATCAGGGAGTTATAAAAATGTATAAAAAGTTAGATTTTTCAGCTTGGAGATAATTGAGTATATAAAGTAAGTAACTCAATTATCTCCCAAGCAGAGGGGAGGGAATATGTGGGATGTAACCATTGTTTGATTGGCTAATGCATAATTGTCTGTGGGCGTCTCCCTTGCATGGGAGAAATGCTTAAAAACAGGGTACGTGGAATAAAACATCAGTTCTGCTCCTCATACTGTGTGTCGTCCAGTTATTTGGAAAGGTGATGGGATATTATTGGATTGTCTTACTGATCGTGCCTGCTACTCTATTGGATTATTTTATTTATTACTGTGGAGGTTTCTCCTGGGTTAACTACTTGTTCCTGAGCCACACTAGGATTTCCAGCGGAAATAGTCTGTGAGAGACCAGCGTTCCGCTACAAAGGATTACTTTTTTAGCATCTGGCTTTTTTTTCGTCTGATTTTTGTTTGCGCTGGGGTTTTTTATTTTATTTTCCGCGGGGCACAGGCTGCTCACTGTTTACTAAAGCGAGTAGAGGCAGATTAATTACTAATACCAAGTAATTTTCACTTAATATTAGTAAAGTTGGCTAAGAAAGACCAATCTTGGTCTTTCAGCCTTTTGGTAGATAGCTCCCTGATGCCGTGGGAATTAGGGAGCTATCTACTAAGCGGCTCAAAAGATGCAGCCACAAATGGATTAGAATTTCATTCATTCAAATGAAATTTCGAACCGAACAAAAGTCCAGAATTTCGTCCTAACATAAATGGACAAACTAGTCTCATTCTGTTAGGGTGAAATTCAGTAGTTTTGCCGGCATTCGGGAATACGGAAAGGAGGCATCGCGAGAACATGGAGGAAAGGTGAGAATTGTGGGAAAATTGCTTTGACCACAGGAAACAGAGCACACATTGTTCCTCCGCTGGTCAAAGCTGGTCAAGTGTAGGAATCCTCCATAAGACAAAGTTGTCCCTACTTTGTCTTATGTTTTAAAGAAAACTAGAGCAGACAGGAAGAAACGAAGACCAGATCCTGACAGAGGGAGAGAAGAGGAAGTGATTAAAGAAAGATAAGTTCGGCATGACAGTGTCACTTTAACACAGATTACCACAATATTATATGTTCAGTAGGAGATTGACAACCAGCGGACCACAGATCCGTTACCCTCGAGGCACTCCTGGCACCATAACCACTACAACCATGGTAGAGTGTACCGTTAACACAAGTAAATCAAGCATAGGTGGTCATTCACTAAAATATCTCTGTTGATAGTTCTCAAACACAGCCCAATATGTGTTATTGGCAGCAATAGTATCCATCCCACTCAAAGTAACACGTGGTGCTCCCTCAAGTTTAATCTTGAGACCTATCTACACTCTAATTATGATTACAAATTATTTATTTATTGCTGACTGGACATCAGTTATGCACGTTTTACAACCTGAATAAATATTACAGCAAAATTCCTTTAATAGAATGTCAAAACTACCTCGATGATTTTTGGAACAAAACACAGATTTCATAAGTTAAACAATCCCCAGATGAACTACAAACTGGCCTCCAATTATAACGTGGCCACATTCATTTCCAATAAATGTCTCTTATGTGATTAGATCATCACCACTCTTTTCATAATGGTAAAAACTCAAAGTCACTGTTAAACCAAGGAGAATCAGGCAGAGACAGGTTCTATATCTTAAAATTATGCACCCTGTCGCACTGCAAAAATTGTACCACAGGACACGTTTAGAGAACATGTGGAGTCCCTGTCTCCATGTATCAGAGCTGGTTCGGCAGCACAAGGTGGTTAGGCAGGTGGTTTTAATGTTGTGGCTGATCAGTGTGTATATATATCTATATACAGTCAAGCAGAAAAGAACGTACACCCTCTTTGATTTATTTGGCTTTACATACTAGGACATAATAACAACCATCTGTTCATTAGCACGTCTTAAAATTAGGTAAATACAACCTCAGATGAACAACAACACATTACACCTTGCACCGTGTCTTGATTTAACAAAAATAAAGCCACAATGGAGAAGTCATGTGTCAACTCCAAAGATGTGCTAGATGACCATACATGCAGCCTGGTGGTCATCATGGGGCCTATGTTCTCATGGGGTACATGGATTCCTCACAAGGCTCATTAGCCAAAGAGGATGGAGATAAAAAAGGACCACAACAGGAATTGCACAGTGAGGATGAGAACAACCAACCAGGGACCACTGGACTACAGACCCAAACTGCTGCAGTGCAATAAAGTTGATCTATTTCTGGTTTGTTTGTGTATTTAATTAATCTACATTTTTTTTTTAAATTCCTGGCACTGCACCAAGGTATGTAGTTGTTAAACTATTTTACAACTGTTTGCTAATGGCCCAACAACTTACCAGGGGTCCAGAAGGGCAGGATCACCTCCTTTATGTATGTGCTACTGACAGGGCCGGACTGGTGGGCCGCAGCACTTGGGGCCTGGGAGAGAGCCCTATTACCTATAACTAATATCATTTGGTAAGTTCCCCTCAGACTGTGAGAGTCCGAGGGAAAAATGAAGGGAGAAGCTTGGGACCGGTGCGGCCGCATTGAAGATGCGGCGGCCAGAGGGAGCACTGCAGAGAGGGAACTTTATGGCACTCAAGCCCCGCCTCTGATCGCAAGCTCCCTCCTGACCCAAGCTTTCCCATCGATTGCAAACTCCACCCCCGATCTCAAGCTGATCCCATGTCTGCAGTGAGCATGTATGTGTGTGTCAGTGAGCATGTCTGCAGTAAGCATGTATGTGTGTGTCAGTGAGCATGTCTGTAGTAAGCATGTTTATGTCAGTGAGCTTGTAATGAGCATGTGTGTGTCAGTGAGCTTGTCTGTAATGAGCGTGTGTGTGTCAGTGAGCTTTTCTGTAGTGACATGTGTGTGTCAGTTAGCTTGTCTGTAGTAAGCATATTTGTGTATGCCAGTGAGTTTTTCTGTAGTAAGCTTGTGTATGTGTGTGTGTCAGAGAATTTGTCTGTACTAAGTTTGTGTGTACCTGTAAGCTTCTCTGTGTTTGTCAATGATCTTGTGTGTGTCAGTGAGATTGCCTGTCTGTGAGCCTATGTACCAGTGAACTTATGTGCTTGTGTCAATGAGAGTGTCTGTGCCTGCATGTGAGTATGCTTACTGTACAATTAATTTTTTTACCCTGAATTCGTAATATATTAAATATATATATTTATAGTGGTAGTGATAATGATAAATGTCCCTTTATAACATTTAAAATATGGCTACGTCAGATTGAGTAATTCTAATTCATAAATAGTGATGTCGCGAACATAAAATTTTCCGTTCGCGAATGGCGAACGCGAACTTCCGCAAATGTTCGCGAACGGGCGAACTGGGCGAACCGCCATAGACTTCAATAGGCAGGCGAATTTTAAAACCCAGAGGGACTCTTTCTTGCCACAATAGTGATGGAAAAGTTTTTTCAAGGGGACTAACACCTGGACTGTGGCATACCGGAGGGGGATCCATGGCAAAACTCCCATGGAAAATTACATAGTTGATGCAGAGTCTGGTTTTAATCCATAAAGGGCATAAATCACCTAACATTCCTAAATTGTTTGGAATAACGTGCTTTAAAACATCAGGTATGATGTTGTATCGATCAGGTAGTGTAAGGGTTACGGCCGCTTCACAGTGACAGACCAAACTCCCCGTTTAACGCACCGCAAACAACCGCAAACAGTCCATTTGCACAACCGCAAACTCCCCATTTGCAGAAGGTTGGATACCAAGCTAGCCATGTCCTGTTCCTTGTCCTCACTGATGTCATTGAAGGTCTCTTCCTCCACCCAGCCACGTACAACACAAAGGGTCACCGAAAGGTGACAACAAGCCCCCTGTATTTTTTTTTTAAATGTACACTACTGTTACACCAGATATGAGTTGCACTGGTGTGACACTGTGCCCTGGCAGGCCCTGAAATCCACACGTGTGAAGGAAACTGACTGCTTTTATTTCACAGTCAAATTTCTAGTTTTGTTTTTTAAATGTACACTACTGTTACACCAGATATGAGTTGCACTGGTGTGACACTGTGCCCTGGCAGGCCCTGAAACGCACACGTGTGAAGGAAACTGACTGCTATTTTATTACAGTCAAATTTCTAGTTTTTTTTTTTTAAATGTACACTACTGTTACACCAGATATGAGTTGCACTGGTGTGACACTGTGCCCTGGCAGGCCCTGAAACGCACACGTGTGAAGGAAACTGACTGCTATTATATTACAGTCAAAAAAGTTTTGTTTTTTTTTAAATGCAAGCTATTGTGACACCAGATATGAGTGGTGGCGCTGGGCAAGTGGGCACAGTATACGCTGTGAGCCTGACACACACGCTGGCAGGCAGGCAACTGCAATTAGATTACACAGGGAAAAAAAAAGCAGACTGATGTTCTAGCCCTAAAATGGGCTTTTTGGGGTGCTGTCCTTACAGCAGAGATCAGATGAGTCCTTCAGGACTGTAGTGGACACTGAATACACTAGCCTAGCTATCGATTTCCCTATTAAATCAGCAGCAGCTACACTGTCCCTCGTCTCACTACGAATGCACCTCCCGGGGGGCGGGGCCTAGCTGTCATGGAGGAAAGACGCACTTCGTGTGAGCTCCCTCAATATCTCACTTTAAGCAGCTATCAACAAGCGAATTTCACCCCAGAAGGGGATGACCCAGCAATGTTGCTCCTACCTGACCGACCTGACATGCTTAATAGCGGTCAGAGTCTTACTTACCTCCGCGTGGCAAGTGTGGCCTGGTGCTCATCGGGCGGGAGAGGCAGCCGATCTCCCGATCCTGGGATGCCCAGGAGCAGCTACTTCCCGACAGGAGCTCCGTTACCTCCCCCCTCGGACCGGTGGGGGTTATCCCGGTCCACCCCTGAGAGGCTGTCTGGAGCTAATGGACGCACAGAGCACAGCCGCCCAGGCTGACATACTCATCTGCGACTCTCCCAATATGGCGGCAGCCGCGTGTCCTCCTGGTACCAGCAAAGCATGGCAGGATATTGAGTCTAAGCTGGACAGACTCTTTAATCAATTTTGGAAGCAAATAACAAGCAGGAAGCCCCAACAAGCTCCACCACAGCCCCAACAAGCTCCACCACAGCTAAGTGAAGCATTCCCCATTAAAATCCACCAACGCAAAAGGCGTCAAAGATGGGACCGGAGGCACAAACAGAAATGCAGAGCCTGCCCCACGTCAAGCACTCCCCTCCACCTTAAGCCACCACAATCCTGCACCGGACGTGAAGCACCACCGGGACAGATCCGACCACCCAACAAAACAAGCTTCCACCACCTCAAGCCACAAACCCGGCACTAAGCCAGAGACTTGCCTTTGTTGTTCCAGGTATCAGGGACTCCCAGGGTCTGCACCTGGCGCCCAGAAGGGCCGGCCCCCCTCATGCTGCAGCCGCCCGAGCGCTCTGCAGCTTTGCCCCATGAGGACGCACCGCCCGGGAGCAGCCAGAGGAGAGGGGCTGACAGGAGGGAAGCGCTCAGTGTTCCCTCCTGTCACTCCATCACTGTAGTGTGGCCGAGCCCCGTATGGTCCGGCCGGGTACAGGGAGCATCTGTCTCCTGTACCCGGCCGGACTAACAGGAAGTGAACACTGAGTGTGCACTTCCTGTTAGTCCGGCCGGGTACAGGAAACAAAAGCTCCCTGTACCCGTCCGGACCATACAGAGCTCGGCCACGCTACAACAGAGGTAGGGAGGGGGGGGGGCGAGAAAGAAACAGGGAGGGAGGGAGGGGGAAGAAAGAAATAGGGAGGGAGGGAGGGGGAAGAAAGAAACAGGGAGGGAGGGAGGGAGGGGGAAGAAAGAAACAGGGAGGGAGGGAGGGGGAAGAAAGAAACAGGGAGGGAGGGAGGGAGGGGGAAGAAAGAAACTAACAGGGAGGTGGGGGAAAGAAACTAACAGGGGGGGAGAAAGAAATTGACAGGGGGGGGAAGACTTTGACAGGGATGGGGAATTGACGGGGAGAGAGAAATTGAAAGGGGGGTGACAGGGGAGGGAGGGGGGAGTGACAGGGGAGGGAGGGGGAATGAGAGTAATAAGGGAGGGGGAGAAGAGAGTGACAAGGGAGGGGGGAGAGATTGACATCCATCACACACACACACACACACACAATGCATCCCTTACACGCAAAGACAATGAACCCCTTGCACACAGAAAAGCACACAATGCATTACACACACAATGCAACCCTTACACACAATGCATCCCTTACACACAGAGAAACACACAATGCATTCCTTACACACACTCAATGCACCCCTTACACACACTCAAAGCACCCCTTACAGACTCACACACTTACATAGTTACATAGTTAGATAGCTGAAAAGAGACTTGCGTCCATCAAGTTCAGCCGTCCTCACACCTGTTTTTTGCTGTTGATCCAAAAGGCAACAAAAAAAAAACAAAAAAAAAAAAAAACCAGTTTGAAGCACAATTTTGCAACAAGCTAGGACAAAAAATTCCTTCTTGACCCCAGAATGGCAGTCAGATTTATCCTTGAATCAAGCAGTTATTACCCTACATTGAAAGATTATATCCTTGAATATTCTGTCTTTGCAAGTATGCATCTAGTAGCTGTTTGAACATCTGTATGGACTCTGATAAAACCACTTCTTCAGGCAGAGAATTCCACATCCTGATTGTTCTTACAGTAAAAAATCCTTTCCTTTGCCTTAGACGAAATCTTCTTTCTTCCAGTCTAAACGCATGGCCTCGTGTCCTATGTAAAGTCCGGTTTGTGAATAGATTTCCACACAATGGTTTGTATTGGCCCCGAATATATTTGTATAATGTTATCATATCCCCTCTCAGGCGACGTTTTTCTAAACTAAATAGGTTTAAATTTGTTAACCTTTCTTCATAGCTGATATGTTCCATTCCTTTTATTAATTTTGTAGCCCGCCTCTGCACTTTTTCTAGTGCCATGATGTCCTTCTTTAGAACAGGTGACCAAAATTGCACAGCATATTCAATATGTGGTCTTACCAGTGATTTATAGAGGCGCAAAATGATATTCTCGTCCCGAGAATGAATGCCCTTTTTCATGCATGACAATACCTTACTGGCCTTGGCCACTGCTGATTGACATTGCACATTGTTGCATAGTTTGTTGTCTATAACAATTCCCAAGTCCTTTTCGTGTGTTGTTATCCCTAATTCACTTCCATTAAGGGTATACGTTGCTTGTGTATTCTTTACGCCGAAGTGCATAACTTTGCATTTTTCAACATTAAATTTCATCTGCCATTTGAGTGCCCAGTCCTCCAGTCTATCTAAATCCTTCTGCAGCAAAGTAATATCTTGCTCACATTGTATTATTTTACAAAGTTTTGTGTCATCTGCAAACACTGAGACATGACTTTCAATGCTGTCTTCAAGATCATTTGTAAAAATGTTAAATAGAAGGGGTCCCAGAACAGACCCCTGAGGGACACCACTTGCCACCTCTGTCCAGCTTGAAAATTTACCATTAACGACAACTCTTTGTATTCTGTTTTTAAGCCAATGTTCTACCCAAGAACAAGCATTTTCATCGAGACCGATTTCCTTGAGTTTGAACACTAATCTTTTGTGTGGAACTGTATCAAATGCCTTGGCAAAATCCAAATAGATCACATCCACTGCAACACCCTGATCTATACTTCTACTTTCTTCTTCGTAGAACGCAATCAAGTTAGTTTGACATGACCTGTGCTTCATAAAACCATGCTGATTTTTGCTGATAACCATATTCTTCTCAAGGAATTCTTGAATATTATCCCTTAATAACCTTTCAAATATTTTACCAGCCACAGAAGTTAAGCTCACAGGTCTATAATTTCCAGGCAAGGATTTTGAACCCTTTTTGAATATAGGAACCACATCTGCCTTCCTCCAATCCTCCGGAACACTTCCTGAAAGAAAAGAATCTTGAAAGATTAAAAAGGTTCACTTATTTCTACACTTAGTTCCTTAAGTACACGTGGATGGATACCGTCAGGCCCTGGAGCTTTGTTTATATTAACTTTCTTTAGTTGCTGCAGCACATTGTCTTGAGTTAACCAATTACAATTATTCTGCAAGTTTTTAGTAGCAATCATTTGCACATCTATTGCCATGGGTTCTTCTTTAATATATACGGAGGAGAAATAGTTATTTAGAATTCCTGCCTTTTCTTGGTCTTCATTAACTAACACTTCATCCCTTACATACACAGAAACACACCTTGCAGCCCTTACACATACAAACACAGATTCACACAATGCATTCCTTACACACAAATCAGGACATCCCCTACACACTCCACCCCCTGTGAACAAAATCATTGGTGGAACATGAAGGTGGACCCTGGGACCCAGACCTTGAGCTGTGTAAAGGGCCCCCAAAAAATGGAGCTGCTTCCCGTTCTCCCAGAACATTGATTTTTGTGACCACAGTTACAAACAGCCTCCAGAGATCCTGTTCTACACCAGACCAGTGGAGCCAGACTGCAGCTAGAACCCATCATCATCCTCATCTGGTTGTAAGTAGGCAATCTAGTATATTATTCGTGGCACTAATATCTAATTTACCTCACATTAAAGAAACACTATAGTCCCCAGAACCACTGCAGCGTAATGTAGTAGTTCTGGTGTCTATAGCCTGTCCCTGCAGGCCTTTTAATGTAAACACGGCGGCACTGCAGCACTGCAGCACTAGCGTTAGTTAACATGGCAGGTCATATGGGTGGGGCATTGTGATGTCACGGGGGGCGGGGGGGGAGCGGCAAACTTTACTTTTGCCTAGGGCGGCAAAAATCCTTGCACCGGCCCTGTCTACAACCGATATATTCCTCATCCCGAGAAAGAAATTAGGAAAGCTTTTAAAAGTTTGGCTTTGTAAATTTGATGCAATAAGTGTGTTTTTCTTTAATACCTTTTCACCCTCTTTGCATATATACTATACATATATTACTAATATGTTTCTGAACATATATATTATATTATTCACTCACTCACTCACTCACTCTCTGGGCCGGCCTAAGACATCATGCTGCCTAGGTCCAACGATAAATGACTATGGGGGATAATGAATAATAAACACAGGTTACTGGCTATGGGAGGGATAATGTATAATAAACACAGGTTACTGGCTATGGGGGGGATAATGTATAATAAACACAGGTTACTGGCTATGGGAGGGATAATGTATAATAAACACAGGTTACTGGCTATGGGGGGATAATGTATAATAAACACAGGTTACTGGCTATGGGAGGATAATGTATAATAAACACAGGTTACTGGCTATGGGGGGGATAATGTATAATAAACACAGGTTACTGGCTATGGAGGGATAATGTATAATAAACACAGGTTACTGGCTATGGGAGGGATAATGTATAATAAACACAGGTTACTGGCTATGGAGGGATAATGTATAATAAACACAGGTTACTGGCTATGGGAGGGATAATGTATATTAAACACAGGTTACTGGCTGAAATGGATTAATGACACAATTGATTAAGTAATGTCAGGATGCTCTATTAGAACAGCTGGCCTTTGATCCTGATTTGTATCTTCTTCTTGTTTCCCCCCCTGCACTGCATATCCTGTTAACACCTTGTCTTTATGACTATTGGGAAGTGTTTGTGTAATCAAGTAACACCTTTTGACCAGCTAATGCCAATGTGCTTTAAGTTCTTTGAATATGCAATTGACAGGACATGACTGTATTATGTAAAGACAACCCCTTTTTGATGTGTACATAATTCTGTTATAAGCTCTGTGTTTTCCCCATTAAATTTAGGAGCAGTATTTTGTCATACACTTGTGTGACGGAGTACTGCCCTCGGAGCTCGTATTTCTGCTGTGTCTATTCCTTGTCTTCATACCTGAGAGAAAACATTGCTGTCTGCTGAATTTAATCCACAACACTGGCTATGGGAGGGATAATGTATAATAAACACAGGTTACTGGCTATGGGGGGGGGGGGTCGGATAATGTATAATAAACACAGGTTACTGGCTATGGGAGGGATAATGTATAATAAGCACAGGTTACTGGCTATGGGGGGATAATGTATAATAAAAATAGGTTACTGGCTATGGGAGGATAATGTATAATAAATACAGGTTACTGGCTATGGGGGGATAATGTATAATAAACACAGGTTACTGGCTATGGGAGGGATAATGTATAATAAACACAGGTTACTGGCTATGGGAGGATATTGTATAATAAACACAGGTTACTGGTTATGGGGGGGATACTGTATAATAAACACAGGCTACTGGCTATGGAGGGATAATGTATAATAAACACAGGTTACTGGCTATGGGAGGATAATGTATAATAAACACAGGTTACTGGCTATGGGGGGATAATGTATAATAAACACAGGTTACTGGTTGTGGGGGGATAATGTATAATAAACACAGGTTACTGGTTGTGGGGGGATAATGTAAAATAAACACAGGTTACTGGCTATGGGGGAGATAATGTATAATAAGCACAGGTTACTGGCTATTGGAGGGATAATGTATAATAAACACAGGTTACTGGCTATGGGAGGATAATGTGTAATAAACACAGGTTACTGGCTATGGGAGGATAATGTATAATAAACACAGGTTACTGGCTATGGAGGATAATGTATAATAAACACAAACACACAAAAAAAAATAACTGATTGGCTGGAATGTGTCTGCTGACTGAGAGGTACAGGGTCAAAGTTTACTCAATGATGACGAATAGGGGGCGGACCGATCATCGCATATGTTCACCGTCCGTGGCGAACGCGAACAAGCTATGTTCGCCAGGAACTATTCGCCAGCGAACCGTTCGGGACATCACTATTCATAAACATAGATTATATATATCGTGGCCCAATGACTTATGGGGCTGGCATACATTTTTTTCCAGGGCTGCTTTGCATTCCCAGTCCGGCCCTGGCTACTGGTAAGGGTACTCCTTCTTGGCACCATAAGCACTACAGTAAATGGCGGATCCATGGAGAGGGGGGTTTAGCAGGGTAAATGCTTGAATTTAAAAATGTTAATGAACTGATTCAGACAAACATAATTTTTCATCCACGAACAATTAAGCATTTGCAGGCCATGTATTTATTTACACCCATAGGGTTTAAATTAATAACATACATCAAGTAATGTCTGGAAAGTAAGTTTGCTTTTTATAATCTCACACTTTCCTTTGACCTGTGATGTGATTAATTGGCTCGCATAAATCTAGGAATTGTTGGTCAATCTGTGAATAAGAAATACTTTTTCATTGTGATATTATAATTTTGCTATATTATATATCTTATGACGTCAGTTCTAAGTGTGATTGGTGGCTTGAGAAAGGCTCCTGTTTGAGCTCAAAAAACACTACATCTTAATGTTCTAGGGGAAGCATGTCAAACTTGCGTCCACGATGAATATATTTGCGGCCCGCCTGGCCTCGGGCTGCTTCTTGCTGTGGCCGCAAGACAGGAAAGATATTTCCTGTCTGATTCTTGCCTTCCCTCCTACGGCCGCAAGAGGGTAGAGTGTCTGTCTGTCTGTCTGCAAAACAGGCCAGCCACCCCCCTTCCCCTTCCCTCCTGCTCGCAGTGCCCAGCTGGTAGTGGATGATGGGCGGCTCATCTTAAGGGAGGAGAAGAGGGGCTTGGGGGACTTTCCTGTGTAGTGTGTTAAATTGGGGAGGGGCAGTGTATTAATTTGAGGGAGGCAGGGGGCAGTGTATTAATTAGAGTGGAGGGAAAAGGGACAGTGTATTAGATTAAGGGACAGTGTATTAGATTTGGTGGAACAGGTAGTGTATTAGATTAGAGGGAGAGGGGCAGTGTATTAGATTTGGGGGCAGTGTATATGATTTGTTAGCAGTGTATCCGAATGGGGGTAGGGGGCAGTCTATTGGATTTGTGGGCAGTGTATTAGAGTGGGAGTAGGGGCAGTGTGTTAGATTGGATCTGCATGGAGGGGCTGAACGTTCTCCATGGAGATACTGATTGGCTGCACAGCTTTTTGACACACATGCATAATAGCCTCCCAATGCTTTCCTATTGGAAGCATTGGATTGGCTGAGATCATCAAGTTTGATGATCTCAGCCAAAGTGAAGAACACACTCATAGGACTTCAAAATAAACAAGATAACATAATTTGTTTTTTTACAGCTGTGCAACAGCATACATTCACCATTTCAGTCCCATTACCAAACTTTTCTTAATTTGCCAAGGTACGTGGCTGTTTACTTTGAAGCCCTATAAGCATGAGGACATCCAGTGTCAGATAGGCAACGTTTTTTATACTGTACTTTTCTAAATAAACCTAAGTTTCTATGAAAACTAAAGTTTTTTTTTTTTTGGCAGCCCAAATAAACTTAAACCTTGTTTATTTGGCCCGTGGTAGCCTTTGAGTTTGACATGCTTGTTCTAGGCTAGGGCAAAGATACTGTCCCTGCAGGCTTAGCAGTGTAAATGCCACTAAACACTGCTGCCAAATGCCAACTACATAATTACCTAGTTAAATAGTCACTGAACAGCCACTAGATGGAATTCCTGGGTTTGTTTCTGCAAATATTGCAGGACCAACTTTCAGTATCTCCACACTTTGCATGGAGATGCGGAACGGTTACGATAAATTTCCACTGAACCAATGAGAAGTTGCTGATTGTCACAGCGCTGGCGATTTACCGTGCATTAGGGGTAAGCATAGAATTGGAAAAAGAGAAGAATACTCAAATAAGTTTGGATGAAATCCAGACTTGTAGAGTATATACTGGAAAATAAAGAAGATTAATATGTGGTAGAATTTAGTAAAGTAAATAATGTTGTAGTATAGAGTCTCTAAGTGCAATCAAGCCTAACTGGCTCACCTCTTAGATATCCTAGTCTTATAATGCTAACTACTAAAACTCATAAGTGGCCACCGACTAAAGACTTTAATAATCAATAAATAGGGTCAAGTCTGGTGGCTCTGAAAGAAACAGCAAAAAATAGGTAAATAGCATTAACAGAACAGGTAGCTAGGAGACTGGTCACTATACAGAACCTATATGGTACTGTGTAGCTAAGTACTATGCTTGTAAATCCCTAGGTCTGTATCTGGACAGCCTAGAGACACATTACTAAGCTTAACCTGGTATTTGACAGGTATATTGGAAGATCTAGCTACTGCTACCTTAGGTGGTGTACTGTTATTGCACTTACTAGGGATCAATGATGTCCCCTTTAATTACAGTGCCGCTAGTTGTACCACTATAATGAAATATAGATATAGGTAGCAGGGCTGTTGAGTACCAATCTGAACACAGTCAGAAAAAACTATATCAGCGAAGTTAGTAGTGACCAGATAAAAGGTGAATATAAAGTGAGAAATTAAAGTGAATCTATGTGCAGAACCATACTTAGGATGTTGGTTACCTGCACATAGTGATAGACAGCCCAAGTGAGAAAAGATAGAGGGGGAAGAAGACGAGCCCGGCGCGCGTTTCGGTGCTTCCTGTGATGCACCTTCGTCAGGGGCTAACGGGAGACTGACTAATGGTCTCCTTTTAAATGTGTTCAAGTAACCCTTAGTTTAGGTTGGTCCAATCAAAGGCCAGTATTTTAAATGCTTGAGCGCCAAAGATCCGAGTGCTCATTATGCTAATGAGCTGGACAGCATCTACCAATCGCGCTGTTCCAGCTCTGACGTCAGTGTCAGCAAGTGTTAACCCATACAGAGAGCAAGATCGTATTATGCTCCAAACTGTCTATTAGTTGTTCAAGTGTGAAGTATAAAAGTTACAATACAGTGTGCCTTAGGAGATACAAATGTCGAGTACACATTATTGTAACATTTCATAAAAATTGTAACGATATATAGTAGTATACATCCAGCGGACACATAATGCTAGGCAGTGCTGTAAAAGTAGATTGCTAGTTGGATAAGGGGCTGGGAAAAGATTTACTTACGTTAAGAGGATCAAAAACTTCTTCGAATACATTAACCCTTTCAGTGCCATACTCATCAGTAGCTTTGTTAGACGCCCGTCATACATATGACGAGAACATCTAATATTGCTTCCTTCTAGTAATGCAGTTATGTTCCGATTTCGATACTGCTTGTAGGTATCACTTATTAATTAGGATACACGTGCAGGTAGCAATGCATCAACTTTTCAAAATGTGTGGCGTACATCTAATGAACAGAGAATGCTGAGAACTAAATCTCATTCTATTGCAGTAGGTGACTGATAAGATGTTGATCTTGAGAAAGATATTCTTACGTCCAAGGGATCAAATATCAATTTAAGTAGATTGACCCTTACAGTGCTGCGCTAATGTTTAGCTTTTGTACGGTGCCCGTCATGTCTATGACGAAATAATCTAATATTGTCTCATATAATAATACATTACTACCCCATTTATGAAGGTATTATTAGTATAACTTAAAGTGTCCATTTAGATTACTATAGTACAGTTAGTATTCACAGATATGTTACACTCTCGATGCTCATCTAATGTACTATATTGAACGCGCTGCTAGGGATGAATGCCCAATAATTTAGGAGTTAATTAGACAGGGGAGCTTCAATATCTACTGTAAAGATTATTACGTCTTGCTGAGTGGCCCTTGTAAACTATTACGATCAAGATATGACTTGTAAGTCACCTAGTATATTAAAGAGATTGACGAAATGGCGCCAGGAATCTGTATTGACCAACCTTGGACAAAAATGATCAACCAAGGTTACTTCTATGTGTGTTACCCAAAGAAAGTAATAAGGCTATACTAAAGACTATAAACATATTTACAAGTTTTACCCAGGCACCAGCAGCGATATAAGTAAGTAAATCTAATTATTCATTTCATTTAGGAGAGCCCGATAATCAAAATAGTTACTCAATCACTATAGTGTTAGGGATGCATGTTTGTATTCCTAATGCTATAGTGCTTCTTTAACCCCTTAAGGACCAAACTTCTAGAATAGTGATGTCGCGAACATAAAATTTTCCGAAAATTTTCCGCAAATGTTCGCGAACGGGCGAACCGCCATAGACTTCAATAGGCAGGCGAGTTTTAAAACCCACAGGGACTCTTTCTGGCCAGTATAGTGATGGAAAAGTTGTTTCAAGGGGACTAACACCTGGACTGTGGCATGCCAGAGGGGGATCCATGGCAAAACTCCCATGGAAAATTACATAGTTGATGCAGAGTCTGGTTTTAATCCATAAAGGGCATAAATCACCTAACATTCCTAAATTGTTTGGAATAACGTGCTTTAAAACATCAGGTATGATGTTGTATCGATCAGGTAGTGTAAGGGTTACACCCGCTTCACAGTGACAGACCAAACTCCCCGTTTAACGCACCGCAAACAACCGCAAACAGTCCATTTGCACACCGCAAACTCCCCATTTGCACAAGGTTGGATACCAAGCTAGCCATGTCCCGTGCCTTGTCCTCACTGATGTCATTGAAGGTCTCTTCCTCCACCCAGCCACGAACAACACCAAGGGTCCCCGAAAGGTGACAACAAGCCCCCTGTATTTTTTTTTTAAATGTACACTACTGTTACACCAGATATGAGTTGCACTGGTGTGACACTGTGCCCTGGCGGGCCCTGAAACGCACAAGTGTGAAGGAAACTGACTGCTAATATTTCACAGTCAAATTTCTAGGTTTTTTTTTTAAATGTACACTACTGTTACACCAGATATGAGTTGCACTGGTGTGACACTGTGCCCTGGCAGGCCCTGAAACGCACACGTGTGAAGGAAACTGACTGCTATTATATTACAGTCAAAAAAGTTTTTTTTTTTTTTAAATGCAAGCTATTGTGACACCAGATATGAGTGGTGGCACTCGGCAAGTGGGCACAGTATACGCTGTGAGCCTGACACACACGCTGGCAGGCAGGCAACTGCAATTAGATTACACAGGGAAAAAAAAGCAGACTGATGTTCTAGCCATAAAAAGGGCTTTTTGGGGTGCTGTCCTTACAGCAGAGATCAGATGAGTCCTTCAGGACTGTAGTGGACACTGAATACACTAGCCTAGCTATCGATTTCCCTATTAAATCAGCAGCAGCTACACTGTCCCTCCTCTCACCAAGAATGCAGCTTCCGGGGGGCGGGGCCTAGCTGTCATGGAGGAAAGACGCACTTCGTGTGAGCTCCCTCAATATCTCACTTTAAGCAGCTATTCACAAGTGAATTTCACCCCAGAAGGGGATGACCCAGCAATGTTGCTCCTACCTGACCGACCCGACATGCTTAATAGTGGTCAGCAACTCGACAGAGTCTTACTTACCTCCGCGTGGCAAGTGTGGCCTGGTGCTCACCGGGCGGGAGAGGCGGCCGATCTCCCGATCCTGGGATGCCCAGGAGCAGCTACTTCCCGACAGGAGCTCCGCTACCTCCCCCCTCGGACCGGTGGGGGTTATCCCGGTCCACCCCTGAGAGGCTGTCTGGAGCTAATGGACGCACAGAGCACAGCCGCCCAGGCTGACATACTCATCTGCGACTCTCCCAATATGGCAGCAGCCGCGTGTCCTCCTGGTACCAGCAAAGCATGGCAGGATATTGAGTCTAAGCTGGACAGACTCTTTAATCAATTTTGGAAGCAGATAACAAGCAGGAAGCCCCAACAAGCTCCACCACAGCCCCAACGAGCTCCACCACAGCTAAGCGAAGCAGTCCCCATTAAAATCCACCAACGCAAAAGGCGTTGAAGACGGGACCGGTGGCACAAACAGAAATGCAGAGCCTGCCCCACGTCAAGCACTCGCCTCCACCTTAAGCCACCACAATCCCGCACCGGATGTGAAGCACCACCGGGACAGATCCGACCACCCGACAAAACAAGCGTCCACCACCTCAAGCCGCAAACCCGGCACTCAGCCAGAGACTTGCCTTTGTTGTTCCAGGTATCAGGGACTCCCAGGGTCTGCACCTGGCGCCGAGAAGAGATCGGATGAACACAAGCAGTAAACAGCAGCCTGCCAAGCATGTCCCACTATAGCCAATCCTCCACACCATGCCTTTGATCACAATTAACATTAACGATGCACATTAACTAATCGTAAAGTAACAAGCGTTTAATCATGTCATTATTTCACCTCCTAAAGAGTTTATTGTCGTAGTTCCTTACATCTCTTTACCTTAACCGTTCATGTATTATGTTATTCACTAGTCTAATTTCATGGGGCGACTCACACTTGATTTATAACTAGTGGTGGAGCTGCTGATATAAATACACAGTTGATAACGTGCAAGCTACACCCTAAACATGACAGCCATCTTTCACAACAATGTACTGCTATATACTCATACCCTCAGTGCAACTAGCCATGATATATGCACGTTCAGTCTAGCATGCTCAAATATAACACACTTCTGTCTAAAAAAAAAAAGAATGCAGCTTCCGAATTAATCTAAAATGGATGCTGTCCAGGAGGTGGGAGGGTCTGGGAGGGAGGGTCTGCTGCTGATTGGCTGTAATGTGTCTGCTGACTGTGAGGTACAGGGTCAAAGTTTACTCAATGATGACAAATAGGGGGCGGACCGAACATTGCATATGTTCGCCATCCGTGGTGAACGCGAACAAGCTATGTTCGCCAGGAACTATTCGCCAGCGAACTATTCGGGACATCTCTAGTCAGGATAGATGCCTCTGGAATGGGAGGTACGGGTTTAGATGGTACGCATACCAGTGTCTCAGGGGCCAAATAAGCATTTCTGGACAAAAGTGTCTGATGGGCCTGGGCAATCTGGTCCATACGGTGATCCTGTTCTTAAAATCTTGCCTCATAGGAAGCCATTTGCTGTCCTAAACCTGCAGGCCCCATGGTCCTATCATAATGGCATGATGTAATACCCCAACATGCAGAGTTTAGGATAGCAAGGGACAAGACTAGGATATAACTTATTACCTGGACTTAGAATCGCCAGACTAAACGTCAGACAGAGATAAAGCGTAATCAGAAACGAGACGAGGTCATGGTAACAGAGAGACTACGAAAATGAGAACAAGCCAGAGTCAGGTAGATGGTAATCAGTCACACGGGCAAACAAGACAGGAAAAGGTTAAAGATAAATTCAGAGTCAAGAACAAAGCCATGGTCAATACCAAAATAAACAAAATAGATCAAGGAATGCACTAAAGAATGCACTAAAGGGTACTGACACAGAAACCACGATGGGAGCCTGAATCAACTTTTGGCTCCCACTGCCCCTTTAAGAGCGAGCTCGTGACTCGAGCCGTGCTCCTAGTGCCAGGCGGGCCACGTGACCGATCACTGCAGTCAGTGCACGCGGCTAAGTCAGAAGAGGAGATCAAGCCGCATGCGGCTCATGTGGAGGCAGGAGTGATCCAGCCACGTGCGGCTCAAGCTTAGGAGCCAGGTCGGTCCTAGGATAAGGTAAATACAGCCACAAACACTTATCCCAATCACACACCTTTCCTAACGTCCTACCCCATTAAAAGCATATTACCGCGTATTTAATAAAACAGATAGACCCCCTACTTCATCCAGGTTACCGATCGATGGTTCGATATTCTGAGCCCTCTCTGATTCACTGTACACGAATATTCCCACAAATTTTATATAGCATTTTATGTTTGTTTGAGACCACCTTAAAAATATTGGATATCGCTAAAAATCATGATCACTATATACTTTCTCTACAAACCTCTATAACGAACCAAAATACTCATCCATCCGCTATACCACTTTATCCAACCTAGAACTAGTGCCCAGTTAAAATACTTGACTCTTACTTACCCACACTCAGTCATGCCACACACATTTCACCACTACTCTCACTGAATCCCTCTGACTACGGCTAAATTCATCTTCTACATCAGAAAACTACTCCTAAGATTGGGTTGTATCCATGTCTCGGATCTTTCATTTAGAATACGGGCAGCTTCGGTCTCCTTCAACACTGACACTCCAGTGCATATTATTAAAAGATTGGGCAGATGGAAATGCTCAGTTTACAACCGATATATTCCTCATCCCGAGAAAGAAATGAAGAAAGCTTTTAAAAGTTTGGCTTTGTAAATTTGATGCAATAAGTGTGTTTTTCTTTAATACCTTTTCACCCTCTTTGCATGAACCCGATTTACATATATTACTAATATGTTTCTGAGCATATATATAATATTATTCACTCACTCACTCACTCACTCACTCTCTGGGCCGGCCTAAGACATCATGCTGCCTAGGTCCAACGATAAATGACTATGGGGGATAATGTAAAATAAACACAGGTTACTGGCTATGGGGGAGATAATGTATAATAAACACAGGTTACTGGCTATGGGGGGATAATGTATAATAAACACAGGTTAATGGCTATGGGAGGGATAATGTATAATAAACACAGGTTACTGGCTATGGGAGGGATAATGTATAATAAACACAGGTTACTGGCTATGGGAGGGATAATGTATAATAAACACAGGTTACTGGCTATGGGAGGATAATGTATAATAAGCACAAGTTACTGGCTATGGGAGGATAATGTATAATAAACACAGGTTACTGGCTATGGGGGATAATGTATAATAAGCACAGGTTACTGGCTATGGGAGGATAATGTATAATAAACACAGGTTAATGGCTATGGGAGGGATAATGTATAATAAACACAGGTTACTGGCTATGGGGGGGATAATGTATAATAAACACGGGTTACTGGCTATGGGGGGGATAATGTATAATAAACACAGGTTACTGGCTACGGAGGGATAATGTATAATAAAAACAGGTTACTGGCTATGGGGATAATGTATAATAAACACAGGTTACTGGCTGTGGGGGGATAATTTATAATAAACACAGGTTACTGGCTATGGGGGAGATAATGTATAATAAGCACAGGTTACTGGCTATGGGGGGATAATGTATAATAAGCACAGGTTACTGGCTATGGGAGGGATAATGTATAATAAACACAGGTTACTGGCTATGGGGGGATAATGTATAATAAACGCAGGTTACTGGCTATGGGAGGGATAATGTATAATAAACACAGGTTAATGGCTATGGGAGGGATAATGTATAATAAACACAGGTTACTGGCTATGGGGGGGATAATGTATAATAAACACGGGTTACTGGCTACGGAGGGATAATGTATAATAAACACAGGTTACTGGCTATGGGAGGATAATGTATAATAAACACAGGTTACTGGCTAAGGGGGATAATGTATAATAAACACAGGTTACTGGCTATGGGGAGGATAATGTATAATAAACACAGGTTACTGGCTATGGGGGGATAATGTATAATAAACACAGGTTACTGGCTGTGGGGGGATAATTTATAATAAACACAGGTTACTGGTTGTGGGGGGATAATGTATAATAAACACAGGTTACTGGCTATGGGGGAGATAATGTATAATAAGCACAGGTTACTGGCTATGGGGGGGATAATGTATAATAAACACAGGTTACTGGCTATGGGAGGATAATGTATAATAAACACAGGTTACTGGCTATGGGAGGATAATGTATAATAAACACAGGTTACTTGCTATGGGAGGATAATGTATAATAAACACAGGTTACTGGCTATGGGGAGGATAATGTATAATAAACACAGCTTACTGGCTATGGGAGGATAATGTATAATAAACACAGGTTAGTGGCTATAGGGGGATAATGTATAATAAACACAGGTTACTGGCTATGGGGGGGATAATGTAAAATAAACACAGGTTACTGGCTATGGGGGATAATGTATAATAAACACAGGTTACTGGCTATGGAGGATAATGTATAATAAACAAAACAAAAAAAGAATGCAGCTTCAGAATTAATCTAAATTGTATGCTGTCTAGGAGGTGGGAGGGTCTGGGAGGGAGGGTGTGCTGCTGATTGGCTGGAATGTGTCTGCTGACTGTGAGGTATTGGGTCAAAGTTTACTCAATGATGACGAATAGGGGGCGGACCGAACATCGCATATGTTCGCCGTCCATGGCGAACGCGAACAAGCTATGTTCGCCAGGAACTATTCGCCCGCGAACCGTTCGGGACATCACTATTCTGGAATAAAAGGGAATCATGACATGTCACACATGTCATGTGTCCTTAAGGGTTTAAAGGAACACTTTCAAAGGAACACTGCAAGCACCATAACTACTGCAAGTATAACCTGTGTTGGTTATGGTGCTTTGAATGTTTCTTTAACAAGTCTTCTTTGCCCAATCAACCTTCCAATTAGAGTGCACAGGTTGCAAGGGCAAGGCATTATCACACCTATGCAGGTCAGAAAACCAGTTAAGTATGAGAAAAAATAAAATATTAGGTGACAGAAACCTGTGTGCCAGCTACAGATATTGTCGAATATGTTGAATATTTTTTTTTCTATATTTCCCATAATGAGATAATATTGTCGAGTGGCGTTTGTGAGTGAGGTCAAGTGCCCTGCTTCCAAAACACAGTAAATACAGACTTGCTGCACTCATCAAATATTAATTATAGATATTATTTAGTGTGGTAGACATGGATTATGGGAATTGCAGTCTAAGGGTAGCTAAAGTGTCCCATGATATAGCATTGTATTCCTGAGCCAAGCACTGCATGATGACTGTTCTCCTTATTGATATAGTAAATCTGAATTTGTTAGAGCCATCGAAGCCTGACCTATTTCATTTAATATTGTAATTTTTGTATTTAATTTCCAGCTGTATGCTATGTTACGTTTTATTAGCAATACTATAATGTTTATGACAGTGTGGAAATGAGAACGGTCATTCATAAATATTTTATGGAAACATAATTGTTCAAGGTTATCTAAAAGTCAGAGTAACTATATTTCTCTATCTTTGAATGATATATAAGAACCCTAAACATGAATTTAAGATTTTTTTACTGTAATAACCTAGTGCAAATGAAAAGTTAGGTAAGACATTATTAGTCAAAGCCAACTAAAAATAGTTACCTGTGCTCTCCTCAAATCCCTGTGCATATTTAAACAAATGGAGGTTATTTAGTTTCTCCAATGGCCATGAGAGAGTTTAGCCAACCTGTCACGTCAAGGCAAACCTCTCAGGTGGGTTCTAAATTAACCATTCACCTTGCTTCCTTGAGCTTCTGGCAAAGATTTCTCTAATGAGACTGAAAGGGGTATTTTTTATATACACCCCTACACGCTTATTAACTCCTAATAAGGAACACATGGGATGGGCGGCAGCATTATTATTATTATTATTATTATTATGGTATTTATATAGCGCCATCAAATTCCGCAGCGCTTTACAATGGGTGGACGAACAGACATGTAGTTATAACCAGACAAGTTGGACACACAGGAACAGAGGGGTTGAGGGCCCCTGTCCCATATTTTGAAATCTTAAGGCAGTCTGTCAGTCAGTCTGGTCACCCTATTTGCCATGTGGGATGGAGGTTACTTCCCCCATCCTTACCTTTCCCCCTGACCTCTCTAACCCCCCCCCCCATTTACCTCACCTTCCTCACCCTACTAGCCTCCCCTACTTGCCTCAAGCCTTCTTCTCTACCTACAGACCCTGCCCCGGCTGTCCTCTTCACCTGTCCTCCCTCCAACATGGGTTTGCCCCCTCCCGCTCCCTGTACCCCTGGCGCAGCGGACACACACTAGAGGGCATCACACTCTACACGATCAATGCAAGAGGCCTAAATTCCCCTCATAAATGGACAAGAGCGATGCGGAAGATAAAAGCACTTCAGGTATCAATTGCCTTCTTTCAGGAGACCCGCTTCCTTGCAACCCAGGCCCCCAGGTTCTCCAATAAATACTATCCTACTGGCTATTCTTGGACATCCAATTCTGCTTGGAAGCGGAAAAAGCGGACTGAATGGACAGATGCCCCAAAAGACAAAATCTGGATCTCCATAGAAGCGAGCTTCACACAGACACCCCTACCCCTTCTCCCATGGCTGCCGAGAGGCATGGCTGGGAGGCTGCCGAGCAAACACTTGACTCTGGACGCCACTATGACAGTCTGGGCGAAAGTGTCAGCACACAAAGACCTGGCCCCGGCGTTGACACCACTATGCCCCATATCGCACAACCCACAATTCCGCCCAGCAACATCCACCTGCTACACTACGGCCCTGGGACTACCATCTCCTTGCAGATTGAAAGATGTATATAACCAAGGCACAATCATACCTCTGGCGGAACTAGTCCCACTTACCCCACACAATATGCTACTCCGCTTCAGACACCACCAGATACCACCAACTGACGAGATTCTTGAAGAGAATCCCCAAACTGGATTCGGCATCAAGAGCACTCTCCACTTTTGAGACCATCTGCGTAAGTCCCCCCCCACCACCACACGCGATCTCGATACTATACTGCTTACTGAACACCCCTCATTCTGATGCCCCTCTCCCTTACTTCACTAAATACTGGGAGAAGGACCTAGGACACCCACCCTCAGTTGAACAATGGACTACAGTGTTTACATTCCTACACAAATCCTCTATCTGCACCAAATTCCAGGAAACAGGGTACAAAATTATCTCTCACTAGTACAGGACACCAGGAAAGCTAACCGCCATGAAGACCAACTGTGACCTGGAATGCTGGAGATGCAGGAGAGAACTATGCTCCCTCTGGTGGACATGCTCATTCATCAGGCACTTTTAGGAGGCAATACACAAAGTCCTAACGTCCATTATGGACGCAAACCTACAACTCGCACCGGAAACATATCTGCTTCAACTAACCACACTCCCTATATGCAGATTCAAAAAAAAATCAGTCATACTACACCTGCTGAACACAGCCTGTAGCCTTGTCCCAGGACACTGGAAACAAACTACAGCCTGACACTAAGAGAATGAATGAACAGGGTGGAGGACATCAGACGTATTGAGGAGCTGATCCAATCAGGAAGCACACAAACTTATCACGACACATGGTACCACTGGCTCCTATACACTGGCTACCAATACAGGAGATGCATAGCAGCTGGGGGAAACCGGGGGGCTACTTGCTCTAACTGAACCCAGAAATGGGTCCATGGACAACACAACAACTGAACAGGTGACCCACAGCGGTATCGCAGACGCCGCACTGACGTTTTCCTCAACCAAAGAGGACACGACCCCTGCAGACACTGGGAAACGCTGGACGTGGCCTGGGGGAGGGGGAGACGGGATGGGGACTAAGGACCAAACCCCTCCCCAACTACCTTATCCTAACCCTCTCAGCCTTGAGTCATCTCCCTCCCGCCTCTTCTCTCTGCACCTTCTCTCCCCCCCATTTGCTTATCCTGTTCTCCTCCTCCCTCCTCACTCCTCTCTACCGATCAAATTGTCCTCGCAATTCCCTCTCTACCCAACCCACCAGCAACACAACTGAAATGCATCACAAGACTACACGGAGGCACCCACATACGCATCCCCTTCCCACTACTCAGAGAGGAAACCCAACCAACACTACATACACATATGCTCCTAAAACTGCCTACGAGCAAAGCGTAAAACAACCTAACCTGGTCACGCCTGGGCCTGGCAATCAGACCTGGAAACCTCACAATACAGGAAAACTGACCCGTCAAGTACCTGACCAACGTCTTAATATTTGGTGCTATGTGGTGCATTTGCTGACATTAGCTACAATGCACCACGTAGCACCAGGTGGTCTCACCAACACGCTACCTTAATGACATACGAATCGGCCCACAACTGTGCAAGGTTATACTATTGTAACACGACCCAGACGTATGCAGTCCTAGCCTTATTTTGATATCCCTATTGTCTTACCTCTGTTACCTTTACCAACTCAGGATATGTGCTACAGCTCCAAACAATATTGTTGCATCATTATGTTGTCACTTCAAAACTCATGTCCATCCTATAAGATGGTGTGATACATTCTCGCTCCATGTTCATTTCCAGATATATTGCATTTTACTACTGTATGCACTTTTCACATCAATAAACTTTGTATAAAATAAAAATAAAGAAAGAAAAAAAAAAAAGAGAAAGAAATGGAGTCCTAAATGTTTTACTCAACAGTTCATTATTTGGTTTGTGAATCGCACACGAATCCCTTCTACAGTAATGTAATACGTAGGCCTATGATACCTTCGCTTTAGTTATTCTCAAGTTGATCAATAAAACCAAAAACTGTTATCTCACGCTTCACACATTTTAAATCAACAGATAATCTCTAAAAGTTAAGAAAAAAAATTGCATTCATTTGTAATGGCAACGTAGAGCGGACTATTGTAAATCAATCTATGTGACGACTCAAAAATATCTGGGATTCTATCCACAAATAATGCTTCAGTAATGGTGCCCCCCAGTGGCAGTTCTGCCTTCATACACATTATCCAAATATCTGGAAAAGGATATATTTATATACTGCATTGCAAATATATAAACAAAATAAAAAGTCTTTGCACTATACACTGAACAAAATTATAAACGCAACGCTTTTGTTTTTGCCCCCATTTTTCATGAGCTGAACTCAAAGATCTAAGACTTTTTCTATGTACACAAAATGCCTATTTCTCTCAAATATTGTTCACAAATCTGTCTAAATCTGTGTTAGTGAGCACTTCTCCTTTGCCGAGATAATCCATCCACCTCACAGATGTGGCATAACAAGATGCTAATTAGACAGCATGATTATTGCAAAAGTGTGCCTTAGGCTGGCCACAGTAAAAGGCCACTCTACAATGTGCAGTTTTCTCACACAGCACAATGCCACAGATGTTGCAAGTTTTGAGGCAGCGTGCAATTGGCATGCTGACTGCAGGAATGTCCACCAGAGCTGTTGCCCATGAATTAAATGTTAATTTCTCTACCAAAAGCCATCTCCAAAGGCGTTTCAGAGAATTTGGCAGTGCATCTAACCAACCTCACAACCGCAGACCACGTGTAACCACACTGGCCCAGGACTTCCACATCCAGCATCTTTACTTCCAAGATCGTCTGAGACCAGCCACCCGTACAGCTGCTGCAACAATCAGTTTGCATAACCAAAGAATTTCTGTACAAACCATCAGAAACCGTCTCAGGGAAGCTCGTCTTCATGCTCGTCGTCCTCATCGGGGTCTCGACCTGACTGCAGTTCGTCATCGTACCCGACTTGAGTGGGCAAATGCTCACATTTGATGGCGTCCAGCACTTTGGAGAAGTGTTCTCTTCATGAATGAATCCTAGTTTTCACTGTACAGGGCAGATGGCAGACAAAGTGTATGGCGTAGTGTGGGCGAGCGGTTTGCTGATGTCAATGTTGTGGATCGAGTGGCCCATGGTGGCAGTGGGGTTATGGTAGGGGCAGGCATATGTTATGGACAACAAATACAGGTGCTTTTAATTGATGGCATTTTAAAGTGCACAGAGATACCGTGACGAGATCCTGAGGCCCATTGTTGTGCCATTCATCCACGACCATCACCTCATGTTACAGCATGATAATGCACGGCCCTATGTTGCAAGGATCTGTACACAATTCCTGGAAGCTGAAAACATCCCAGTTCTTGCATGGCCAGCATACTCACCAGACGTCACCCATTGAGCATGTTTGGGATGCTCTGGATCGGAGTATACAACAGCGTGTACCAGGTCCTGCCAATATCCAGCAACTTTGCACAGCCATTGAAGAGGAGTGAACCAACATTCCACAGGCCACAATCGACAACCTGATCAACTCTATGCGAAGGAAATGTGTTGCACTGCGTAAGGCAAATGGTGGTCACACCAGATACTGACTGGTTTTCGGATCCCCCCAGGCCACACTAATACAGTAAAACTGCACATTTTAGAGTGGCCTTTTATTGAGGCCAACCTAAGGCACACCTTTGCAATAATCATGCTGCCTAATCAGCATCTTGATATGCCACACCTGTGAGGTGGATGGATTATCTCGGCAAAGGAGAAGTGCTCACTAACACAGATTTAGACAGATTTGTGAACAATATTCGAGAGAAATAGGCCTTTTGTGTACATTGAAAAAGTCTGAGATCTTTGAGTTCAGCTCATGAAAAATGGCGGCAAAAACAAAGTGTTGCATTTATAATTTTGTTCAGTGTAGAATGTCGATATTTTGTTTAAGGTGCAGTTTTTGTTTCAGGGTGAAGTGGTTGCATATCTTTCCATAAAGTTGTTCCCGTACGCTAGATCCCCCTCAGTCTTGCTGTAATACAAATAGAACTTTTTACCAGGGCTTCAGTCACAAATATTATACGGTGGTGACTAAGGTTTTATTTTGAAGGTTTTATCTTTATTTTATATTTTTCTAATTTGTAATCAGTCTGGAATATATGCACAATCTTGTCTGTTTTCTTTGTTTTATTTATAGCACCATGTCGTGAAAACTAAATGATATTTTTTTTTTCCAATTAGTTTTAATCAGTGTGTTTTAGGGTTTACAATTAAAGGACCACTCTAGGCACCCAGACCACTTCAGCTTAATGAAGTGGTCTGGGTGCCAGGTCCCTCTAGGTTTAACCCTTTTTTATATAAACATAGCAGTTTCAGAGAAACTGCTATGTTTATATAAGGGTTTAGCCAGCCTCTAAATCCTCTAGTGGCTGTCTCAGTGACAGCCGCTAGAGGCGCTTGCGTGATTCTTACTGTGAAAATCACAGTGAGAGCACGCAAGCGTCCATAGGAAAGCATTGTAAATGCTTTCCTATGCGACCGGCTGAATGCGCGCGCAGCTCTTGCCGCGCATGCGCATTCAGCCGAAAGGGAGGATTGGAGGCGGAGAGGAGAGCTCCCCGCCCGGCGCTGGAATAAAGGTAAGATTTAACCCTTTACTCTCCCCAGAGCCGGGCGGGAGGGGGTCCCTGAGGGGATGAGTATGTTTTCCTGGCCCTATAGTGGTCCTTTAAGACAGTGCGATCTAAAAAAGTATCAGAGGTGAAACAGGTAGTGGCAAATATTTTATTAGAACCAATGATCTCATTCAGTGGGTGCTTCTCCAGCCACTGTAGGATTTATTCCTTCCAGAGTTAAAGGGACACTACACTGCCGAAATAAAAATCACTGTTCAGCAGATATATTCCAAACAAAAATATCAAAAATATGCATGCATTTATTTATGTGAATTTAACTGAGTTTTAGCTCAGTCTTTCATACATTTGTGGCTGATAAAACAAGTGCCCTCAAACTGGGCAATACTATTATTGAGGATTTAGCTGTAAACTAGTGACATTGATTGAATGTAGAATATTTTTTCAAATATTTCGATAAAAAAGTAACAATATCCTTTTAAAATTTTCCAAAAAATTGTGCCTTTTTTTTTTTGTTTCTCTCATTTCTTTTAAATGAATATTAAAGGTTTAGCAGTTGACAACACAATTTAGTTCAGGGAGGCAGGATGTGATGTCAAACCAGCCCCTGCATAAATACAGAGCTGCAGGGAGTGCTAGGAGCAGTCAGTGCAAAGAATGATCCCAATGGCTCTACTCCAGCTCTGTCAGCAAAAGTATGAATACGGAGGATGTGTGGACCTCGTTGCAGCATTGGGAATGGGAATTCGAAAATAGCGTTTACAAAGGGGTGTGGGAACCCACTGATAGCACCAAAAAAAAAAATGTCACTGACCCTTGGTTCACTACTGGGAACTGGTCCTTGGACTGGCTGGGCAATAATGGGTCTATTGGCAACTTTGTTACTATTTAATATCAGTCACATAATGTCTAGAACAGGAAAGGTTTCACACAACTGTGTGTGAAAGGACGACCACACTAAACACAAGATGTGGGAAGGACCAGTCTCCTCATTGGGCATACGAAGCAAGTAAATGTTCATACTCTCTTGGATAAGATGGGAAAACGCACTGCAACTAGCTACCTGTTACTACGTGTAACTGACAGCCCATTACTGGAACTGTTGCTGTGTTTTCCTGTGACCATCAATATGATTCTAAAAACATTTGAAGGGAATTTTCTTTTAGCCGATTGCTGGAATTATTCCTTCCAGAAGATGTATGCTCAGGCTCCCATTTGCAGTGTCAGCTCTTTGCATATGATAGAGACAATTTGTTTCGGAATACCTGGCTTGTGTACAGCAGTGACACTTATCTACGCTTCTTCTAACAAATGTTTCACTTTGTCTTATTGATTGATCATTTAGTCAAGTTCTCAGAGGATTCGCTGCACAAGCAACATTGATGCAGCGAGGGGAGCTGTACGTAATCCGGCTTCAGGATGCAATAATCTCAACCTTCAAAAATGAGAGCCATAAATTTATCAAAATCAACACGGAACCATACGTAAACAATTCAAACATTTGAAAAACATCTTTAGCCGTTTTATTTATTTTTTGCTTATTGAATAAAATGAAATAAAAAACAATAAAAAAGTCCTTAAATAAAAGTCCTTAAAAAAGCCAATACGCGTTTCACTCCTTAGTGAAGACAGCTGACTGAGGAAGCTCCACACTAAGGAGTGAAACGCGTATTGGCTTTTTTAAGGACTTTTATTTAAGGACTTTTTTTATTGTTTTTTATTTCATTTTATTTACTTAATAAATTTTATACTTTTTATTTAAGATCCTTTTAAGTCCTTCATTTTGGAAACCTCTAGAAAACCTCCTTCCAAGGGGCAGTGCCATCCCCACACAAACTGGCACATAGCGTATATACCTAGAGCCGGGACCCACAGGCTCAGGACCAGGTGAGCACACCACTTATTCTTCAATATTTGTGTTTTATAACACCTTCTGCACATTGGTCCGCTTTCTCCATTTTTGTCTTTGAGAAACATCATACACCGAAGGAGACGGGCGGTGCTACCCCTAAATAAGCACATAGGCTGAAATACGGAGCCAGTGTTCTCACATACAGGCTCCTTTAAATGTGAGTGTTTCATTCATCTAGAAATCATCTGCACTATATTGTATTTTTTTATATCTTTTAACATGTACCGTATACTTTGTGACTGAATGAGAGACCATATGGTAAGCTACTTTATGATAAAGCGCTCCACTTGCTGGTATAAGTTTTCTGTCACTTACACCACACCATAATTCCAATTTTGTCTCGTGGAATAGAGGATAGTTCCACATAAGTGTATTGAGCTGCCTACAAACCACTGTATTGTATTGTGATATACTCTGCTGCACGCATTCCTCTGTAAAAGGAGGTATTCTTTGATTGGTATTCATAAATGAAAACATAAGCTGCTTGCAGAAGACTACAGAGCATTCTATATATAAAAAAAAAAAGGAAAAAGTGAATACTCTCTGAAGATCAGCATAGACTGGTGTGGATTTTTACATTTAATTGTATGCTTTACATCTCACAAATACATTCATTTTAAATAATATATTTCAAAAAGTTGAAAAATGCACAACGACTAGACTGGTGGGTACGCCCATATCTGAATATCTTGTACTACCTGTAACTATCAGTCCATCTCCGGATCTATAACTGTATTTTTTAATTGCGGCTATCAATATGATTACACAAACATTTAAAGTATCCCCATGGACAAATAAGGAAGGGGGGACATGACTGCTGCCCAGGATGGTGGGCTGGAGTTAGGGAGCAACAATGTTGCAAATGGTGAAGGACTACCAGTCAGCATGAGTGGTTCAAAGCCCCTGACTGAATTTCCCTCCTTCCCCCCTGGTTGTTTTGTGGTGGTGTGTTGCGTGTTTTCTCTTTATGTTTTTATTATTGTGACAGCTGGCAGTTTTCCCTGGACAGCGTATGCAAAAGGAAGGAGTATGACGAAAGGTCACCTTGGGGAGACTACAGTCGGTGCAAGGCTGATGGCTAGTGACGGCTGTGTTGGGCTCTTGGAGATTAAGTATGGAGAACTGTCTGTTGGGCTCTCACCCAACAGCTGACAGGAATCAAGAGTTTACTATGTTTAAATAAAGCTGTGGCCGTTACCCTTATCCACTTTTAACAGTGTCCAGTGTGTTATTGGGGCAACGGTGGGATGTATATGGGTCAGCAGTCATGAGATTTTTATTTAACTTATTACTGGACTTATTGCTTTCAGAAGATGTATACCCGGACTCCCATTTGCTGAGTCAGCATTTTCATAGACAATGTTGTAAAAATAATGATATACTGAATAATAATCATTAATGGAAAGGCAATATTTAAAGTAGTTTGGACACCTCAGGAACTACTCTCTAGCATGTTGTGGTGAGTTCTGAATCAACATGGAAAATTTAGACTGACATAGCTAATTTAGTAAATACATTTTTTACGTTTAATTAAAAAAATCAAACTTGGCTATTGTGTCCAAAATGTTGCATATCAATTGTAAACTTGCTGCAGCTCATTATATAGTGAATAGATCCCATAGTCCTCTTGACCTAATTTGCATGAATATTCCACCCCAATAGTGGAGAAGTAAATGAATGATTATGCAGCTAAAGGCTGAAAGTGAAAATTGCTTCTTCAAATTACAAATCAGGACGTGGTGGAGTCAGCATGCATGAAATGTAACTGAATAGAAAAATAGAAAAATCAATATTTCAATATCAGTGTTTGTGTATACTCAGGGCCGGTGCTAGGATTTTTGACTACACAGGCGAAGATGCATTTTGACGCCCCCTCCCAAAATAAACAATGCATCTTCACCTCTGTGTCTCGTAGCCCCCTTTTGAATTTCTTACCCCCATTAGTGTTGCATATCCACTCTCTTGAATGTCTTACCCCTTTGGCCCCTTTGTGCCTTATACCCCCCTTTAGTGTGTCTCCTACAACCCCTCTTATGTATTTCTTACTTCCCCGCCAGCCCCTTTCTGTCTCTTTCTTCCCCCCAGTCCCTATCTAAATCTTTTTTTTCTCCCACATAGACATAGATACAGGCAAAAATACATACATGCACAAATACACAAACATACAGACACACAACCATACAAGCACACAGACATAATTTTTCAGGTACACAGTCACAAAGATATACAGACACACAGTCATAAAAGGCACACAATCAAACAAACACAGTCATACAATCTACACATACAGGTACATTGTCGTACAAACACAGACATACATTCATACACAGACACACACAGAAATACAGACACAGACATAAAGAAACATAGAGATAGGCATATAGAGACATACATACACAATGATACAGAGACATACATACACAGACAGTCATAAAGAGACATACAGACAAGGCATACAGAGACATACATACACAGACAAACAAAGAACCCTGCACACTGATAACGTGTAAATGCTCCGGCCATCCACAGTGGTGGATGCTCCGTGTCAGGCGGACGTCGCTGGATCCACCAGTAAAGTCTTCAAAAGGAATAAACGCAGGCAACACTCCAATAGCAAGGATGGTATATATATTGAACCCCAAAGAAAGTGCGACGTTTCAGCTCATGCAATAAGGCTCTGCTGAGCCGAAACGTCGCACTTTCTTTGGGGTGGTTCACCTATCAATAAATATACCATCCTTACTATTGGAGTGTTGCCTGTGTTTATTCCTTTTGAATACATACACAGACCGTCATACAGAGACATACAGACTGTATGTCTCTGTATGACGGCCTGTGTATGTACACAGGATGGCTAAAAGATAGATCCCCATCTGTCGTGCAACTTCAACAATGCTTTGAAAGCTCGGGCTCTACCGATTCCCCATGCTTGCAGGATTGTATTTAGCACGGAGCAGTATTTGTGTGTTTGACTGTAAGCATGTGTTTGTATGGAGTATGGAGTATGATTTTAGGGGTGTGTTTGTATGTAGTGTTTGCGTTTGAATGCAAGCATGCATTTATGTGTAGTGTTGGTTTTTGAACGCAGGTGAGTGTTTATATATAATTTTGGTGTCTGATACAGAGGTGTGTTTGTATGTAGTGTTGACATTTGAATGCAGGGGTGTGTTTGTATATTGTGTTGACGTTTGCATGCAGGTGTTTATTTGTGTGTAGTGTTGGTGTTTGAATGCTGAGATATATGCACATATACATATACACATACACTGCTACACACGCGCACACTGTGATACACATACACAAAGATACACACACTGACACACATTCAGATACACATATACACAAACTGATGCACATTCAGATAGACAGACGCACAGATACACACACATACAGATACACACAAACACTGACAGACATACAGATAAACACATACACAATGATAGACATACACAAACACACAAAGACACACTAACAGACAGACATACAAACACACACTGACAGACACATAGATACACACTGACAGACATACAGATACACACATACAAAATGATAGACATACACAAATACACACTAACAGACAGACATACACACACACTGACAAGACATATAGATACACAGACACACTGACAGACAGACATATACACACACAGACACACTGACAGACAGACACATACACACACTGACACACTGACAGACATATACACACAGACACACTGACACACTGACAGACAGACATATACACACAGACACACTGACACACTGACAGACAGACATATACACACACAGACACACTGACAGACATACATATACACACACAGACACACTGACAGACAGACATATATACACACACACACTGACACACTGACAGACATACATATACACACACAGACACACTGACAGACAGACATATACACACAGACACACTGACAGACAGACATATACACACACAGACACACTGACAGACAGACATATACACACACACACACACTGACACACTGACAGACATACATATACACACACAGACACACTGACAGACAGACATATACACACACAGACACACTGACAGACAGACATATACACACACAGACACACTGACAGACAGACATATACACACACAGACACACTGACAGACAGACATATACACACAGACACACTGACAGACAGACATATACACACAGACACACTGACACACTGACAGACAGACATATACACACAGACACACTGACACACTGACAGACAGACATATACACACACAGACACACTGACAGACAGACATATACACACACAGACACACTGACAGACAGACATATACACACACACACACTGACACACTGACAGACATACATATACACACACAGACACACTGACAGACAGACATATACACACACAGACACACTGACAGACAGACATATACACACACAGACACACTGACACACTGACAGACAGACATATACACACAGACACACTGACACACTGACAGACAGACATGTACACACACAGACACACTGACAGACAGACACATACACACACTGACACACTGACAGACAGACATATACACACACACACTGACACACTGACAGACATACATATACACACACAGACACACTGACAGACAGACATATACACACACAGACACACTGACAGACAGACATATACACACACAGACACACTGACACACTGACAGACAGACATATACACACAGACACACTGACACACTGACAGACAGACATGTACACACACAGACACACTGACAGACAGACACATACACACACTGACACACTGACAGACAGACATATACACACAGACACACTGACACACAGACATATACACACGCAGACACACTGACACACTGACAGACAGACATATACACACAGACACACTGACACACTGACAGACAGACATATACACACACAGACACACTGACAGACAGACATATACACACAGACACACTGACACACAGACATATACACACAGACAGACAGACATATACACACACAGACACACTGACACACTGACAGACAGACATATACACACACAGACACACTGACAGACAGGTTCAGGAGGGTGGCTTACCTGGGATCCAAAGTGCAGCCTGAGGTAGTTGGGAGTTGGAGGAGCTGGTCCTGCCCAGCCCCCCTCCTCTCTGCCTTCTCGTGCTCCAGTCTTCTTGGGAGGACTTCCTCCCATGCTGAGTTGAAGGTGGCCGGCTGTTGCTCCACCCCTGCTGGGCACCAGCCGCACTGTGTGCTACAGAGGGAGCAAGGATATGACGTGTCATATCCCCGCCCCCTCCACACAGTCCGTGGCACTGCAGTTGGCGCTTGGCCACGCTACAAGAAGTGACCGGCAGGAGAGGGGCGATGTGCGCTTCCCTCCTGCCGGTCACCTGGACTTTTGCGCCCCCGGGCCGGTGCGCCCTAAGGCGGCCGCCTGTGCCGCCTTATGGACGCGCCGGCCCTGTGTATACTGTATGTGTTTTTTTGAGTGTGTCTGTTCCTGGCAGTGCAGCATGTGTGTGTATGTGTGTATTGGTATTTGTGTGTGACACTCTGTGTGTATGTCTGTCTGGCAGTTTGTAACTGGTTAATGTAAGGAATGTACAATAAATGTGTGTGAGTGTATATCTGTGTTTGGGAGCATGTGCGTGAGTATGCGTAAGTATGTGAGAGTGTGTGTGTGTACATATCTGTGTTTGGGAGCATGTGCGTAAGTATGCGTAAGTATGTGAGAGTGTGTGTGTGTATATCTATGTTTGGGTGCATGTGCGTGAGTATGTGTAAGTATGTGTGAGTGTTTGTGTGCTAGTGGGTGCCCATCCACTGTGTTTGTAAGGGATGGCATTATGGTTATATTATGATGGCAGTCATTTCGTCAACAACAAAGTTGTTGAACTTAAAATATAACATTTATAGCTCCACAATAACCATTTTTAGATCTGCCTTTTCATATTTGCATAGAGTTGTGAAAAGTGGTTGTTTCATTGAAATTAATGCCAGTTGTAATTTCTTGGCTGCAAATCATTATTTTAGTAGCTTCTTGTGTGTTTGCCACCCCGAAATGATGAGGTCATATTCTGTTCAATATGCCGCCTTTAATATGTGCCAGAAGTTCAATTAGCAATAAGCAGCAGTTATTAAACAAAACACAAGGGATTACCGGCTGAAAGACTCGCCTCAAGGATAAGCAAGATTAGCAAAATTTAAAGTAGGGATTTTGTGACTTTCACAATATGTCTGTGAGTTGATACAGTGCACATATTTATTCCTTTACAACAAAAAGGGAAGGCGGCAGCACCATGTGGGTTCATAATTTTAAAGGATTGGTAACCTCTGATATTGGGGCTACCACTCTAAAGATGCTCAGCCAACAATCCCACCATCTTTTGTTACAGAACTGGTTGTTCACAGCAGTACCTTTCTAGTACCTACTCTTGACTAGTGACATTGATACACAGAGCTAACTTTCAGAGGTCTACTTCCATCACACCTATCCAGCTAACAGGAAAAAAAGAGAAAACTAATTTTCGCTAAGCTCTTCAAAGCAGGACCTTGATTATTATTATTATTATTATTATTATTATGTTATTATTTATATAGCGCCAACAAATTCCACAGCGCTTTACAATGGGTGGACGAACAAACATGTAGTTGTAACCAGACAAGTTGGACACACAGTAACAGAGGGATTGAGGCCCTGCTCAGTGAGTTTACATGTTAGAGGGATAAAGAGTATAGTGACACAGTAACAGAGGAGTTGAGGGCCCTGCTCAATGAGCTTATGCTAGAGGGAGTGGGGTATAGTGACACAAAAGGTAAGGATAGTATTAGACTAATGACAGTTGCAAGAGAGGAATCAGTCGGGAACTATTACCGTATATACTCGAGTATAAGCCGAGTTTTTCAGCACATTTTTTGTGCTGAAAAACCCCAACTCGGCTTATACTCGAGTCAGAGTCTGTATTATGGCAATTTGCATTGCCATAATACAGACAATGGGGGCTGTGGGGGCTGCAGAGAGATGTTACTTACCTTTCCTGCAGCTCCTGTCAGCTCTCTCCTCCTCCGCCGGTCCGTTCAGCTCTTCTGTCAGCTCACAGTGTAAATCTTGCGAGAGCTGCGGCTCTCGCGAGATTTACACTGGGAGCTGACCGAGGTGCTGAACGGACCGGCGGAGGAGGAGAGAGCTGACAGGAGCTGCAGGAAAGGTAAGTAACATCTCTCTGCAGCCCTCACAGCCCCCTCCTACACAGTGCCCATCCACTGGACCACCAGGGAAGAAGAGCCCCCCTCCCTGGCCAGCTAGCAAGCAGGGAGGGGGGACAACATTTTTTTATATATATTAATAATAATAAAAAAAAATAAAAATAAAAAAATAATAAAATAAAAATAATAAAATAATAATAAAATAATAAAATAATAATAATGTAAAATATGTATAATAATAATAAATAGTAATATGTATAATAATAATAAAAAATGTAATGAAACAAAAAAAATATTAAAATAATAATTAAAAAATAAAAATGCCCACCCCCCACCAAGGCTCTGCATCACACTCTGCATTACACACACACATACACACACTGCATTCATACACACACACACACACACACTGCATTCATACACACACACACTGCATTCATACACACACACACTGCATTCATACACACACACTGCACTCATACACACACACTGCACTCATACACTGTCAGGGTACCTGAGGCCTCTACCTCTAAGGGAGGTAGAGACTTGGTGGTTTATCCGTCCAGGCGAGCTGTTTCCTCCGTTCCTCGCGGTTCATCCAGTCACTTAAACACCGGCCGCGAGGAATCCACGTCCTTTTCTAGCAGGACGCTCAATACGTGACGTCATGACGCTATCTCGAGCGACCTGTCACTCAAGTGTCCGATATCCAATCGGTACTTGTCAGAGGCGTGATTACCATCCAGAGCCAGGGTATTTAACCCCTTAAGGACCAAACTTCTGGAATAAAAGGGAATCATGACATGTCACACATGTCATGTGTCCTTAAGGGGTTAAGCTTACTTCTCACTTCAGCTCATTGCCCTGTCGTGGTTCTAGCTTGTCTAGTCACTCAGTGCTCTGGTATTCTAGTTTGCTCTATTGGTTTTGACTCGGCTCGTTGTACTTCCCTGCTTCTCTGTTATCCCTTGACCCGGCTTGTCTCTCGCTTATCTGTCTTCTCGTTCCCTCGACCTCGGCTTGTCTCTGACTATTCTTTATTACTCTCGGTACGTTAGTCCGGCCATTCTAAGGCCCGGTATACGTACCTTTCCACTCTTTGTACTCTGCGTGTTGGATCCCTGTCCCGATCCTGACATTACGACAGGGCCAATGGATCCTGCAGGTACAAACAGTCAGCTTGGTTCTTCGGATCCCAGGTTTGACGCCATGGAGCATAGGATGGATCAGATGGCTTTGGCACTACAGGCACTTTTGTCTCGTGCTAGTAATCCACCTGAGGAGACACGTACTCCTTCTATTTCTCCTGCAGTCTCAGGTCTAGAGGTAGCCACTGTAGGTGCTTCTTCCCGTATTACCCCACCAGTACGTTATGGCGGGTCACCGGAGAAGTGTCGTGGCTTTCTAAACCAGATTAGCATCCATTTCGAATTACAACCCCGCTCTTATCCTACAGATAGAGCGAAGGTTGGATTTATTATTACTCTACTCATTGAAAAAGCTTTGAGATGGGCCAATCCTTTATGGGAGAATGATAATCCACTAGTCTATAATTATAATGCCTTTGTAGCTGCGTTTAGAAGAACTTTTGACCCTCCTGGTAGAAAGGTCAATGCAGCTAGATTACTGTTGCGCCTTAGACAGGACAATCGAACACTTGTGGATTATTCACTAGAGTTCAGGTCCTTGGCGGCAGAAGTTAAGTGGAACGAACAGGCTTATATAGATGTGTTTCTGAATGGGTTATCAGATGTAATTCTTGACGAGGTTGCTACTAGAGAACTCCCTGAAAATTTGGAGGATTTAATTTCTTTTATATCTCGTATTGATGAACGCTTAAGAGAGAGGCAGAACACTCGAGATAGGACCCGTAGACCCTCCTTTAAACTAGCGCCTACCTTTCAAATTTCTGAGTTCGAGGACTCACGTATTCCTGAACCTATGCAGATAGGCAGTACTCATCTCACAGAGAGGGAGAGACAGTACAGGAGAAGGGAGGGTTTATGTATGTATTGTGGAGTCAGGGGTCATTTATGCCTAAATTGTCCCAATCGTTCGGGAAACGCTCGCACCTAAGTTCCTCTAGAGGACAGGCCTTGGGTGTTTCTACTTTGTCCTCTATTCACAACTACAAAGAGCTCAGGCTTCTGTTACCCGTTTCTTTAAAGTGGGAGAAGGGAGTAGTTAAGACTATGGCACTAATCGATTCTGGAGCTGCTGAGAGCTTTATAGATCAGGGTTTTGCTGCCAAGCATGCTATTCCATCCCAGTTAAAAGAGACACCACTGGCCGTTGAGGCCATCGATGGTAGACCGTTACTTGAGCCTGTTATTTTCCAGGAGACCATACCGATTAACTTAACTGTTGGCATCCTACATAGAGAAGACATATCCTTACTGCTCATTTCTTCTCCGTCTATTCCCATAGTTCTGGGGTACTCCTGGTTGAGGAGACATAACCCTATTATTAATTGGGAGTCAGGGGAGATAGTTTCGTGGGGAGAGAATTGTCAAGAGAAATGCTTGCGGAAAGTCTCACCTCTCGGCTTAACCAATACATCGGCTAACTCTGACAATCCTACAGAGACACAAATTCCGTCTCAGTATCTAGATTTAAAGGCTGTATTTGACAAAAAGAAAGCCGATACCTTACCCCCACACAGGTCCTTTGATTGCAAAATTAACCTACTCCCTGGTACCATGCCGCCCAGAGGTCAGGTATACCCGTTATCTACGAAAGAGAACTCAGTTCTAGAGGAGTATATTCACGAAAATTTAGACAAGGGATTCATTAGAAGGTCCTCCTCCCCTGCCGGGGCTGGATTTTTTTTTGTTAAAAAGAAGGATGGTTCTTTGAGACCTTGTATTGATTATCGAGGCCTAAATAAGATAACCATTAAAAATGCCTACCCGATCCCCTTGATTACCGAACTCTTCGATCGTTTGAAGGGCTCTACAATTTTCACCAAGTTAGACCTCAGAGGGGCATATAACTTGGTGAGAATCCAGCAGGGACATGAGTGGATGACGGCATTCAATACTCGATATGGTCACTATGAATATACTGTTATGCCTTTTGGGTTATGCAATGCACCAGCTGTATTCCAGGATCTGATAAATGAGGTTCTTAGGGAATTTCAGCAAGATTGCGTCATTGTATACCTAGATGATATACTCATTCATTCTAGTGACATTGAGATTCATCACAAGCAAGTCAGGAGGGTTTTGCACAAGCTCCTCCAGCATGGCTTGTACTGCAAGTTGGAGAAATGTAGCTTTGATCAAACCCAGGTAACCTTTCTCGGCTATGTGATCTCTGGGGAGGGATTTAAGATGGATCCGGATAAGCTCCAATCCATCCTAGAGTGGCCTTTACCCAAAGGTCTTAAAGCCGTACAGAGATTTATTGGTTTTTCTAATTATTATAGGCGCTTTATTAAGGGCTATTCTTCCATTATCGCACCTATCACTAACATGACCAAACAGGGGGCTGATACTAAGAATTGGACTACTGAAGCTCTCCTGGCGTTCAAAACTCTCAAGGAGCTTTTCGCTTCCGCTCCAATTTTAGTTCACCCCGACACTTCTCTGCCTTTTTTACTTGAGGTAGACGCATCAGAGACTGGTTTAGGTGCTGTCCTATCTCAAAGGTTGGGTATTGATAAACCATTACATCCATGTGGATTTTTCTCTAAAAAATTGACCGGTACTGAGAGCAGGTATGACATTGGTGACAGAGAATTACTAGCGGTTATCAAGGCTTTGAAAGAGTGGAGACATTTATTGGAAGGTACTTTACATCCTGTTACCATTCTGACAGACCACAAAAACTTGTCTTATATCGGAGAGGCCAAGCGTCTGTCCTCCAGGCAGGCTCGTTGGTCGTTGTTTCTTACCCATTTCAATTACGTTCTGACTTACAGACCTGGGTCAAAGAATTCTAAAGCCGATGCGCTATCTCGCCAATATGAACCCTCTGCCTCAGTTGAACCACTGTTGTCCTCCATTGTACCCAAATGCAATATTATTGCTAATACCAGTCTCAAAATTCATTCTCCGCTACTTGACCAGATCTTGAAGTCACAACATCTAGCTCCCGGAAACACTCCTGAGGGAAGAAACTTTGTTCCTCCTGAACTTCAACTGGAGCTCTTACAATGCTTTCACGAAAGTAAAATAGCTGGTCATCCTGGTATTCGCAAGACATACTCTCTGATATCCAAGGATTTCTGGTGGCCTTCACTTCGAAAAGATATTGAGGAGTTCGTCGCAGCTTGTGAGACTTGTGCCAAGACTAAACTACCTCATGCATCTCCATGTGGCCTGTTACACCCCTTGGACATTCCTGAGAAACCTTGGTCCTGTTTGTCCATAGACTTTATCGTTGATTTGCCTGCTTCCAAGAGACAGACTGTTATTCTCACGGTGGTGGATAGATTTACTAAGATGGCCCATTTCGTGCCATTACCTAAACTTCCGACTTCTCCTGAATTGGCGGAGATTTTTGCGAGAGAGGTTTTTCGCCTACATGGGATTCCTTCGGAGATTGTTTCTGATAGAGGTTCTCAATTTGTCTCACGTTTCTGGAGATCCTTTTGTTCTCAAATGGATATCAAATTGAACTTCTCCTCTGCCTATCACCCTCAGTCTAACGGAGCTGCTGAACGTACTAATCAAAAGATCGAACAGTATCTGCGTTGCTTTGTTTCCGAACACCAGGACGATTGGGTCGGTCTGATTCCTTGGGCAGAGTTCGCACACAATAACCTTGTTTGCGATTCAACTCGCTCTAGCCCTTTCTTCATGAACTATGGCTTTCATCCTTCGATTTTTCCTTCGGTTTCCTCTTCTCAGGGGATACCGTCGGTTGATGATCATGTCGCCAACCTGAAGAAATTATGGGATCAGACTCGGCAAATTCTATTACATAGTTCCTCGCTGTTCAAGAAACACGCTGACAAGCATAGAAGAGCGGCTCCTGTTTTTGTTCCTGGGGATAGGGTATGGTTGAGTACTAAGAATATTCGCCTTAAAGTTCCATCTATGAAATTTGCTCCTCGCTACATAGGCCCTTACAGGGTTCTCACTCGTATCAATCCGGTTGCGTATCGCCTTGCTCTGCCACCTGCCTTACGCATTCCTAACTCCTTTCATGTCTCCTTGTTGAAACCTCTTATTTGCAACAAATTCTTCTCTAAGGTCTCCTCACCTCGTCCTGTTCAGGTGGAGGGTCGGGAGGAGTACGAGGTCAGCTCCATCATTGACTCCAGAATTTCAAGGGGAAAATTGCAATATCTGGTCAACTGGAGGGGATATGGTCCTGAGGAGAGGAGTTGGGTACCTCAGGAGGACGTTCATGCTTCTCGCCTTCGCAGAGCATTTCACCTCCGCTTCCCATCTCGCCCCGGTTCATTCCGCCCGGTGGGCGTATCTGAGAGGGGGGGTACTGTCAGGGTACCTGAGGCCTCTACCTCTAAGGGAGGTAGAGACTTGGTGGTTTATCCGTCCAGGCGAGCTGTTTCCTCCGTTCCTCGCGGTTCATCCAGTCACTTAAACACCGGCCGCGAGGAATCCACGTCCTTTTCTAGCAGGACGCTCAATACGTGACGTCATGACGCTATCTCGAGCGACCTGTCACTCAAGTGTCCGATATCCAATCGGTACTTGTCAGAGGCGTGATTACCATCCAGAGCCAGGGTATTTAAGCTTACTTCTCACTTCAGCTCATTGCCCTGTCGTGGTTCTAGCTTGTCTAGTCACTCAGTGCTCTGGTATTCTAGTTTGCTCTATTGGTTTTGACTCGGCTCGTTGTACTTCCCTGCTTCTCTGTTATCCCTTGACCCGGCTTGTCTCTCGCTTATCTGTCTTCTCGTTCCCTCGACCTCGGCTTGTCTCTGACTATTCTTTATTACTCTCGGTACGTTAGTCCGGCCATTCTAAGGCCCGGTATACGTACCTTTCCACTCTTTGTACTCTGCGTGTTGGATCCCTGTCCCGATCCTGACATACACACAGCATTCATACACACACAGCATTCATACACACACACTGCATTCATACACACACACTGCACTCATACACACAGCACTCATACACACACACTGCACTCATACACACACACTGCACTCATACACACACACTTCACTCATACACACACACTTCACTCATACACACAGCATTCATACACACACACAGCATTCATACACACACACTGCACTCATACACACAGCATTCTCATACACACACACTGCATTCATATACACACTGCACTCATATACACACTGCACTCATACACACACTGCACTCATACACACACTGCACTCATACACACGCTGCATTCTCATACACACTGCATTCATTATATACACACACTGTAAATAAATATTCAATTAATATAATTTTTTTAGGCTCTAATTTTATTTAGAAATTTACCAGCAGCTGCTGCATTTCCCACCCTAGTCTTATACTCGAGTCAATAAGTTTTATCAGTTTTTTGGGGTAAAATTAGGGGCCTCGGCTTATATTCGGGTCGGCTTATACTCGAGTATATACGGTAACAGTTTAATTGATACACTTTTATGAAGAAGTGAGTTTTTAATGATTTTTCAAGGAGTGGAGACTGGGTGAGCATCTAACGGAGGAGGGAAGTAAGTTCCACAGGAACGGTGCAGCCCTCGAGAAGCCTTGAAGGCGAGCATCAGAGGTCGGAGTACGGACAGAAGATAGACGTAATCACACCGATCCCTCAGCTGAGCCAAGGGATCCATGCATTCTTGCTCCTTAATGCACCCTCAACCATTAAGGGATCCTGGGACAAGCTTTATTTACAGAGAATGTCTTCCGGGTCTTCTATCTTGGCAATTGAAAATACTAACCCTTACCTATAAAGCTCTAAGCAACTCTACCCCCCACTACATTTATTTACTAATTTGTAGGTACACCCCTTTAAGCTACTCCGCACTTTGCCTGCCCACTGCTAGCCCGTGCTTGCAGGACTTCTCATTCAATGCTTTGGAACAGCCTGCCTACCCCCATCAGACTCTCACACAGCTTTCAATCACTTAAGAAGTCCCACAAAACCCAACTTTTCAGAATAGCCTATGGCCTCCTGGAGAAATTTTAATTCACAAATCTCTCTTAAAGGACCACACACCACAATCACAATCACCATTTCTGCTACTTCCCAAACCTGTCACTTAGTTGCTATCCTTGATGTGTTTTTATTCCCCACTATCTCTTGATTGTAAGCTCTTTTATGCATGGAACTCATCAACCTATTGTTCCTGTAGCATTTTGTAATTGTCTCATTTATTGTTAAATGTCCTTCTTTATAATATTGTAAAGTGCTGTGGAATAAGTTGGCGCTATATAAATGCCACTAATAATAATATGTGTCACCATCAAGTCTCTTAGAATGTAACAGAATACCATGCCCATAGCTGGTTGTGAGTGATCTGAGAGGAGCGGTGACCAAGAGAGCAGTGATGGCGCCACTACAGGACGTGATGCACAGTGAGGGAGGTGAGCATACGGATACAGGGCCAATGACAACGTTTACAAAGGCATTGGAGCATGACTAAACCTTCACCCCTTGTGGACTATGTCAACCTTTGACTTATACACAAGGAAGAAAAAGAAGCCCTTACTTTTCCTCATATTTAACTTTGAAATTAAGCATTTTTTGAGGGAAAGGGGGAATAACTATGTTGAAATTTGGGGCATTAAAAAAAGACACATCGGGGGGGGGGGGGGGGGGGGGAGAGCTCCTGCCAGACTTTAAATCAACTAAACCTACACAAAATATAGGCAGATGGATCAGAATTTTGCTTGACAAGCACCTTAAACGACAGGAAAATCGTGGATCCCAAATTACCAGCTCCTGAAAGCGTATTTTGCCTTCTGGCCTTGTGGCCTACCAGGATTGCGGGCCCGACGGCTGGGAGAGGCAGCCGATCTCCACGCATGTTGAAGAACAACCACAGACACCCCGTTGCCCCCTCCACCCCCCCTCTGGACTGGTGGGGGATATCCCGGTCCCCACTGGGCACACCACTTACCGACGAAGCCTGAAATCGGCGGAGTCTCAGACCGCGTGGTGGATTAAAGATGGCCGCCATGCGGAGGCCTTCACAGCAACATGCAAATTTAGATAGCCTGGACTGGGCAAGGGGCTTCGAAGCCAGATTTGAAAAGTTATGCAGAGATTTTTGGACCCGCATAGCCAGCAGATCCAACACTCCTATCTCACCTGACCAACTCCAGTGCAGAAAGCAGGGGTCAGCCATGGCAGCACCGCTCCACTCGTACCTGCAGCATGGCAAAGCTACGACAAAACCCGGGAAACCTGACACTGTGCCAAAGGAGTGTATGCGGAGGCAAGTGCCTCAAACACTAACAAGTTGACGAAAGCCTGGTCATCCCGTGCGGTACAACCTACAAAAGCCTAGGCTCGGCAAGAGAGGCCCTCAAGTCCACAGCTCACAACCACACAGAGCTCCTACCTAGCATGCTGTAAAGACACAGGCAACGGAGAGACCCGCCGACAACACAACGACTCTGACAACCCACCTCAATATCTCGCAGCCGTTCCTCTGTGGGACACACTAGCGGGGGCAGAGTCCTGGCCCGCAGGCCGCAAGGTGGCATGACACACACTCAGCAACAACGACCATGAGCACCGAGAGACACTGGTCCTGCGGATGGCCTTTGTTAGACAGCGCGACACAGGAGTGCACCTCCACATGGGACTGGTGGTGCCCACGCATATGGAACAGTGGACTCATGCCTTCCAAGGTTGGCAGCCTGCCACAGTTAGGCATTGGTTAAACAGCCTAATGCAGGCCCCTTAGTGACAAGCTTTAGTTTAAGGGTTTGAGATAAATCTATTTGCTGCTCTACCATAGGCAACAGCTTTACTAAACTAGATTCTCCCTCTGTTCGTATTGTTGTGGGGGTACAGCCCAGTGGTTATTTTATTTTACTTTATTGAATTTCATCCTGCATGTTACCCAACAGTATAATGCTTTATATTAATACGTGTTATTTTACTCAGCATCCATGTGAGCAAAATCCATGGCGTCCAAGCAAAGTTAATTTTCTTTTTTGTTTTCCATATTATGCCTCTCGTGCCAGACTGCCTGCATGACCTTATACTAATAATCCTACTTCAGCACCCTCAGGCATTAATAGCACCATCCTGTTTACCTATAAAAAAAAAATGTGCAGTCTAACCCTGTCATGATATTGTTTGCTTCACTATGCCTGTTACTGCTATCATGGCACTGCAGGCTTGTATGTAATCTTTATTGCACAATAAAAATAAAGAATTTTAAAAAAAAAGACACATCAGGTTTGAGATCGGAATATTAGGTGTAAATGGATATCATTCTAGTGACATCATGAGTTAATAGACTCAATCAGTTCTGTGTGCACCTGACCCCAGACTAGCAGCCGATAACCTCGGTAACTGGAATTCCAGCATTCCTTCAACAGCAGTTTATGACTTTAGGACTTCCAGTAATTAATTTGCCTTTACTCAGAAAATCCATGTTTGCTGGTAAAGGTGTATCATGCTTTCTGAATGGCTGCACTTCCACATAAACTAGTCATGCTTTTAGAGATACAAGAGAACACAGAGTTTATAGAAAACCGTAAACCTGAAAAAAAAATCAAATTTCCTGAAATTTCCTCCATATACATTGAATATACCACATATGATAATGGTACATGCTGTATTCAATGTAAAATATAGAGGTTTACTCAATTTTCCTCAATTCCAGCGGCGCTTCGTGGATGTTACTCTTCTTGTAACACCCACCTCCTGGCCGTCCATCGTTCCATCTTGGCTCCTCCAAGGTCTCTGATCCCCAAGCAGAGCAAATCTCATCAGTGACATCAGCACGCTGGCTTCGTTGCCAACATGGCGCCATTTAAAAAGTAATGACAACATGTAACTCCGTTCCTATACTCCGTAGTCATCACTAGAAGCACTGGTTAAAGGGTTTCTACAGCAACCGCAGGGTATGACAGGCCCCCGTATTCAACACACAAGTTAGAGGAAGGCAAGGTTTCTTGTTTTTTTATTTAAACATGAAAACATTTGACTTATCGTTACTGACTGATCTGCTTATTCTGATGAAATCAAATGCTTCTTATAAAGAAACACTAAGGACATATGTCACACGAAAAACTACCACTAGTGTCACAAATCTAATACTTCTTATAGGGAATCATTGACTTTCAATGTGAGGCATTGAATGGGGATGATATGTGCTGGGTGCAGGTCAAGGGATGGTATGGTGCCAAAAAGGTCCCTGTAAAACTCACTTCTGCTGGCACAACGGATAGATGGCTTTCCTATGCTTTTCTAATACTTTCAGCCTTGGATGTGGGACTGCAGGAAGCAAAGGAAAGTAAATGGCTTTATTTGGTATAAACAGGGGGCAGGGGTTCATCTAACTAGTTAGAAGGGAATTATAGTATGCCTCCTAATGTTCCTGCCTTCATTGGGACTGTCCCGATTTTGGAGTCCTGTTCCATTTTAATTCCTGTTACTGCCTTTGAGTTCATACCTGTTTGTTACCATTTTTTTAAATGAAGATTTGTCCCTTGTTATCATAGCTGCTGGTGTCCCTATCCTAATTTGAATTGTCCCTACACCTGACAAAATTCTTTAGATAGTAAAGTCCTGCCCTTCATCATTGGGTGGTAAGAACTTGGGACAGGAATGAGGGCCCAAAGGGTGGGCATGCTGTTATTTGATAAGGGGGATGGCCTGCGTGAAAAAGACTCCCATCAGTTGAGAAAAAGGTTGGGTATTAGAAGCTGCAGCAGTCTTTGCGTACATTCTGCGCAGTGTGAGCCAATCTATTATAGCCCTGACAATTGTAGCCTCGACTACCAGGCTGTGTCTACTGTAAATCAAACCACAAGGCACAGACGTACTGGGTAGAAAAGGCCACTGCCATTTTTATTTAATAAAACAGTCACTGCCTCCAATTAACATTAAATATAGTATAGTATAATTAACCATTAACAATTTAACCTTTCCAGCACCAGCTTGCTCCCAGGGACCCACCTGTTGGAATCGATCCAACTGCTGGGACAGAACCATCTGCCCAGCCTTCCATTTAGGCTAAGAGCTCCTCTTTTGGCTCAAAACCTCTCACCAAGCCTCCATTAAGCTATCACCACATCCTCATTGTGAGGCCATGAACCATCCCGAGGAGCAAACTACTGCCAAGGCTGCGACAACGATCTCCTCTGGTACTGCCGATCTGAGCACTGGAACAGAACTATCTGTCCAGCCCCCATTTTGGCTTTGAGACCCTCTTTTGACTCAAAACCTCTCACCCAGCTTCCATTTTGAGGCCATAGACTATCCCAGGAGCAAGCCACCCCAAGGCTTCAACAACGATTTCCTTCGGCACTGCTGTCCTTGTGAAGAAAAACCGGCAGAACATGGAGGTAGCACCCCAACACCCCAAACCCCACAAACTACCAAACTAGGGAAGGAGGGACAAGAACAAGAGGGGACAGTTGCAAAACTAAAATGGCTGTAGTGTAGCTGTTACACCAGCTCTCCCCAATGCCCCCCCCCTCCTTTCTATAGCCACCAACCTATACAGCCTTGCTCAGCACAACTGTCAAGGCCCTCCTCTGCCTATTTGTCTATTTCTCTAGCGTCCCAGATGGCTGGAACAGTGTGAAACAATAGACCAAAACTGGGTCCAAATCCAGAATTCCTCAAAGATATGAAATAACAAAAATCTGCATCTGAAAATGTACTAAACTACAAAATAAATCTGTGCTGCAAAAACCACATAGGACCCTTACGAAAAGAAGGTGTATGGCCTTTTAAAATGCTACACACAAGAATCTATCCATAGCCACCTAATTTCTCCTTGCAATATGGAAAATCTATAGATCTATATAAATGAAATACCCAAGCCTATATCACAGTTGAATAATGCTTTCAATGTATATTATTGTCACATGGTAGAGATTCAGAACACAAGAGCACTAGGACATTTTAACTACTGAGAAATTGACTTGATGCTGAGACAACCCCTTATTTGCTTAATTGGAAAACCTGAATAAGACTTTTAAATATAGAGTGAATTGCATGATGTGTAGAAAGCAATCTGGCTCATGGACGCAAATGGAACATTCTCAGAAAATAGCGCGGTGACAGTTCTGCTGATCACTCCGATCCGAGGAAGAGATATCCGTGAATGAAAGCTAATGTAGTAATAAAAACGTCTTGTATCACATTAATCACGTTACTCTGCAGATTGATAGCCAATTTCTGGAGCAGGTTTCCAAGAGTTGAGCATAAAAAAAATGTGGAAATCACAAATAAAGCACATTTAGAATTAGTTTAATTTGAATTAGGCAGTCACATAAATACTCTTTAAAAACTATTCAGTTTTTCTAATCAGTTGCTAATTTCCTAATTCCGTGACACTGCTATATAAGTGTGTACAATATTCTAGGACAGAAGACAACACTACTCCAGACTACAAGGCACAGTGTGATGAGAGCTGGAGCTCAACTACAGAATTTGCTCATGGCCTAAGTCTTAAAGGACCACTATAGGCACCCAGACCACTTCAGCTCAATGAGAAGACACTGACGGCGGTTTGAATGCGAGTGCGGCTCTTGACGAGCATGTGCATTCGGATCTGACGTCGGCAGGAGGAGGAGAGTTCCCCAGCGCCGAGGGAGCCTGGCGCTGGAGAAAGGTAAGTGTTTAAACCACTTCAGCCCAGTGAGAGTGGGACCCTGAGGGTGGGGGGACCTAAGGACCCTATAGTGCCAGGAAAACGAGTTTGTTTTCCTGGCACTATAGTGGTCCTTTAAGATATCAGAGATTATAATATGAAAGATTAAAAAAAATCTTTCCTCCCCCGTTTCCTATCCATCATTAATCTGTATAATCAGCATCCTCTTGCACAAAACTTCACTTCAGTGCAATGTAGTAGTTATGGTGCTAGGTGAGCCTTGAAACACTGCTGTTATGAGCAGTGAAACCATTTTACAACAGTTTGACTTCTTACTTGCAGTCTGCTGGGCGCTATCCCTGCCCCTTCCCTACTGACCTGAGAGACGGAAGCTCCCACTCTGTGCAAGGTCAGCTCATTGGCTGTTCAGCTGTTCTCTCGTGGTCAATGAGCTATGAGTTCTGCACCAATTCTGAGAGGCAGAGAGCAGCACCCAGTGGGCCACAGGAAAGAAGCAAATGGTTTGACTACTTACAATGAGAAGGTGTCAGGATACTCCTGGTACCATAACCACTACAGTGTGCTGTAACAATTATGGTGATTGATGTATTCATTTAACCTCCTGGGAACTGGGAAAAAATGCTTGCTGCTATACCATCCATTTTTGATGAAAAGGAAGAGGACGTTCCCAGCATCCCAGCCTATCACATGACATATCACTGGATGTCCTTTTTACAATACAGTAGGGATTTATAGAGTAGCTCAAAAGAATAAAAGGAGATGCATGTGAACGGAATGTCCCGTTCAGAGGACACACGTTAATGGGCTGGGTCTATAGGAAGGATAGAATCGAGAGAATCTCCTTTTTATCACCTTTTGCATGGCTATATTCTCAAGCATTAGACCTACGTTCAGGGATGTAAACATCTACAGCTGTACTTTTAGAATCCAGGACATTATTTTCATATAGAAGGTTCTATCATTTAAGAGACTATCTCGTAGTGAGAAACCTAGTGACTAGGTGGAGAGCAATACGGTTTGTTTTTTTTGGAACCCAGGAATGAGACATTCTCTCGCTTGAGTTGTCCTCACTGAAATTATGTCTTCAATGGAGAATTCTTTACACACCTCATATTGGAAAAAAATATAAAATACATTAAAATTATAAATCTCAGTAAAACATACATGTAACAGATAAGCAAGCATATGCCTTCTAATTTTGCCCTAGACAGTCATTGTCCATCAGATTGATAATTTTCAAACAAGTTGATTCTAAAGGCATGACACTGTCATGACACTTGATAAAGGCATTAGCTATACATAGGAAGTCTTGAAATTATAAAAATAAATGTCAAATTTCATTTAATCTTATTATAGAGATATTAGTCTGACATTTTGATAATTTTTTTTCAAAATGTTTTTATTAAGGTCAGATGAGAAACAAATGCCATACAAAGAGTTAACATTGATGTTTTGTGATGTTAAAATAAAAAGAATTGATCATTTAAGGTGACAAAGACAAATACTACGTTCTACGTTATATAATTAATAAGTTAATAACATTACAAGTTAGTATAAACTCACGATTAAGTTGTAAGTTGTACAGTATTTAAACTTTATATATTAGTAGGAGAGGTACTAAATATGGGCCCTCAGTTAAAGGGACACTATAGTCACCAAAACAACTACGGCTTAATGTAGTTGTTCTAGAGCGTATAGTCAGTTCCTGCAGTCCCCTTGCAGTAAACACAGACTTTTCAGAGAAAAGGCAGTGTTTGCATTGCTCCCTACGGACGACTCCAGTGACCATTCCTCAGATGGCTACTAGAAGGGTTTCCTGGAGTAGTACTGCGCTGAGGACATGTCCACAGTTAGAGTTAAATTCTGAGTTACCCACAAACAGGGTCATTGATGAATGGAGGAGAGGGAGGCCATCTTTCACACATCTACTTTCCCAAAGATTCTAAGTGTGAAGTGTTTCCATGTTGGAGGGGTGGGGGGAGGGCGTTAATCACCACGGAAGAGTCTTGAGGGAAATTTTCGCACCTTCAAAATGTCCCGGGAAAAGAGATCTGTGAAATTTGTACAGTGTGATATGACAACAATTGTAAAGGAAATTAGAGACCACCATGCCTTTTTATAGATTTTATAATGTCTTATGGCTGTTTAACATAACCGCAGCCTGATGAAACAATGTTTTCCTTGTTTATGAGATGCAAAGAGATAATCAGCATATTAATCTTGTTTTTTTTTCAATGACCAAATTGTTGTTTTTAACCAAAGCCTTCTGAATGTCTTATTTGATCAAGTATCTAACCATGTATATACAGAGGAACCTTTACATAGATCAGATGAGCCTTTATCATAATATTTTAAGTTGTCTGTCTGAAACATGTTTGGAATAATGAAGCTTCTATAAATGAAAATTGAGATTTCCGAGGTCTGATTACAAAAATGGAAATTATTCACTAAACTGTTACACGAAGTGCAATGTTTCAAATGTCATTTAATACCAGGCATAGGCGTGCGCAGCCTATTGCACCCTAAAGCACAAACACACGCCGCATGTATATAAAACATAGAAACATAGAAACATAGAATGTGACGGCAGATAAGAACCATTCGGCCCATCTAGTCTGCCCAGTTTTCTAAATACTTTCATTAGTCCCTGGCCTTATCTTATAGTTAGGATAGCCTTATGCCTATCCCACGCATGCTTAAACTCCTTTACTGTGTTAACCTCTACCACTTCAGCTGGAAGGCTATTCCATGCATCCACTACCCTCTCAGTAAAGTAATACTTCCTGATATTATTTTTAAACCTTTGTCCCTCTAATTTAAGACTATGTCCTCTTGTTGTGGTAGTTTTTCTTCTTTTAAATATAGTCTCCTCCTTTACTGTGTTGATTCCCTTTATGTATTTAAATGTTTCTATCATATCCCCCCTGTCTCGTCTTTCCTCCATGCTATACATGTTAAGATCCTTTAACCTTTCCTGGTAAGTTTTATCCTGCAATCCATGAACCAGTTTAGTAGCCCTTCTTTGAACTCTCTCTAAGGTATCAATATCCTTCTGAAGATAGGGTCTCCAGTACTGTGTACAGTACTCCAAGTGAGGTCTCACCAGTGTTCTGTACAATGGCATGAGCACTTCCCTCTTTCTACTGCTAATACCTCTCCCTATACAACCAAGCATTCTGCTAGCATTTCCTGCTGCTCTATTACATTGTCTGCCTACCTTTAAGTCATCAGAAATAATCACCCCTAAATCCCGTTCCTCAGATGTTGAGGTTAGGACTCTATCAAATATTCTGTACTCTGCCCTTGGGTTTTTACGTCCAAGATGCATTATCTTGCACTTATCCACATTAAATGTCAGTTGCCACAACTCTGACCATTTTTCTAGTCTACCTAAATCATTTTCCATTTGGCTTATCCCTCCTGGAACATCAACCCTGTTACATATCTTAGTATCATCCGCAAAAAGACACACCTTACCATCAAGACCTTCTGCAATATCACTAATAAAAATATTAAAGAGAATGGGTCCAAGTACAGATCCCTGAGGTACCCCACTGGTGACAAGCCCAAGCTTCGAATATACTCCATTGACTACAACCCTCTGTTGCCTGTCACTCAGCCACTGCCTTACCCATTCAACAATATTGGAATCCAAACTCAAAGATTGTAGTTTGTTGATAAGCCTTCTATGTGCAACAGTGTCAAAAGCCTTACTGAAATCGAGGTAAGCAATGTCTACTGCACCACCCTGATCTATAATTTTAGTTACCCAATCAAAAAAATCAATAAGATTAGTTTGGCATGATCTCCCTGAAGTAAACCCATGTTGTCTCTGATCTTGAAATCCGTGTGTTTTTAGATGTTCAACAATCCTATCCTTTAACATGGTTTCCATCACTTTCCCCACTACTGAAGTTAGGCTTACTGGCCTATAGTTGCCCGACTCCTCCCTATTACCTTTCTTGTGAATGGGCACAACATTCGCTAACTTCCAATCTTCTGGGACTACTCCTGTTATCAATGATTGGTTAAATAAATCTGTTAATGGTTTTGCTAGTACACCACTAAGCTCTTTTAATAGCTTTGGGTGTATTCCATCAGGTCCCATTGACTTATTTGTCTTTACTTTTGACAGTTGAAATAGAACCTCTTCCTCTGTAAACTCACGTGTAATAAATGACTCATTTATCCTTTTTCTTAACTGAGGTCCCTTTCCTTCATTTTCATCTGTAAATACCGAACAAAAATATTCATTGAGGCAGTCAGCTAGACCTTTATCCTCATCTACATACCTTCCTTCTTTTGTTTTTAATCTAACTAATCCTTGTTTTACTTTTCTTTTCTCATTTATGTATCTAAAAAAGGTTTTGTCCCCCTTTTTTACTGACTGTGCTATTTTCTCTTCTGTGTGTGATTTGGAAGCTCTTATAACTTGCTTAGCCTCTTTCTGCCTAATCTTATAGGTCATTATGTCTTCCTCACTCTGGGTTTTTTTATAATTACTAAATGCTAACTTTTTGTTTTTTACTATTTTGGCTACATCTGTGGAGTACCACAGTGGTTTCTTGAATTTTTTGCTTTTACTGACAAGCCTAATGCAATTTTCTGTTGCCTTCAGTAGTGCAACTTTTAAATAATCCCATTTCTTTTGGACTCCATTTAAATTGCTCCAGTCTGATAATGACTCCTTTACACATATTCTAATTTTGGAAAAGTCTGTTTTTCTAAAGTCTAAAACTTTTGTTTTTGTGTGGTGTGACTCAGTCACTGTTCTTATATTAAACCACACTGACTGATGATCACTGGATCCTAAACTTTCACCTACAGTAATATCTGATACCAAATCTCCATTTGTTAACACTAAATCTAGTATGGCCTCTTTACGAGTTGGCTCCTCAACGACTTGTTTTAGAGACAATCCCAGTAGGGAGTTTAGAATATGTGTGCTCCTGGCACAAGTAGCTATTTTTGTTTTCCAATTTATATCAGGAAGATTAAAGTCACCCATGATGATAACTTCCCCCTTCATTGTCATTTTAGCTATTTCTTCAACTAGTAGATTATCTAACTCTTCAATTTGTCCTGGGGGCCTATAAATCACACCTACACGAGTTACTGTGTTATTACCAAATTCTAACGTAACCCAAACTGACTCTATGTTCGCCTCACTAACCTTTATTAGGCTAGATTTTATGCTATTCTTTACATACAGGGCCACCCCTCCCCCTTTCTTGCCTTCCCTGTCTTTTCTATATAAAGAGTACCCTGGTATTGCTATGTCCCAGTCATTTTTCTCATTATACCATGTCTCAGTAACAGCGACTAAATCTACACTATCAGTTGCCATTATTGCCACAAGTTCATGGATCTTATTCCCTAAACTGCGAGCATTTGTAGACATGACTCTAAGCTTATCATTTTTTAACACACTTGCTACAGGCACCTTCTGTCCTTGTTTTGGGGGACAATTGGATTGATGTTTTATCACCCTTTTGACCCCCCCTCCTAGTTTAAATACATCCCAGCAAAACCTCTGAACTGCTCACTGAGAACATTTGTTCCCTTTTGAGAAAGATGCAAACCATCTTTTTTGTACAGTTTATTTCCATTCCAAACAGAGCTACCATGAGCAATAAAGCCAAATTCTTGCTCCCGACACCATTCACCAAGCCACAAGTTAAAGTCCCTAATACGCATCCGCCTGTCATTCTGAGTGTTATGCACAGGCAGAACTTCAGAGAATGACAATGTGGAAGCAACCTGCCGTATATCATTTGCAAAAACACTAAAAATTTCCTTAACCTCTGAAACCTCATTGCAAGCCAAGTCATTTGTCCCTAAATGGACAAGTACATCCAATTCCCCTTCCTGCTTTGCTTGCTTAACAATATTACCGATACGTCTCCTGTCTCTGTGAGCAGTAGCTCCGGGAAGACACCTCACAAGACCACCATTGTCCATCTCCACACCTCTTATGATGGAATCCCCCACCAACAACTGCTTTCTATTAGGCCTCACCAAGCCTCTCTGCACAACACCACTAGCCTCAGTGCCTCTCTGCACAACACCACTAGCCTCAATGCCTCTCTTCACAACACCACTAGCCTCAGTGCCTCTCTTCACAACACCACTAGCCTCAGTGCCTCTCTTCACAACACCACTAGCCTCAGTGCCTCTCTTCACAACACCACTAGCCTCAGTGCCTCTCTGCACAACACCACTAGCCTCAGTGCCTCTCTGCACAACACCACTAGCCTCAGTGCCTCTCTGCACAACACCACTAGCCTCAGTGCCTCTCTGCACAACACCACTAGCCTCAGTGCCTCTCTGCACAACACCACTAGCCTCAGTGCCTCTCTGCACAACACCACTAGCCTCAGTGCCTCTCTGCACAACACCACTAGCCTCAGTGCCTCTCTGCACAACACCACTAGCCTCAGTGCCTCTCTGCACAACACCACTAGCCTCAGTGCCTCTCTGCACAACACCACTAGCCTCAGTGCCTCTCTGCACAACACCACTAGCCTCAGTGCCTCTCTCCACGACACCACTACACTCTGAAAGTGCAGAAAATGAATTATGTAGAGCAACAGACTGTGCAATATGCCTTTTATCCACAACTCCAAGTCTACCAGATCCTACAGTAATCCATCTGCCATTCCTAGTATGTCTCTGCGGCAGTGGCTTTGCAGCAGTTCCAGCCTGAGTTTGTTTACCAGATAATTTACAAATCTCAGACTTCAAAAATACAATCTCCTGCCGCAAAATAGAGAACTGTCTACAGATTAGACAACAACCAAACCTCCAAAAAGTGGAACGTGAAACAAATGCAAAGCAACTATTACACTGAACTAAGTCTGCCATTCCTGCCAGGTGAATAATTGAAATCAAACAACCCTTAACTTTTTATTTATCCTCCTGAATACCTCCGATTACCTCCAGGTTATCTCCAGAATATCTCCAACCACACACACACTTAGAAGCAACACTCTCCAGAATATCTCCAACCACACACACACTTAGAAGCAACACTTAGATGAAGCAACCAAGCTCTATTAGCCAAGCTAATGACAACTACCCTTATATACTCCTAAAATCACCTCCCACTAGGAATGTTTAACACCTGGGTAGGCCTCTGCTTATTAGCAAACAATAGCTAATTTAAATAGCAATATATATATACACACACACATATATACATACACTGCTGTGTGTGTGTGTGTGTGTGTGTGTGTGTGTGTGTGTGTGTGCTGTTAGTGTGCTGTGTGAGGGTGGTGTGTGTAAGGGTGCTGCTGTGTGTGTGTATGTGTGAGGGTGCTGGTAGTGTGCTATGTGGGTGAGGGTGTTTGTGTGTGTGTGTGTGAGGGTGCTGTTTGTGTGTGAGGGTGTTTGTGTGTGTGTGTGTTAGGGTCCTGTTAGTGTGCTGTGTGAGGGTGCTGTGTGTGTGAGGGTGCTGTTTGTGTGATGTGTGTGTGATGGTGCTGTGTGTGTGAGGGTGCTGTTTGTGTGATGTGTGTGGGTGTCATGTATTTCTGAGGGTGCTGTTTGTGTGTGTGTGTGTTTGCGAGGGTGTTGTTAGTGTGCTGTGTGTGAGGGTGTTGTGTGTTTGTAAAGGTGCTGTGTGTGTTTGTGAGGGTGCGGTTAGTGTACTGTGTGTGTGAGGGTGCTGTATGTGTACTGTATGTGTGTGGGTGCTGTTTGGGTGCTGTGTGTGTGTGAGGGTGCTGTTTGTGTGAGAGTGCTGTATGTCTGTAGGTGCTTTTTGTGTGTGGGTGCTGTATGTGTGTGTGTGTGCTGTATGTTTGGACAGATTGTGGAGGTGGGGGCAGATTAGTAAATATCCCCCCTCCCTTCTTACCTTATGTAGGGAGGTCGGATCCTTGCTGCAATGTGCCATCCCTGGTGGTCCAGTGGAGAGTGAACTCTAGCCTGCGGGGCTAGAGTTAACTCTCGTGAGATCTGAGCGTTGCCGCGGCACACTCAGATCTCGCCAGAGGAACCTGGCGGAGCTGCTGTCTAGAGCTCCCCGGGTCCTCTCCTGCCTCCCTTCATGCTGCTGTGGGCCGGTGAGGTAGATCTTTGATCTCCCCGCCGGCCCATGGAGGCTTAGAGCAGAGCCGACACTCAGCGCCGGTTCTGCGTGAGCTGACAGGGGAGAATAAAGTCCTGGGGAATAAAGTGTGGGAACCAAGATTCCCACCCCCCCAAAAAAATAATATACACTCCAGTGTGTGTATGTATATGTGTGTGTGTGTGTATATATATATATATATATATATATATATATATATACACACACACTGACACGCATACTCAAACACACACACATACACTCACAGACACACACACACTCATACATTCATAGACACACACATTCACAGACACACTCATACATTCACAGACACACATATTCACATACACTGACACACATACACATTCACAGACACACATTCACAGATACACATACACACACACATTCACAGACACACACACATTCACAGACACACACATATTCACATACACACACACATTCACACACACACACACATTCACACACACATTCACAGACACACACACACACTCACACACACACACACATTCACATACATTCACATACACACACACAGACACACACACATACACAGTCAAAGACACACACACACAAACAGACACACACACACACACACACAAACACAGTCACAGACACACACACATTAGTATTTTTTTAATTAAAAAAAAATGTCCACCCAGCCTCCCTACCTGGAGTGCTGGCGTGGACTTGTCCCTGGGGTCCAGTGGGTCGGCGGCTCTCTCAATATCAGCCGCGGCGAGGGAGCTGTGAGCTCTCTGCTTCCTCTCGCCGCGCGGGATGTCTGCTGTAGCTGGGAGCCGGAATATGACGTCATATTCCGGCTCCCAGCATCAGCAAGCAGCGCCCTCGCCGCGGCTGATGTTGAGAGAGACGACCGGGGGGGGGGTCCATAAACTCAATCCATAGGCGTGCCGCGGGGATTAGGGTGTGCCCAAGCACACCCGGCACACCCCGTGCGCACGCCTATGATACCAGGGAATTAAAACAAGATACACCCCAAGTTACCAAATGGATTTCAAATAAAAACAGAGGGCCACTGTAAAATACGTAGTGGACACATATGACTGCTTTTACAAATGAAGGCACTTGGGATGGATTGTTGAGAGAATGTGTGCAGCAAACACTGATGGTTGGGATTCCCTCAAACCCAACAAGTAAGTTAGTAAAAAACCAAAAGGTTAGAAACAGGTTGCACCTGGTAATAGTAGAACGTGTACAAAACTGACAGTATGTAAATACAACAAAAGGAAGTCCAGATATGTATTATATTTTGCTTTATTATATATAATAGTCCAAATTCGTTTTTTATGAGGAGAATCGTTATATGGGATGGATAGTTAAGGTAACAGTAAATAAAGAGCTACCAACTAGCTTAAGACCAGCAATGTGTAGTGGTATAATTCTCGCTTAGAAAGTAGAAGATGTATATACATGGAGGACATGCAGCGTGAGTAGATGTAATCTTGATGACAGATTGATGAAGCATCTCACAGGTGATACATGTTAAGACCTGTAGTGGTTATGGTACTGCGGTCTTCTATTCCTTTCCGAACAGCTGAGCATAAGTGATTATAGCTGCAGCAGGGAGTAGAGGAATAGTGTAGATGAATGCAGCTTCCCAGACGATTCTCCCCAGCAAATAGAATATTCCCCAAACATGAGCCTAGACTTCATGAAGGGTGTAACAGGAATGAAGTTTATTGAAAACACACTGGCTTTTATGAGAAATCCTCCTGCAAGAGGACCTCCCACAGCAAACAAAGACATTAGCCAATCATCATACAGTTTTACAGTAATACACGCCTTCCCTCTGCCTGGGAGATATTGAGATAAGTTAAGGAATAAATCAATTATCTCAAGGCTGAGGGCACACAATTTTCCCAAAAGTTAGAACACCCCTTTTCCCACAAGGTATCCCCACAAACTACATATCCCCTGATAGCCCCGATCTTTCAGGGGTTCAGGGGTTCTTGAAAAGTATGAAAGTCATGTTTTACCGACCACACACGAGGCTCCTGCCCAAAACAGTTCCACGAATTCAGCGTGTGCGGTCGGTCAATTAAGGAAAAGGTAAAAAACGAACAAAGTACCGAATGGATCCTCCTGGCTCATAGGAGCGATTGCTCCCCTTGTCTGTACGAACAAAACTACCGAATGGTACTCTTCTGGCTGTTCAGTAATTAAGAGAAGCCGGCATTCGGTAGTTTCAGCGGTGGTTCGTGAGGTCGAGTGTCCGATTTTAGTTCCAGACACTCGACTACCAAGTCCCGCTGACTCCTCTCGTGCGAACAGGATGGCCGACATTTTCTATTCCACGTGGCGTTCAGCTATACGAACAGTCGGTTCTTTTGAACTTAATGAGCCAGGAGGGTGGTCGGTGTTCGGTAGTTTCAAACTACCGAACTAATATTCAATATCCATGCAGTAAATGGAGGAAACAAATGAATAAAGAAGAAAATGTTAAATAAAAGTCCATTTTCTTCACAATACATTTAAGGTGGTCCATGTGATAAAGGTCAAAATGCACTTACAAGCATCACAATCATCTCTAAGAAACCATCAGGGAGGTAGCCTTGTTTTGAAACCATCAGTAAGACATATAACGAAAGCACAAAAAAAAAATATGTAGTGCTCTCCGCTTATAACACTACGTAGGATAAAATGAAAATTGGCTTACATGTTTTGGAGCAATTTATTTGCTCTGTGATATCAGCATGGGTGGTATATTCCCCACCTGGGATATGTGAATATGGACCCAGAAGAGGTGATGCCATGGAATCTTCAATTTATGATATCATGTCAATCATCTTCAATCATCTTCAATATAGGTAAAGGGAACTAGGACAAACAGGTAGTATAAATCCATGAAGAGAATGGTAACAAACAGTAGTATTAATTTAAGTAAATGTAATGGACATAAAATAATGAAAAAAAATATAAAACCAAAATATACCGTATATACTCGAGTATAAGCCGAGTTTTTCAGCACATTTTTTGTGCTGAAAAACCCCAACTCGGCTTATACTCGAGTCAATGTCTGTATTATGGCAATTTACATTGCCATAATACAGACCGGGGGCTGGCAGCGAGCGCTTACCTCTCCGTTCAGCACCTCTGTCAGCTCCCAGTGTAAATCTCGCGAGAGCCGCGGGGTCATAGTGCGGCTAACGCGAGACTTACAGTGTGAGCTGACAGAGGAGCTGCACGGACCGGCGCAGAGGAGAAGGGAGCTGACAGGAGCTGCAGGAGAGGTAAGTGCTCTCTGACAGCCCCCTTCCCCCCCACTGAACTGCCAATGCCACTGGACCACCAGGGACTGAGAGCCCCCCTCCCTGCCATGTATCAAGCAGGGAGGGGGGACGAAAAAAAAATAATAATAAAATAAAATATTAAAAATAATAATATTTAAAAAAAAATAAAAAAAATTAATATAACAAAAAAAATTACAATTATTATAATTAAAAAATAATAATAAAAATGCCCACCCCCACCAAGGCTCTGCATCACACACACACTGCACTCATACACACACACACACACTGCACTCATACACACACACTGCATTCACAGACACACACTGCACTCATATACACACTGCACTCATATATACACTGCACTCATATACACACTGCACTCATATACACACTGCACTCATATACACACTGCACTCACACACACACACACACTGAATTCATACACACACTGCATTCACACACACACACTGCATTCTCACACACACACACTGCATTCACACACACTGCACTCATATACACACTGCACTCATACACACACACTGCATTCATACACACACACTGCACTCATACACACGCACTGCACTCATACACACACTGCAGTCATACACATACACACTGCATTCACACACACACTGCATTCACACACACACTGCACTCATACACACACACTGCATTCATACACACACACTGCATTCATACATACACACTGCACTCATACACACACACTGCATTCATACATACACACTGCACTCATACATACACACTGCACTCATACATACACACTGCACTCATACATACTGCACTCATGCACACACGCTGCACTCATACACACACGCTGCACTCATACACACACGCTGCACTCATACACACACACTGCATTCATACACACACTGCATTCATTATATACACACACTGTAAATAAAAATTCAATTAATAAAATTTTTTTAGGATCTAATTTTATTTAGAAATTTACCAGTAGCTGCTGCATTACGCACCCTAGTCTTATACTCGAGTCAATACGTTTTCCCAGTTTTTGGGGTAAAATTAAGGGGCCTCGGCTTATATTCGGGTCGGCTTATACTCGAGTATATACGGTAAGTAAATTCACAACACATTTTGCCACTAAGGCTATTTCAAGTGAAGAAACAGATGTCCTGATTAGGGTGGAATTTACAGGGCATCTAAATCCTAAAAAACACGGTCAGTCAGGTCATAATACACGTAAGTCACATGATTAACCTTTATTAACACAAATAAAACCATTAACACACATGAAAACTGTGTTTAACGATATGGGGGAATAGAGATACATCTAATACGAGTTTGGGTGGTATTTGATTCCTCGACTAATGTCCCTAAAAAGGTCCATAATGCATAGGGTGGCAAAAACGTCAGCAATCATACGGCTGCAATAAAATAAAATAAAATCAAGAAATGAAACGAGTAGGAGCGATGGTTGGAAACATACAAAGGACTGAGGCAAAAAATATAAATATATTACAAAACAAATGCCAGTGCATCTCAGGGCTACACTGTCTATAATTCATTACATAGCATGCCATTGTTCTAAAATGAAAGGTTGCTCTTCGGTACCGGATCTCCCTCTCCCTAGCGACATCCGGTTTCTCCAAAGCAGTTAGAAAAAGCATGGAGTGTCACCGGATTGGGGCGCCACTGATTGGTCTAGAGTGGTCAGCTGAAATCATCAGTAGATTCCTATTCATTAAACAGTGATACGTACGTTTTACGTTTATAGGTGATCAGGCATACCCAGCTCAAACATCCCAGCAAAACACTGGGATAGTTGACTAACCTGGTCCCCATAGCCATTCATTTCAGCTGTAAACTCCAACAAGGGCCAACAATAGATAATTGTTTGAATGGAACCTTCATACAGATTATTTGGGCTGTCATGTAGAGCTCAACATATATTTATAAAACCATTTATAAAACAGTGATATAGAATTTTACAATGTAACACTTTTAAAATAAAATTTAGCAAATATTTGGAATAATAAATTCTATGGCATTGCGGTTTACACAATTTCTGAAGAATAAACCAATAATTTGGAATATTTCCATCAACTGTAAAGGGAACATGTTTTCTTAGCCTTAATAAATGCCTTAATCAAACGTACGGACTCTGCTGTGCTATAATGTTTATCCGTATTGACTGCAGTGTCATAAGACAGTTTACAGCTTACTTAAAGCAATGTCAAGTGTCATTAACTTTCAGGTTCATTGACTGTATGTTTAAAATATTGAAAACGCAATGACAAAATGGCGTTTTGCGATTACTGCCAGATTTTTCTCATTTGTCTGCCGAGACATGCCAATGACCAGAAAATATAAATAATTTTGATTTATGCTGCTGAAGTCTGGCATTATAGGACTTGAGGCTTAGTTATTAATCTGCAGTGCTGCCAATCCATGTGGAATAAAGTCTTATTAGAAAATACGAATAAATCCCACTGAAGATATTAATGTCCCTTGTAACCTTTCGGAGCAAGTGAGGCATTGGTTTGACTATTAAATATAGTGTATTTTAAAGAAAAAAATGTCAGTATCGGATAGCATTAACCTTGAAACCCCAGATGTCTGTAAGTGAATTATTTCATGATGCTAAAACAGATTATTCCATTACTGGTTTAACTCACTGATTCCTAATCCATTTATGATAGGAAGCAATATTACGTACATGACTTTAGCTTTTGTGACACATTCTTCAACTGTGAAAAAATATTTCAGTTGTAAGATAATGTAAACGGATATGTAATAAAAACAAAAGTTCAGCGCAATGTCCTAATTAGACTTTTCCTAATGTCAAAGGGGGTATCTTTGCACTGCTCTATAACATTAATTTAGCCAGTACAATGAAATAGCATGGGAACCTGAGTCTAAATTCTGACACATTGGTTAAAATATGTTGCTTTGTATCAAGAATTGGCAATTGATGGTTCTCTACCTATTGGGAATCAAAACCCCAATCACCCTGATTTAGACTGTAAGCTCTTCTGTGGAATGAAATCTGATTGATATGTGTCACACAATCTGACAAAAAAGCTTAGTAAAACTGGCACGGTGAGAATGGCGGGCACTACATACAGCGTGACTGGCACTAGACTATTGGCTTAAACCTTGCTAATCCGTCTATCATTTAGATTACACAATAATATAATCTTCTTGGTCTTTACTTTGACTAAAATTAAATGAATCACTTGCTGTCAATATCTCAATCTTAGCCAGAATTCACTGCTTCTGGTCCTAGACAATCATAGTATATCAAAGTTTAAAGAATATTTAAAGGGACACTATTGTCAGCAGAACAACTACAGCTTATTGTATTTGTTTTGGTGAGTATAATCATTCCCTTCAGGTTTTTTGTTGTAAACACTGTCTTTTCAGAGAAAATACAGTGTTTACATTAGAGCCTAGTGATAACTCCACTGGCCACTCCTCAGATGGCTTCTAGAGATGCTTCCTTTGGATGTACTGCACACTGTGACTGTGATCCTCTGCATGGAGACAATAAACGTTTCTCATAGAGATGCATTGATTTAATGAATCTCTATGAGGAGATGCTGATTGGCCAGGGCTGTGGTTGGCTTGTGCTGGCTCTACCCTTAATCTGCCTCCTTGACAGTCTCAGCCAATCCTACAGCAAAACATTGTGATTGGCTCACAGAATCAATTCTGATGATGATTAAATCCCAGCAATGTTGCAGAAGCTCAATTGCTAAACTTGTCACTACCCTAATCAATGAATCCTTGGTGTCTGGATATATATCCAAACTTTGTAAGACCGCTAAAGTAGTACCTATCCATAAACGTTGTGACAATACTTTATCTAACTATTGTTCAATATCATTACTCCCTGCATTATCAAAAATCTTGGAAAAATGCGTTCACACGCAACTATGTGAATATTATCAACAATCAAACTATCTGAACCCTGGTCAATCAGGCTTCTGTCCAAATTGCTCAACTTCGACTGCCCTCTTAAAAGTTTGCAATGGCCTCCAAATTGGCATGGAATAAGGAGACTTAACTGGAGCTATTTTCCTTGATTTTTCCAAGGCCTGTGATACTGTAGACCATGGCATTCTTTTGCAAAAATTAAAAAAACGGTATTCTTGATCGTCTGCTAACCTGGTTTCGATCATATGTATCAGACCGATTGCAATATGTGATTATTTCTGATAGCGCCTCCCTCTTCCAGTCACATGTGGTGTTCTCCAAGGCTCCATACTCGGACCTCTACTATTCATACTATTCACATTATTTATAAATGATCAAACGGCTAGATGGTGGTTTTAACCAGGGCTCGAGTCCTGCGGGAACGCGTGGGAACGGTGTTCCCGCACTTTTTTCACAGCAGGAACGACGTTCCCTTTGCTCCTGCAGGACCAGGGCAGCTGCCTCTTGAGCCCAAGTGCCCATGTGTTTCTTCCCGAGCCGATCCTTCACTATGCGAGCGGCATCGCCGCATAGTGAAGGAGTCAGGACTTACTTGCTCAGATTGCTCCTCCTCCGACCTCCCCTGCCATTTGCGTTCCGCGAGGCAAAGTCACGGCAACGCTAGGGTGAGCCCCGTGTCTCCTCTCCTCTGAGAAGGCGAGAATTACAAAGAGAGCGGCCTCACAGGATCACACCACACTCCTTCTGCCCGGCCAGCCTGAACCCTGAGGCCAGCCAGGCCAGCACCCTGAGGCCAGCCAGCCCAGCACTATGAGGCCAGCACAACACTGATCCTTGACTCAAGGATGAGCCAAGTTTTCAACTCAAGTTGAGCCAGTCTTCAGAACTGTAAGTAAATATATAAGGGGAGCTATTACTTGTTTGATGGGGGCTGGGTGTTCTATATTTATTTTTTTATTGCATGTGAATTTTGGAGATGTTTTTGTAAACTGGCACTTTACAATGAATGTTGCACTGTATTTTCTGCAAAATATATATGCATATGAGCGTATAATTATTATTACTTTTTTGGGGGGGAGGGGGGGGGGGATCTTGGGTGAGTTCCCGCACTTTTTCCCCAGGACATGACCCCTGGTTTCAACACTATATGGTCAGGAATACATGTTTCCTTTAAATGTTACATTTTTAAAATGAAATTGAGTTTCAGAAATTCAAATGGTGAAAAAAAGATATATAATCAGTCCAATGTTTTTTCAGTCATAATAATGCTTTTTGGCAAAAAAACAATTATTCATACAACATACTTCAAGCTTTTGTTTAAACACTGTAAACTATTGCAAAAGAGCTCTGCGCAGTGACGGGCGAAGGCACAGCTTTCAGCTGGTGAGATGTATAACTGCATTGCAGACATTTTTTGACATAGACAGATGGCAGACTATAATAACTATACTGTTTTATGCAGACTTGAAAATATGACTTTTTAAATCAAAGGTTCCAAAAGAAATCGTTGAAAGAAAATAACGAAATAGATAGTTACTCTCAAGAGGTAACTGGACACTTTAAACACTTGTTATTGACACTTTTATACATAATTACACAAATACCTCATCGGCTGTCGGGCAGACTTCCACAGAGGTTATCTTCCAAATTCTGTTAGCTTTACAGAGGTAATGGAAGTGGCAGGCCGGTGTTCCACCACAAGTCACAGCAAGACTGTGAGCGTGCGCATTCCCCAGCATCCGCAGGGTTCATGCATCCTCCATGGCGCAACAATGAGGAGCCAATCAGCTCAAAGAGAAATATCTGATTGGTCATTTCCTTGGCACAGACTGCAAATCTTTGCTGGGTTTAATAGGAGGGCTTACAAATCCCGCAGACCAGAGATCTGCAGCTTTGCTAACATATAGATATATCCCCAATTAAAAAAAATGCATAGTTGAATGCATACATGTTTTTGTTAGGGTTATATCGGTTAAATTGTGCTTTTTTATTTTTTTTATTTTAGGCAATGTATTGTCTATGAGAACAAGATGCATTGTTCTTTTCTAAATCAGATTTGAGTTACATAAATTGTTATTAATCACCTAACATGTCTAAAAACAGTCCCGTCCTTAATCACACGGTGAGGGTCACTCACACTCCTAAAATTAAAGTGTCCCTCTTTGTCCATTTGAAATGTTGGAAGGTAATATTCTTCAAATTGGGCTTGGCTGACTTTTCTGTTCTTCTGTTTTTAAATTACCCCAATTACAAAATCAATATTATTCTCTCTGGTTATAGCAACACATTGCAGATGTAGTGTTACAGGATGGTGGTGGATGTGGTCGATTTATCATCTACACTGGAGAACAAAGATTAAACAAAGAGAATACAATTTTACATGGAAAATAAAAACCAACGTAGGCAGACCAACGTAAATAATCTCGCGATGTTACAAAATAATTTTTTACAATTGCATATGAGGATAAAAAAGTTAAATGTAATCATCAGAACCTGTCCACTGAGACACAAGGCTGTAAATCAAACAGACGTGCATGTATATTTATCCGTGTAGTATGTAGTATGCGTGCCACAGATTAGCTGAAACATCTATATAGAATTATGACCGTCCTCTGATTTTGTTTTTGCTTTCTCCATTATTTTGATATGGGAAATTACTTTATTTTTTTCCCGTTTCTCCCGCGATTGAAATATCATCTATTTACTTTACTATTTAATTTTTACCTGGTCCGATTATTCTGCTTAATACAAACTGAAAAACATGACATGGGCTCTCGAAACAGAGTGTGCAATTTCATACCGAATGAAAATTTTATACCCACCAATTATCTATAATGGACAGAGGTTTTAGGCCGCGGAGGTACCATCAATTCTCATCTAGAAAATTACACTACTAAACAAGGGAGATTTATACCGAATGTGACATTTGGTTTAAAAAAACGTGTAGCAATTAGAAAGACATTAAGTCTCCCCTAGCATCAGCACTTATAGAAATGCATTTGAAAATACAATTCTGAGTTCTGGAGTCCTAATAAGTATTAGACACAGTGCTAGTTTATGATTGCAGAGCTTAATGTTTATTGATTATTCCAAACAGTAAAGTAAGCAGCTAATTTACAGATCAGTAACGACTTTTGAGATTAATTAAGAGGACTTTCCTATTAGCTTTTCTCAGACTTGTGGGCTTGTATAATTGAACTCTGCAAACAATATTCTGTTCTATGGTGATGGTTATTCTTTTAATGTAAATGTGTTTTAAAAGAATATTAACAATATATATATAAAGAGACCAAGTATAATATCAGCCCTTTTCCTGCACAGTAAATTGGAAATCTGTTAAATGTGTGAAGGGCAATTCTGTAACAGTAAAAAAAAAAAACGATCAGGTATGGACATAAAAATTTAGATGAAAGTACAAGAACTGGTGCAGGTCCTTAAATATATATATAATAAAATATATATATATATATATATATATATATATATATATATATATATATATTAAAGCAGGAAGAAAAAGAAAAAAAGGGAAAATATATAGTGTAGTATGTCACTGAACAAATAAATAGAATAAAATAAAAGAAATACACTCACAATTTCCTGGAGCAAAATTCTAGCTCCAACTTGAACGCCTGGGCGGAATAATCCCCGCCTATGGATATAGTGTGGTTCTTGGTGGTTGCAGTCACTCAAATGGTGGAAACATAAGCAGCTCTGTGGATATGGGCTTCCATAAATTTAGGAGAAAAACGAAAAAACTAAATAGTGTGTACCGTAAGGCACAGAATACAATTAAAGTGGTAAGAAATGTACTCACATTTGATGGAGCAGATGTGGACTGCTCTATCCCTTGGGCTTTGGTGGTACAATCCCCACCACGGATACGGTAGTTCAAGCAGAATAGCAGCAAAGGTTGGTCCAATATAAAAGTACTTTTATTTAAAGGTAATTAATATAAAAATATAAAACAAGAAAAAATACACTCAAAGTGAGGTAGATAATAATAATAAAAACACTTAACACGTTTCACCTGGCAAGAGGCTTTCTCGAAAATGAAAAATTTAGAAGCTTACATTGGGCCGTGCTTTCTATAAGAACATGAATCTGATCACAGTATAATATAGTAGAGTTCTAAAAAAGTGAAAATCACTATATCATGAAACCAAAAATAAAATAAAGTAAAAACTTGTAACAGGTTGGACTCTCACATTTTATTACACTTTACTGGTATGTCACATTCTCATAGGGACCCTCTTTTATGTCTGCAATTTTTCGTCGTCCTGTATATGCAGAGATGTTAAAGCAGAGTTTCCCCTCTCACACACCCTCATAAAAGTTTAAATCACATGTGGTATGGAACGTCAAAAAATTGCAAGCGTATTAGAGGATTACATTTTTTTTAAAAACACCCGCACAGAGTAGTGTTTGTGTGTTTGAATGTAAGCATGTTTTTGTATGGAGTATGTTTGAGTGAATGTAGGGGTGTGTTTGCACGTATCGGCATTTGAATGCAGGTGTGCATTTTTCTGCAGTGTGTTTTTTGAATATGGTGCTGTGTTTTTAAGTAGTGTTGACATTTGGATGCAGGGTTGTATTTGTGTGTAGTGTAGAGGGTGATGGTGAGAGGGTGATGGTGAGAAGGAGGGGGTGGTAGTGTGAGGGAGGGGGTGATGATGAGAGGGAGGGGAGGTGATGGTGAGTGAGAGGGTGTTATGTGAGACTGAGAGGGGGTGATGGTGAGATGGAGAGGGGTGATTATGAGAGAGAGGGGGTTTGATGGTGTGAGGGAGGGGGGTGATGATGAGAGGAAGGAGGGTGATGGTGAGAGGGGGGTGACGATGAGGGGGGTGATGTGAGAGGGAGGGGGTTGATGGGGAGAGAAAGGGAGGTGATGTGAGAATGAGAGGGGGTGATGTGAGAGGGAGAGGGGGTGATGTGAGAATGAGAGGGGGTGATGGTGAGATGGAGAGGGGTGATTATGAGAGAGAGGGGGTTTGATGTTGTGAGGGAGGGGGTGATGATGAGAGGAAGGAGGGTGATGGTGTGAGGGAGGTGGGTGATGATGGGGGGTGATGTGAGAGGGAGAGGGGGGTGATGGTGTGGGGGGGGTGATGGAGAAAGAGGGGTACGGACTAAATACCTTAATTCCCTGGTGGTCCGGTGACCATAATATCCGGTCCGCGGAGCTGCAGACCATAAATCTTGCGAGACCCAGTCAGAGCGTTGCCGTGGTAACCCTCGGCAATGCTCTGATTGATCAGATCTCACGAGTCACATGGTCTGCAGCTCTGCACACTGCGGAGCTGCAGACCGGTGTCTGCGATTGGCGCAGGAGGGGCATCTGACCCGGCTTCATATCGAGCGAGCTGCCGGGCCCCTTCCTGGTGTCGGGTTCTTGGTCAGTGACCCAGGACCCGACACAGTCTGCGCCGGACACCCTCCTAGTGAGTGGCACCCGGGGCGGACACCCCCCTTTTTTATAACTACTATACTGTGGTCAGGTACATGTTCTTGCAGGAAGTTGGGTCCAATTTAAGCTTTTGTAACTATTTATTGAATAGTTTGGAGGTTTTTCCTATCAGAGACTGCTGGTCCTATTTATTTATTTATATTTCTGTATATTTTAAATAACTTATTTAAACACAATTTTACAACAGCCCCTTTCATTTCCCTTTTTGGGCTGCACCCGGCTTTTAAAAATGTATGGATATAAAGATTGTCTCACTTCATGGAATAAGTTTAAGTTTGTCATCATCTAGAGTGGAAAGAGACAGATTGTGCTATTTGTCATGTGTTAGATTACAAGGAGCAATGTTATTAGAGATTTAGAATGATTCATGTTACCTTGGGTTCTTTCCACCAATGAGGCAAACATTATGAGAATATTGGGTGCTCTACTGCAGTGCTTCTCAACTCTCACCTAGAAGTCAAGGATTTAGGGATTACCCGTGTATCTAAGGTGTTTAAAAAAAATAAAAAAAAATAAACACCTAGAGTGTTTTAAGTTTTAACACCTTAGTCACACGGGTAATCCCTGAATCCTGGGATCCTAGTTGTGCCTTGAGGAGAGAGTTGGGGCTTAAAACTGCGTTTCTTTTCCTTCTTTTGAATCAACAGAAGAAACAGGTGTGAGAAAGGCCAAGCATGAAGGACGCATGTCTCTTTTCAGCAATGCAACTACATACCTGCTTTCTCTTAGGGAGGGTACAGTAATCTAGCCAAATAACGTCCTTTTTTTTTGTCAATCTTTCTTTTATTGAGGTAATAGAAGGAACGTTACAGAAAGAAAAAGGCAGTTTTAGCAGATAAAACACATGTCATATATGCAAGAAGATTGCAATATTCCACAAACTCCAGTGTGTGACAGCCTCATTTTTAAATAAAACAATAGAAATTGTAGTATAGTAACAAGGGAGGAAAATCAAGTTTAGGGGCTCAGTGGAGTAGTAGGCATTATGTAATCATAAGCTAGGCTGACATGTTTAACCCCTTAAGGACCAAACTTCTGGAATAAAAGGGGATCATGACGTGTCACACATGTCATGTGTCCTTAAGGGGTTAAAGGGACTTTCCAGTGCCAGCAAAGCAAACCCATTCTCCTGGCACTGCAGAGTATTGCAGTGCCCCCCTCTCTCCCTCCCATCTCCAATCCCATGTTGCTGAAGGGGTTAAAACCCCTTCAGTGACTTAACTGAATCCAGCGCCGATGTCCCTCGGCGCTGAAACAGGCTCCGCCCATGCTCCTCCCCCGCCAACGTCAGCCGGCGGGGGAGACCTAATGCGCATGCGCGGCAATGGCCGCGCGCGCCTTAGATCTCCCCATAGGAAAGCATGATTCAGTGCTTTCCTATAGGGTTTGCGGCTACGTCTTTTAAGAACCCTGAAGTCCCCCTAGTTCCTAAAGAAGGACTTAACCCTGCAAGGTAATTATTGCAGTTTCTAAAAACTGCAATAATTACACTTGCAGGGTTAGGGTGATGGGAGTAGGCACTCACACCACTCCAATGTACAGAAGTGATATGGGTGCCTGGAGTGTCCCTTTAAGCATATAATAGTGCAATATATTACATGAATATAGTTCTTGAGGCACTCAGGAGGGTATATCCCGTGTTTGAGCAGAGAAGAGCGAGGATTTTGCAGAAAAATTGGATAAAATCAGGCTTAACTAAGTACACAGAGCTCCGCTTAGGCACGTCTTGCTGGCTCGGCAGTCGCGCTCCACCCCCCCAAATAAGTGTCCTATCCCTAGGAATAATGGCAAATCAAGTTGTGCAAGTGCAATTGAAGTGCAATTGAAAGATATTGTGACATCATGAAATCCTATGACTCCGATAATGAATGCACATTATGCATAATGCATGTTCATGGCTGGCTCTTACCTTAGAGTTCAGGTAACTGGAGTATTGTAGTTTTCATGGATTATCTGGGGTTGCTAGAGATTTTGTAACATGTATATATGATGGTCGTGAAGCATGTATGTTAGGTTTTTTAATTTGTACTTATAACCCTAACTATATTAACTATTATCTGTTCCTTAGCAGGTCTTAAAATTAGGTAAATACAACCTCAGATGAACAACAACACATGACATACTACACTGTGCCAGGATTTATTTAACAAAAATAAAACCAAAATGGAGAAGCTGTATGTGAAATATTAAGTACACCCTTATGTTTCAATAGCTTGTATATTTATCATAAAAAACTTCACGGGGTAGATGCGGGGAAGGTTGAAGAAACGTGCTTAGATCAGAAGCATGAAAGAGAAAACAAACTGAAGTTGAAAGTAAATTTATAAACTTTTGTTACATTCTTTTCAAACATTTCTCTTTCTTACTTTTAGTTTATTTATGTAAAAGTATTTACTCGCTGGTTTAAAAAGATATTAAGTGATAAGTGATATGTGTCCCTTTAACCCGTTAGGGACACATGACGGAATAATTCCGTCACAATTCCCTTTTATTTCGGAAGTTGTGTCCTTCAGGGGTTAATGAAGCAGCGTCATCTATTTAAGTTACTTTTTAAAGTTACTTTGTGAGATTCAAGTACTGGAATAGCACTGCTTTGTGTAAATGATATTATGTTTATAGGCAATGTCCTTTTCCATACTTTAATTTAGAGCCTGCATTTGATGGGACATACTTTGCAGTAAAGGATGCAATAAACACAGAAAAAAAAAACAAAATAAAAACTTCAACTCACAATATGAGCTTGCGAATATATATGGTATTACTGCAGATAATTTCTAGAGGATGCTAAATAGGCAACGCCTGCTATACACCGTATAATTGTGCCTGGTGGTTGTGCTGAATAATTAATCATTATTAAAAAAAAAAATCAATGTTTTCCCTGAAGTGTCTTAAAGGTTCAGATCAGTGCAAATAACCCATTGTGTGCAGCGTATCCCAACCCAGTGAAATTAATTATTAAATGCATTTTGTGTAATACACTATTGATCTGGGAATCTCTGGGTTTGATTTATTTAATTACTTAATCTGAGAAAACTCCAGGTTTCTGTTTTACTGTGGCTAATCCTGGTTCGTTGGTTTAATTTTTTCGATTTTAAGACATTGTTATAGAACTTAGATCGGGAAATAATTACTACAGGTTAAATATGGCCAGACTGGTGGGGGTTGACTTTGGCCATAGTTATTTTTTAAAATGATTACCCTTTTTACTATTTACTAAAATGGTAAAATCCCAATTTCCATTTAGCAAACATTTGGTTTAATCTCATTAAACATAAAGAGAAATCTTACTTTGATTTAGATTTTGAGTAAATTGAAAAATGTACGTAATATCAGCTTTCAAATACATATAAAATGGCCTGAGTTGTGTTTACGTAGTTTCCTCTGGGTAAGAGTCAAACCTTTTGGGAATAGTTTGACACCTACCTGGGTTCCTTGGTCTGATCTCTCTCTTTATCACATCCATCTTCTCCAATAGATATATCAGTTTCATCCCTTTTTGGAACAAAATAGGGGGGAATTAAAAAACAGATAAAAAAGCATGGGCAGAATTAATGTTGCAAGCACAAAAGAAGAAAATTCTCCATCAACATTGTTAGATAAGAGAGCAAGACGGGAGACATCCAGGTGACCCAGGTTTGACTCCTACCACGTTTATATTTATATATGAGAGCTGATGACATTCTTTTTAATCATACAGTGACCTGCTTCTTTAACTTCTAAATGGCTTGTACTGGGATAAAGCAGTATAATTAAGGTCTTATAAAGGCAGTTGAATATTCTCCATTTGTTTGATATATATGTGTGTATATATATATTTTTTTATACACCCCATATGATTTGAAGCACATTGCACACTTTCAGAAATGTGGCAATTGTCTTTTTCTTTGTACATAAATAGAATGTTAATGAATACCGCTCATTTATTAACATTTGCCCGTAAAAGGGTAATTTTTTTCAAAGATGTGTTTATCAATTTAATTACCTCTGAGATGCTTGGGGACTTATTGAATTTCTACGTTCAAGCTGTTAACGTAATATTTGTGATAAGAATAGGAGAAACAATTTAAAATCAAGCTGTCGACTGATTGGTATATATTGGTATGTTACTGAATGACGTGTTTAAAGGGTCACTCTTAGCTCTAGGACAACGTGTGCACAAGTAAAACAAATTGCAGTTACAGTTAAATATTGCTGTCGCTATAATACTGCCCTCTCCCTCCAGCATAATAGTAGAAAAAAAATGTAAATTAGGGGAAAACCCATAACATGCATTTCTAAGTAGTGGTGCTGCCGTAAATACCCAAATATATAGAATATACAGATAAAGGAACAATGAAAACAAAAAACCAAAAATACAGTTTAATATTTTACAAGGCTACTTAAAATCACCTATCATAATAAATAAATATGGGGATTCAGCTACACCATATGGCCATATTGTGTTAAGTCCACCACTACGTCACAGTATCCCAATATCATAGCATAATGGAAGGAAGTTTTACTTCACAAAGTTGTGTATCATATTGTTTATATCCCTCCCCTCCTCATCTAGTGCAGGTTAACGGACCCATCACAAAACTCTATAGAGTGCTGAGTACAGTTTCTATGAGTAGTTTCACTCTTTAAGTGATGAGAGGGACAATGACTGGTGGCTGAACTACATTTCCAATAACACCCGGTGGGTGGACAGTGAATTATTGAATTTTAAAAAATATATAAACCAGAATGAGAGGCTCCTGATTGGGATGGGTGTATGTACTGCTGTAACCTGTATATGTAGAAACTTTAAAGGTAAGTATCCCTTTTAGTATTTATTTTTTCTCTTTTTTTTTGCAATAAATTGAAGGCTAATTTCCAGCCCTGGCGTTTCCCTTTAACAGAAAGAAATAAAGATCGTAATTAACAAGAACCCCAAAATATGAGCCATGGAAATATGTTGACCACACGCTCTCCGTCTCCAGCACACAGAAGATGCATATGGATAGCTCATTACTCAGATAGTATGTACACTCTATAAACAATTTGGAGATTCCACATTATATAAGAGAGAGTTTTCTTGTGCATCTATACATTGCATAAACCACTGGACACTGGACCACTTAAACCAAAATCACCATGAATGGTAATTTATCATGTGATGGTAAAGATTACTAATAAACATCAACACAGTTATTTGTGAATTTGATTATGTGATATAGGGTTTCTAAAAAAAAAGTCTTGTAACGGATCACCTAGCACCCCGACTGGGTACCTCCGTTGAAGGATGCTCCTAGCGCTTCCTGAGGTCTCCAAGCACTCCAGCCGACACCATAACCACCGTAGACTCCTTCAGAGAGCACGACAGGAACAAGCTCTTAAAATAGCTTAGGAGTGATTAAAGCAAGGGGATATGCAGAGCATAGCAATCCCTTGTAGCAGATTCCCCCAATAAGAGACGGCACTCCAAATTGAGGGTGAAGTAGAACTAGCTTTTAATCAAACACTCTGCTTTTATGCACATTTTACAAACATAGTACTGCCCACAGGGTTTTGCAGAACAACCAATCAATATGTACAATACACTCAGACACTCCCACACAAAATCCTCCCCTCTGCCTGTGATATAATTACTGAACACAATGGGTTAATGTAATTATCACAGGCAGATAAATACAGTTTTTACACATGTACTGTAACTTTAAAAGTATACATCACATTCACATACAACTTACATTTTCAGAAACAGCATACTCCAAATACAAACATACTCAAAATCAGACAATTCCTTCCATTGGTTTAAAAGTTAGGTCGAAGTCCTTTGTGACCACTGAAGCATGGCTTTCCAGCCGAAACCAGTTCCACAGAGTCATCTATCCTGGAGATAATTGGCTTAACTGGGTGTGGTAAGCCAACTATCTCCAGGTAAATAACTAATTGAATAACTAATTGTTATTCACAACAACAGCAAAAATACATAATTCCTATCATACTGAACAGAACCCCCACATTCAACCTATCCCCAGATGGCTTGGATCTGAGCGCTAAATATATCCAAACAGCGCTCAGATCCCACAAACACAGTCAAATCGCCATGGGGTTTTTAAGTCTAGCATGGGCTGATGAGAGGGTCCATAGTCATAGTGAATGTTTACATGGTGTGTTCAATAAAAAACATGGCAACATTTCATTCTTTGTGTGTTATTAGTTTAAGCAGACTGTGATTGTCTATTGTTGTGACTTAGATGATGATCAGATCACATTTTATGACCAATTTGTGCAGAAATCCATATCATTCCAAAGGGTTCACATACTTTTTCTTGCAACTGTATATATTGTATCTAATTTGAATGTAAGATGTTTGGGGGAAGGATTTAATTTAATATTCAATTAGTTATTTACTGACATACTTTGATAAGTCCCAAAATAAATGCCACGGCCTAAGCTCACTGGACTTGTGTACATAGAATTTTAAGTTTTACTTAAAATGATACTACATGCTCTGTTAATGAAGGAACCGGGGAAAAAAACAGGAATCCATTGTTTTTTACAAATGTCCCAGAACCTTCAATGGTTTAACTACAGTGAAATGAAAATTACTTAGATATGTCTTGCAGTATCTTCTAAACAGTAGAAACAAAAGGAAGAATGCTCACGTTTCCAAGGATGTACAGGAATCTGGTTCTGCCACCACAGTGTAATATCCAGCGATAAAGAACTCCTTAGTGTTTGTTTATAATAACTCAAATCCAAAACACCAAGCAACATAATGACAATATGTGGTTATCGTACTCTATAATTCTTACATTATCACAAGAACACTGATCACATTTTAAAGGGTTTCTCCAGCCTCTTTTAAAACCTTCCTTATTTTTGGTTTCTTTTGCCCTATTGGGCACCTGTCCCTTTAGCCCCCCACGTTTTAATGGGCAAGAACTCTTTAAAATAAAGTTAAAACTTACCGCTAATTCAGCACCGAGCCATTCACTGCACTTCCTTCAAGGAAAGACGCTGATTACATCCATTGCCAGTGCGCAGTGCATGCTGACAACAGACATTAGTCATTCCAACAGAGTTCCAGGCTGACTAAGTCACGTGTGATGGAGGTGTTTAACTATATCACAAAATCACAAATTTGTCTGTATAAACAGCATTTCAAGCAGAAACCCTACACATGTAGATCATACCTAGTGTTTTTTCAGGTTGACCTAACACCTTTCCTTCAGCAGGTTTACATATATATATTGAGTTACAGTAAAAAGCAATTGATCAGTTTTATTCATTTGTTTTTACAAAACCTATTGGTTTTACCCAGGGGCCGGCCGACTGCACTGACTGCCTGTATGACTGTGTGTTGCTATATATCTATGTCTATAAGGCATGGGGAAAAAAGACACACAAAGGGCCCTGGCGGAAGGGACACACAAAACAGACTGAGGGGAGAAAGCCACAAAAAGGGGCTGGAGGAAAGAATAAGACACATAAAGGGGCTGGGGAGGAGAAAGAGACCCACAAAGGGATGGTGAAAGTAAGAGATACACAAGGGGAGGTGTAAGAGACACACAAGACGGTGTAAGACAAAGTAAAGAGGGTAAGAAATTCAAAATGGAGGTTACAAGACACACAGGTGAAGACGGATTTTATTTTCGGGGGGGAGGAAGGGGAGGCAAAATGCATCTTTGCTTGTGTAGCCAAAATTCCTTGCACCGGCCCTGGTTTTACCAAAGGTTTCAAAGGTGATGAGTAGCACATCACAAAATTGTGAACATCAGATATTACAAAGATATTCAGATTAACTGACATATTAATTAGTTATATCACCAATAAATAGACATGTATGTAGAAAGAGCAAAGTGAGAGAGAATTAAGAAAAATAAAATAAAAAAGGGGGAGTTAAAATGTAGCCAACTTACGGACCAACCGAACCAAGCCATGCTGAACATATTCGGTTCATGGTCATGATTCTAAATTCTGTTTGTGGACCAACAAAAAAAAGATGGTTGATTGGGGGGAAAAAAACAATTGATGGTTAGGGGACAGCCACTAAATGTTAATTTATTCACAGAACAAGTGAGAAAGGACATGCTACCTGCAAAGATGCTCCTGCTGTGTTGCACGCTCCTGGAGGAAGTCTCGCACCCAGTCGGACTTTCTCCATTATAGATTCCTATTGTGTTCATACAGCGCAGCCCTTGCTCTTGCCAAAAAGTCATACTTTTCCTCTGTCATTAGTTCATGCTCCCACAATCCCAGGCATCTCTTTGACACCTTTAACTCTCTTCTTCGCCTTGGCCACCCCTCAAACTAACCTTACAGCCGATAGCTTTGCATGCTACTTTACCGACAAGATTGACCAGCTGAGGAAAGAATTATCCTCACCCTGCTGTTCTCTTTCTCAACCACACATAGATCATGCCTTTCCTACCCTTTAGACTTTCTCCCCTGATACTGAACAAGAGGTGGCTGCTCTTCTCCTTTCCTCTCGCCCCACCACTTGCCCACTTGATCCTGTCCTGTCTCACCTTATCAGATCTCTCTCCCCTTGTCTTGTGCCTTCCTTAACACACATCTTCAACTGCTCTCTCTCTTCTGGCATTGTCCCCGCTGACCTTAAACATGCTACTGTAATACCTATCCTGAAAAAAACATCCCTTGACCCGTCCACCCCCTTTAACTATCATCTCATATCTCTGCTCCATTTTTCCTCAAAGCTTCTGGAAAGACTTGTCTTTACCCGTATGTCTCACTTCCTCAATTCCAACTCTCTCCTTGACCCTCTTCAATCTAGCTTCCGCCCCCTCCACTCTACTGAGACTGCTCATATTAAAGTTACTAATGACCTAATTGCAGCTAAATTCAAAGGCCACTACTCCATACTAATTCTTCTTGACCTCTCTGCTGCCTTTGACACTGTTGATCATTTTCGAATGATACCTCATCCCTTTGTCCTGTCTCAGTTGGAGTCCACTAAGGCTCCGTCCTTGGCCCTCTTCTATTTTCTCTTTATACTGCCTCTCTTGGCAAACGTATTGCCTCATTTGGATTCCGCTACCACCTGTAGGCTGAAGACAGCCAGTTATATCTCTCCTCCCTGGACCTCTCCTCTGCCATCCTCCAACGTGTCACTGCTTGGCTTTCCTCCATCCCTGACTGGATGTCCTCCCGCTTTATAAAACTAAATCTCCCTAAATCTGAACTCCTTATCTTTCCTCCTCCTAATACTGATCCTCCTCTTTTGCTCTCCCTTGAAGTCAGTGGTATCCACATCAGTCCATCCTTGCAAGCGTGCTGTCTTGGTGTCATATTTGACCCTGGCCTCACTTTTGAGCCTCACATGCAGCATGTTACCAAATCCTGTAGATTCCACCTTAAAAACATAGCCGCCTTTCTTACACAAGATGCTACTAAAGAGCTTGTCCATGCTCTAGTAATTTCCCGCATGGATTATTGTAACCCTCTCCTAATTAGTCTTCCCTAAAACCGTATTGCCCCGCTACAATCTGTAATGAATGCTGCCGCCAGACTGATTTTCCTCTCTAGTCGGTTCTCTCACACCTCACCCCTCTGTCAGTACGCACATTGGCTTCCTGTATCCTATAGGAGTCAATCCAAAGACCTAACCCATACCTATAAAGCACTGATCAATTCTACCCCCTCTTATATTTCTTCACAGATCCATAGGTATGCCCCTTCTCGGTCCCTCTGCTCTGCCCGTGACATTCTCCTGTCTGCTGCTCGCACCCAGGGGCGGACTGAGCACTCGGGCAAATCGGTCATGGACCGAGGGCCCGAGGCTCTAGGGGGCCCGCCCGCCTGCCTGCCATGCAGTAAAGTAATAGCTGGGCTGGGGAGTTAAACAATCTCCCCAGCCTGCATGCAGTCAGTCAGGGGCCCGCACGGCACTCTGCGGGCCCCTGTTACAAAATACATATCCCCCATGTTCGGGCAGGCACAGTAAGAGACAGCTAAAGGGCCTTCCTAAAGACCCACTATGCTGTCTCTCACTGTGCCTGACTGGTGAGCGGAGCAGGAGAGCTGTCTGTAGTGCTGATCAGGCAGCTCCGTGCGGCTCCTGATAGAGGAAATGGCATCATGTGTCAAAAGGTCAGGGAGCCATGCGGAACTGCCTGATCTGTGTTAGAGACAGCACGCTCCAGTGCTGCTGGGAGAAGGATTAACCCCTCTGGCCAAAGGTAAGGCTCCTCTTCATCCAGCAGCCCCCCACCCCTCTACCCCCTGCTGCCCCCCACCCCTCTACCCCCTGCTGCCCCCCACACCTCTACCCCCTGCTGCCCCCCACCCCTCTACCCCCTGCTGCCTCCCTACTGCCCCTCTACCCCCAGTAGACCCTCTGCTGTCCCCATGCTGCTGCTCCTCACCGCATACTGCCCCTCTACACTCTGCTGCCCCCCAACCCTCTACCTCCTGCTGCCTCCCTACTGCCCCTCTACCCCCTGCTACTCCTCTACCCCCAGCAGCCCACTACAACCCCTATACCTACCACAGCCCCTACCCCTACAGCCCCTATACCCTCTACTGCCCCTTTGCCACATACTCCCTGCTGTCCCTCTAGCTCCTGCTGACCCCCTATCCCCTGCTGCCCCTCTACCCCTGCTACTCATCTACCCCGGCAGCTCCTTTTCCCCCTGCTGCCCCTCCACCTCATGCTGGCCCCCCTACCCCCTGCTGCCTCTCTACCTTATACTGGCACCCCTACTCCCTGCTACCCCTCTACCCCCTGCTGCCCCTTTGCCTACTACTCCCTGCTGGCCCCCTTACCTCCTGCTGGCCCCTTTGCCCCCTACTACCTGCTGGCTGCCCCCTACTCCCTGCTGCCCCTTACCCCCTGCTGGCACCCCCATGCCCCCTGCTGGCACCCCCTACCCCCTGCTGTCCCCTCTACCTCCTTCTGCCCCTCTTCCCACTTACTCCCTGCTGCCCCTCTACTCCCTGCTGCCCCTCTACTCCCGCTGCCCCTCAACCCCCTGCTGCTCCTCTACCCCCAGCAGCCCTTCTACCTACTACAACCCCTATACCCACCCCAGCCCCTACCCCTTACAGCCCCTCTACTCTCTGCTGCCCCAGCAGACCTCCTGTCGACCCTCTAGCCCCAGAAGACCCCCCGCTGTCCCTCTACCCCCTGCTGCCCCTCTAGCCCCAGCACACCCCCTACTCCCTGCTACCCCTCTACCCCTTCTGCCCCTTTGCTCCCTACTCCCTGCTGGCCCCCTTACCTGGTGCTGCCCACCCTACCTCCTGCTTGTCCCCTTACCTCCTGCTGGCCCCTCTACCCACTTACTCTCTGCTGACCCCCTACTCCCTGCTGCCCCCCATACTGCCTGGTACTCCTCTACCCCCAGCAGCCCTTACCCCTGCAGCCTTTCTACCTACTACAACCCCTATACTCACCACAGCCCCTATCCCTTACAGCCCCTCTACCACCCCAGCAGACCCCCTGCTGACCCTCTAGCTCCAGCAGACCCCCCGCTGTCCCCCTACCCCCTGCTGCCCCTTTAGCCCCAGCAAACCCCCTGCGACCCCCTACTCCCTGCTGGCCCCCTTACACCCTGCTGCCCCTTTGCCCCCTACTCCCTGCTGGCCTCCCTACCTCCTCCCTACCTCCTGCTGGCCCCTCTGCCCCTTTGCCCCCTACTCCTTGCTGGCCCCTCTGCCCCTTTGCCCCATACCTCCTGCTGGCCCCGCTACCCCCTTCTGCCCTTCTGTCATGCCTTAATTCTGGTATCCTCTTACTTCCGGGTTCCACGGAGCTTAGCCACACCCCCTTATGACACGGTCTCCTTACTTAATGCGACCGCACCAGCTGATAGACGCTGGATTATTGAACTACGTACCGCACTCACGAACCGGCTACAAACTTCTCTGTGAAAGCCATCTGTTACCGGACCGGACTGGAAGACTACTCACGTCCCCTTCACCTCTCCTCATCCTCGACTAAAGCCTGAACTCTCTACACACATATCATTGGATATAACCGCCTCTGAGGAGAACTTGGGAACCTGTTTTCTCTTTACCGGAAGCTAAGTAATATTAAACCTCTGTGATAAGAGTTACATATCTAAAGCCTTTATTGCCTGTTACCAAAGTCCTATTATCAACCAACCCAGCTACAGCTATCTTCAACCTATCCACTATTCAAGTTAGCTGCACCTGTCTTGCTTCAGATAAATGCTAATGGAACAAACTATTATAATTGCTTATCACCTAACTTGTTAACTCAACTAACAGACTCTAATTGATTCAGAACCTGCTAAATGCAACCGTTTATTATTTAAAGCTACAGTGCCTGTAATTCTGGACTTAAGCAACCGTTTATTATTTAAAGCTACAGTGCCTGTAATTCTGGACTTAACGTCACAATCTCTTCTAAATGTTCTAATAAATATTCATGCTCTAAGAAATCTGCAGTTGTGTTCCTTCATAACAAATGTTAAACGTGACACCTTCTACCCACTTACTCCCTGCTGGCCCCCTACTCCCTGCTGCCCCTCTACACCCAGGGCCGTCTTTAATAGTGATTGGACCCTGGGCAAGCATTTGCTTGGGCCCCCTGGACCCTGCTGCCCTCCCACTCCCTGGCATGCAATCATGCCTTACACTCCAACCCAGTGGCGGAATTAATGCAGAGAAGCCCTGGTACAAGAAAGTTGTTTGGGCCTCCCCCTCTAGCACAAGAGTGGTGAAAAGATACATCCCCATCTGTCATACAACTCCCACAATGCTATGCCAGCTGGGGATCTATACTTTGCCCATCCTTGTAGGGTTGTATTTGTGTGCAGTGTTTGTGCATTTGAATGTAAGCCTGTTTTTGTATAGAGTATATGTGTGCATGTAGACGTGTATTTGTATGTACTATTACAATTGGAATGCAGAGGTGTACTTGTGTGTAGTGTTTTGCGTTTGAATGCAGGTGTGTAACTGTGAGTTGGTGTATGCATATCATTTTGGCATTTTTTTGTTTGTATGTAATAATTGCCTTCAGGGTTGTTATAGGACGTAGTGTTGTCTTCTAAACATTTGTGTATAGTATTGGTGTTTGAGTAAAGGGTGTGTTTTATATATAATCTTGGAGTTTGAAATCAGGGTTGTGTTTGTATGTAATATTTGTGTTATCAGGGATGTGTTTGCATGTTTTTGATTACTGGGATGTATACACATACACAGATACATACACATTAACACACATATAAACATACTGACACATGCACATACCTTGACACACAGATACACACACTGGCACATGCACACACATTCTGATATACACACTGGCACATAAACACTCAGATACACACCTACACACAGATACACACACTCTGACATACATGTGATCATTTTTGTGTTTGCAGCAGGGCAGAAGCAGAGAGTTGGAGGAGGCACAAAGCTTGTACATGCTGATGATGTGGCAAGGCAAGCTGGTACTGTTATATGTAATGCACAACAAAAATAAAGAATTAAAACATAAAATAAAACACTGTGCTTAAATGCAACTGCAGCAATAATTAAACATCATCTAAACAGAAAAAAGCAGTGGGGGCACAGGGTAAAAAAGCAGTGAGGGGGGGAAGGCAGGAGCAGTGAGTGGGGGCACCGAGAAGCAGTAAGTGGGGGAAAGCAGGGCAGGAGCAGAGAGAAGAGAAGAAGTGAGTGGGGAAGGCAGGGCAGGGGCAGAGTGTGGGCGCATAGAGAAGAGAAGTGAGTGGGAAAGGCAGGGCAGGGGCATTGAGTGGGGGTACAGAGAAGATAAGCAGTAAGTGGGGGAAAGCAGGGCATGGGCATTGAGTGGGGTGGCTCGTGAGTTTTTCTAAAACCTATCCTAGCTGCAGCCATTCACCCAGAAGGATAGGAGCAGGGACTGGATACACTTACCTTCAACTCAGCTTAGTGCTGGCTGAGGCTGATGGGAGTGGGAATGAGCAGCAGCTCATTCCTGCCTCTCCTCCCCATGCTGCTACCTGCTGCTGCCTCCTTCCACTCGCGGTGCTCTCTTCTGAAGCTGGGAGGAAGTGATCGGCTGTCACTTCCTCCCAGCCAGCTAATACTACAGGTGCCCAGTCGGCTCTTAAAGGGCCAAGGCACCCCACCGGGTCCCTGTTCAGAGATACTCATCAGGTGGCCCTAAACGCATGGGCCACCTGATAGGCCCATCCAAATTGTTGTGGGCCCACAGGGCAGCTGCTTTGGGCCCCCCAGGAGTAACTGGGCCCGGGGCAGCTGCCCCGTTTGCCCTGTGTTAAAGACGGCCCTGCCTACACCCTGCTACTCCTCTACCCCCAGCAGCCCGTACCCCTGCGGCCCTTCTACCTGCTACAACCCCTATACCCACCACAGCCCCTCTACCCTCTGCTGCACCAGCAGACCCCCTGCCGACCCTCTAGCCCCAGCAGACCCCCTGCTGTCCCCCTACCCCCTGCTGCCCCTCTAGCCCCAGCAAACCCCCTGCTGCTCTCCTACACCATGCTTCCCCTCTACTGCCCTGCTGCCCCCTACTCCCTTCTTCCCCCTAATCCCTACTCCCTGCAAACTCTACAGACCCTGTACCCCATGCAGTCCCTATACCCACTACAGCCCCTTTACCGCATGCACAAACGGCATGCCTATATATTCCTTACAGCCCTTATCCATTATTATATTATTTATATAGCGCCATCAGATTCCGTAGCGCTGTACAATACCCCACTACACCTCCTATAGTCCCTATACCCACTACAGTCTCTATATACCATGCACCCACTACAGCCCCTATATCCCATAAAACCACTAGAACCCCTGCAGCCTCTACACCCACTACAGCTGATATACCAACTACAGCCCCTAAACACCTGCATCCACTACAACCCTGTATCCATGAAAGCTCCCATGCCCACTACTGCCCTTTTTCCCTGCACCCACTACTGCCTTTATTGCTGTCTGCACTTACTACAGCCCCTATCCCCCTGAAACAACCACAGTCCCTATGCCTCCCCTGCAACTACCACAGTCCCTATCACTACCCTGCACCCACTGTAGCTTCTATTACCCCTTGTCTCCACTGTAGCTTCTATTACCCCTTGTCCCCACTATAGCTTCTATTACCCCCTGCCCCCTCTATAGTCACTATTTTGCCTTACCCCCACTATAGCCCCTATTATTCGCTGCCCCCACTATAGCCTCTATACCCAATACAGCCTCTGCCCCCACTACAGCCCCTATAACCACTACAGTTTCTATGCCCCAGCACCCACTTCAGCCTTTATTCCCCTGCCCCCACGGCAGCCCCATGTCCCCTACACCCACTACAACACCCCACAGTTTTTATCTACTTAAAGGGAAACTATAGTGCCAGGAAACATTTTTTATTTTTCCCTAGCACTATAGCTTCCTAAAGTGCCCCCCTCCTTTACAGGGTTAAGGGACCTGGGACACTGTACCTAGACCACTTCAATGAGCGGAAGTGGTCTGGGTGCCTATAGTGTCCCTTCATAGATACTCTGTATTTCGTGTTAGGATATGAGGATTCAAAGGCATACATATATTCACTTACAGTAAATATACACAGAAACATTCACTTTACATGCACATACAATCAAATATATTTTGAATCCTAATATCCCAACACGACTTACAGTAAGTATACACAGAAACATACATTCACTTTACATGCACATACAATCAAATATATTTTGAATCCTAATATCCCAACACGACTTACAGTAAGTATACACAGAAACATACATTCACTTTACATGCACATACAATCAAATATATTTTGAATCCTAATACCTCACACAAAGACATACATATATTCACTTACAGTGAATATACACAGAAACATACATTCACTTTACATGCAAATACAAGGTACATCTACAACAGTATATATATATATATATATATCTGGAGGGGGCCCAGGTCCTAATTTTGCCCGAGGGCCCAGGACTCTCTCAGTCCACCCCTGCTCGCACCCATACGGCCCGCTCACGCTTGCAGGACTTCTCGCGGGTGGCTCCCTTCCTATGGAATAGCCTGCCTACTGCCATCAGACTCTTCCCTAGTCTTCAATCGTTTAAGAAGTGCCTTAAAACCCATCTCTTTAGGAAAGCTTATGGCCTCCCAGAGTAACCAATAACCAGGGCCGGCGCGTCGATAAGGCAGCTCAGGCGGCCGCCTTAGGGCGCACCGGCCCGGGGGCGCAAAAGTCCGGGTGACCGGCAGGAGAGAAGCGCACAGCTCTCCTCTCCTGCCGGTCACTTCTTGTAGCGTGGCCGAGCGCAAACCGGCAGTGCCGCGGACTGTGTGGAGGGGGCGGGGATATGAACACGTCATATCCCTGCTCCCTCTGTAGCACACAGCGCGGCTGGCACCCAGCAGGGGCGGAGCTACCGCCGGCCCCCTCACGTCAGCACGGGAGGAAGTCCTCCCAAGAAGAGAGCAGAGAGGAGGCAGAGAGGAGGGGGGCTGGGCAGGACCAGCTCCTCCAACTCCCAACTACCTCAGGCAGCACTTTGGATCCCAGGTAAGCCACCCTCCTGAACCTGTCTTTCAGTGTGTGCATGTCTGTCTGTCAGTGTTGTGTCTGTCTGTCTGTCTGTCAGTGTGTGTGTGTGTCTGTCTGTCAGTGTTTGAGTCTGTCTGTCAGCGTATGTCTGTCTGTGTGTGTGTATGTCTGTCTGCCAGTATGTGTGTGTATATGTCTGTCTGTCAGTGTGTGTGTGTGTCTGTCTGTCAGTGTGTGTGTGTCTGTCTGTCAGTGTGTGTATGCCTGTCAGTGTGTGTGTGTATGTCTGTCAGTGTGTGTGTATTTCTGTCTGTCAGTGTGTGTGTCTGTCTGTCAGTATGTGTGTCTGTCTGTCTGTCAGTGTGTGTATCTGTCTGTGTGTGTGTATGTCTGTCTGCCAGTATGTGTGTGTATATGTCTGTCTGTCAGTGTGTGTGTGTGTCTGTCTGTCAGTGTGTGTGTGTCTGTCTGTCAGTGTGTGTATGTGTGTGTAAACAAAATTTATTTTGTTAAAATTAGCATGTGTTTGTACTTTAAAATACACTAAAATATAATGTTTTACATATTTTATTATATCCTTTTTATTCTGGCACTAGGAAAAACTAGTATGTTTTTTTGTTTTTTATAAAGTCAACAGTTGTGAGATATATTCTTATTACTTATGTGGTTCACGATTTGAGTTTACCATTTAAATTATATTTTAATTACTATTATTATTATTATTATTTCATTTTTTTGTGTATTAGGGTTAAAAGTAACATCCGGTTATTTGGTTAATAGTATAAATTTATAATATGAATCCATTAACCAATAAGGCAGAGAGGATAACAATTATTTTACATTTTACAATGCAAATAGATGTAGTAATACATAATTAAAACGTTTATTCTTTTGTTTGTTGAATATGTATTCAGTTTTATTAGTTACTGTTTTAACTTGGTTTGGCCATGACAAAAGGAGAACCTTTAATACCTAACTTTAAACTATATGTCTATTCAACCATAATTTAACTCTTTGATATGAAATGCACCCTCACTTATTAATATAATTTTGTTCAGGATAAACATGGCTTTCATTTCACATCAAATATGTATTTATGAATATAACTTAACCCCTTAAGGACCAAACTTCTGGAATAAAAGGGAATCATGACATGTCACACATGTCATGTGTCCTTAAGGGGTTAATATGATTAAACTCTAACAAAAAGTGTTAGACATATTGTTATTTTCTTGCTTTTGTGTGGCATTTTAATAGTATATTTCATAATACTGTTAGCTTTTACTACATTAAAATGCATATATTTGTATTCAGCAGTACCTCATGAGTACAACAGTTCCCTCAATGTACAGGTCTTATGGGGTTTTGGAACGTTACAGGGTCAAATATAGGACTTTCCACTTTCCAGTGTTATTCATTGAAATTTGTCAGATTGTTTTGCTGGGCCTAAGTTGTCTTTAAGAGCGTACAGCAGCCCAGGAATGAAAATGACCCCCATATTGGCATACCATTTGCAAAAGTTGACAACCCAGAGTATTCAAAATATATATTTTTTTAAACTGACGATATAATTAGCCTTTCTCTGATGATATAATTAGCCTTATACATTTTGCTGCTCCAAAACACTCATATTTGTGTTCAGCGATATTTCACGAGTACAACAGTACCCCCCATGTACAGGTTTTATGATGTTTTACAGGGTCAAATATAAGGCTTGCCCATTTCAGTTTTTACACATTAAAATGTGTCATTGTTATGTTGCCTTTGAGACCATAGGGCAGCCCAGGAATGAGAACTACCCTATCATAGCATACCATTTGCAAAAGTAGACAACACATCCAGTCTTTTTTAGTAGCCACTTAGTCACAAACCCTGGCCAAAGTCAGAGTTCATATTTGTTTTTTGCATTTTCACACACAAACTGCAATTTCACTGAAGATGTCCTCGCCGTGATACGTTTTTTACTGTTTTGAAACACTCATACTTGTGTTCAGAGAAGTCTCCCAAGTACAACAGTACTCCCAATGCACAGGTTTTATGATGTTTTGGAAAGTTACAGTCCCTCTGCAGGCAGTCCCTTAGACTACTATTGCGATCAAATGGCCTGGGAGGACTGGACTTGCAGCAGGGGGACTGCCTGTGTTGTCTGGCAGACTCCCCAAAGAGGATTGCCAGGGTAGGTAAGTACCCAGAGGCTCAGGGGCTGCACACTATTACGGCGTTCTATGGGGACAAATTAGAATGTCGTAACAGCGTTAACAGGTTAATGATAACTTGGATGAACGTCTTTTAGATTGCAAACAATTAGAGTTAAGATTGATCTTAGTTGTGGTTTTGTAGATTGTAGATAGTTCTTTTAAATTACATGTAGTAAAATATTTTTCCTTGATACTAAATTATTAATCAAACCTTTTTTTCCATACAGCGTCTAAATTTAAAATACAATAAATAAGCTTTGTATTACTGATTTTTTATGCTAACCAAAACATGTTTATGTAATTCATGTGTATTATTTTCTAAAAATGGGTATAGGGTATCAAGTCTGCCCAGTTTTCACATATATACAATATTTAAATTTCACTAGTGAAATCTAAATATGAAGTGGGGGAGTGGCAATAGCAGATTATATAGATTTTAAGATACATGATATTTTCTGGAGGGATCCTTTGTCCTTCAACATGAAGCATCAGTCATTGTCTGGCTTCTTGCAGAGAAATACAATCATCTAGATACACTCAATAGAAGGAACCTTAAACAAGGAACATTCTTAGCTTCATATATAAAAATTGCTCAATTTACTCTCATGTCAGTAGCAGTTACTCACTCATAGACCTTGCAGCGGTCCATGTGACTGAATGCCTAGGATGTTTTCTGCAGTGGTGAATGATTTCATACAATATCTGTATTTTTATCTTATCAGGGGCTGGCACTGAATGTTAACTTTAGCGACTATTGTAACACGTTCCCTCTGAATAAAGTTTAAATGACACTTCCTTTTTGTCCCAAAGCACTGCTTTTTAGAGAAACAAATCTCTGTTCCAGGGTTTCATTCTGTCTCATTGCATCTCAGCAAACTTCTCCATCCACATTGCAGCAACTTGTGTAGGTCAAACTTCTTTATAAGCACACCAAGTACTGTACTGTAACTGTGCCTAACTTATCTGGACATAATGTCTGCTTTATGAAATATATTTTTTTCATTTTGGTGTCATTTTTAGCTACCTGCATTACCAGATAAGTGATCAGATTACAAATATGAATAATTACATTCCCATGTTTCTTCCCTATATTAGTTATATCTACCATGTGTGATAACAATATTATTTTTGCTTGTATGCAAAAATTCTAGATCATGTCTGAAATACTGAAAACTGAGAGATAATGTATAATTTATAAATACTTTAAGCCACAAATATTTCTTATTTAATAAATAAAGGAAACAAATGAAAATTGTGTACCTAAATCTTATTTTGCTGTTGTTCTTTCTGTTTCTATACTAAATTGTTGTTTTCTTCTACAGATTGTATGCATTCTTTCTAAAAAAAAAAAAAAAAAAAAACAACACAAACTCAGATTTCTTTCTTGTGTGAAGAATATATTCGTGAAGGACATTGGGCATATCTATATTTAGAGCTAGAACATAACAGGTAATGGGTGGTTTGGTCTCCTTGTATACATCCATCAGTAAAACCTGTCAAAAGTGCAGAATCTGAAGAACAAAATAATTAATCTCACCTTTTGTTTCCACAGCCATTGCAATGTGCCCTTGTTAAACGTTTTTTATTGTTTTTTTAATATGTTTTCTAATAACCAGATCTAAATGATTTTATGTTGGTACAAGAACATAACATATTGGAGGGGTTTCCAAAAAATGTCATTACAGGATATCCATAATTTTGCTGGTAATTTCCCCTCGTTACTGGGTGGTTCCTCTTTTCGTTTTGTTCAGGTGCAGTATACCTGTAACGGAGCTCCCTGTACCCCTGGCTGGGTACCTCCACCAAGGACCACTTCCTAGCTGGAGACAAACCGCAGCACTTCTGCCCACAGTCACTGTGGCTTGACTGGGGCCCTGGAACCACTTCCTCTTGGAGTCGAATGACTAGCCAGGCACTGGATGACATTCAGTCCTGGGTGCTCGAGTCCTTACAAGGACTTTCCCTGTAACCAGACGACACGTAGTTCTGGGAGTACAAGCTGGAATGTTTTAATCTGGCCAGATGGCCTGCTTTTATACATTTCTGATCACAGACAAGCACGCCCATGACACACCCACAGAAAACAGGATGATCCCTCCCCTATGCCTGGGAGATAATTGAGTCAGGAACTGTACAAAACTCAATTATCTCCAGGCACAAAAAACACACATTTTACAAACACCCCCAAAGTACCTTAAATATACATTTAAAAAACCCTAAAAGTTACATCTCCTGATAGCCCCGATCTGGGTGACCAGCATATCCAAAAATCACCCAGATCGGTTCAGGGGTTCGGGAATTTCCTGGAAGTCTTAATTTGACCGACCTCCCACGAGGATCCTGCCCAAAACAGTTCCATAAGATCAGGGCTAGCGGTCAGTATAGTTTGGTAGTTTAAAACCGAACAAATTATCGAACATAGTCAATATTCTTACCCTGGAGCTTGTTTCTCTTTTTCGTGGGAACGTTTCCACCGAACAGTGTCCTCCTAAGAGATGCTGGAAATCCAGCGGTGTTCGGGAGTTTCTGTGTCCGTTTTCATTTCCATGAACTCAATGACCAAACACCACTGCCTGTGTTTGTGCGAACAAGATGGCCGCCACCTCGTGGTCATCCATAGGAAATGCCGGCACCCGACGAACACTTAGAACACTGCAGTGGAAATTGCTACAAAGTAGCAATTAGGCTTAACAAGCTCCTGGGTGGTCTCCAGTTCGTGCGACTGTTCGGTTTCCGAACCATATAGTCCAAATACATGAACGGAGACTTTTACAGGGCCCACAGTCTGTGGGCAGGAGGTTGGCAAGCAGGCTCCTCCAGGAGCTCGTGGCAAACTCACATGGAAATGGGGAGTTTGTCACAATACCTATGCTTGGATATCTTATTTATTGTGTCCTAGCTTACATGGAGAGCATCATCATCAGTTTATCTGACTGATAAAGTTACGTTATAGGAAGGACCATTAAGAGATGTGGCACTGACTTCTGACATCAGCTTTTAACCCCTTAAGGACACATGACATGTGTGACATGTCATGATCCCTTTTATTCCAGAAGTTTGGTCCTTAAGGGGTTAAACACTGACATTGATGGACATGATCCTTTTTTTCAGCTTTTATTATTTTATCACATTGTAATATATGTAGATATGCAACATTTCCAAAAATGTTGAAGCAATGGTAAAAAAAAAAAAAAATTCTTTCTGTGTTTTTTTTCCCCCCACAGAAACAAAATAGTAATTTTTGGAAACATGAAGAGCTGAGTACTCTTATAAATTGAAAGTCATTCTGTTATATTGGGAACATAAAATGCAGTGTGTCTAGAAGTATTATGCTTAAAAAAATAGAGCTTATTTGCTTTTTTTTTGTTACAAATGGAACTACAAAGTTAAGAACATGTGGACTATAAGCAACATATTTTACTAATACATGAGAACAAAAAAACTATGAAAAACCAAAGTAACCATCAACATCATAAAACTGAGAAAACTAGTTTGTTTCCTCTAATCTTCCTCTTTATTCATAGTACCAACCAGAGAGATAGCTCTAGTTTTCATTAGAGGCACTTACTTGCTGGAGTGCTTTACATTTGTTTAGGAGAACCCTCTTAGTGCTGTTTTATTTAAGTTCCAATTTCATGAGAAGGCACATTAATAAAACAGGAAGGGGGCACCCCCTGGCTGTCCAGCTGACACTCACAAGGATTTCCTCTCTAAGTGCAAGAGTTCTCCAGTTCTCTAGTAATTATTTTTGAAATTTTTGTATTCATTGGGAAGCACTGACCAGTTGCTCCATATGAGAATAATCTGATTAATTCCTCCTAATTTAATTCTATGATGTATTTTTAAGTCAGACATGCAAGGATGCTACATTCTGGTAGCATTTGAGAAAGCATAATAAAAAAGGATGATCTAGAACACACTGGTAGGGTAGTACAGTTGTGTGTGCTAAAACTGAAACGTACCCTAATAACAGATATTCTTATTCTGCTCATGAATGCAATCATTTTTTTTTTTTTTTTATCTTCTGGTGGTCACTGAACCACTTCGTAGCGTGAGGTTTAATTTATTTCACTGAGATATTGACATGAATGGCTGTTAATATGAGTATACAGTTTAAAGACGAGACGTTTCATGCATAACCTCCCAAATATTTTTACAATCTAATTAATTGTATATATTTCACAGGAAGTGACATTTCTGAAATTGGATGTGTAGTGAGAAACCGTGATGGGTTTGTTTGCAAAGTGGGAATTGAGAAGCTGGAACAAATGATTTAAAAAATTTTGTTCTAAATATTTAGGTGGAAAAAAACAGACTTAGAGAATGTTTCCAATTTACCATTTTCTGGCACTGAAATATTGGTTTACCACTTGTCCTGAAAATTAGATTACTAATAGACAGGTGAAGTAGCACATTGTAGGCCAAATTAGCTGAATTGGAAACATTCTCTATCTCACTCATGTTCTCCAGTTTGGGTCTTTTCAAGTGAAACCTTATAAGTGAAACTTGCGTCTATCCTCTCATCTTAGTCCCACCTCTGACGCTCATTTCAAGGCTTCTCTAGGGCTGTGCCATTTCTATGGAACTCCCTTCCCTGCTCCGTTAGACTCACCTAGTCTCCTGACTCCTGTCACCTGTCATCCATCCCCCCTGCCCCCTCCAAAAAAGACTAAGCCTTTATTGAAAACTATTCTAGCAACCTACTTTTCCTGTACATTAAATATATCCTACCTTTACCTCTTGTCCCTTTACCCCAGTCCCACTAGAATGTAAGCCTGTTTGAGCAGGGGCCTCAACACCCTCTGTTCCTGTGTGTCCAACCCAAGCGGAATTTGTTGGCACTTTATAAATAATAATAAATATGACAAGAGATGTAGCTTTTGCAAACTGTTTTAGATGTACACCAAATGAAAAAAAGGCACATTTAAATGCATGCATCTAGTAAATAGTGATTTTTTTCAGTTTTAGTATTTGGGCATTGGAATATCCCTTTAAGCATTTGTGAGAGCAGGCGTGAACTAAAAGGAGTGTACAGAGTGCAGGTCACCAAGGCATCTCAAAATTGAAGGCAGGTTTCCATCTGTATCTACGTTGTCTGTAGCTACGGTGAAATCTCTTTACATTAACCCACCAACATTGCTTGTTAACAATGTGCATGGCTGGAATGTGAACCCACCCTGTCTCTCTCTCCAGCCCCTATTTAGTTGCATTCACATACACCCTGCTGCATATTCCCAGCTCCCTGACATGCCGTCATGAGGTTTGGTAAGGGAAGAGCAGTTTCAATACATCCATACATCCATAGGCGTGCGCACGGGGTGTGCCGGGTGTGCCTGGGCACACCCTAATCCCCGCGGCACGCCTATGTATTGAGACCGGCAGGGGAGATCTCAGGATCCCCCCTGTCGGCTCATGCAGAGCCGGCGCTATCCAAACGCCGGCTCTGCTCTCAGCCTCCCTCCCCACCGGCTCACAGGCAGGGAGGGTGGCAGGAGAGGACCGGCGGAGCTATTGCCAGCAGCTCCGCCGGGTTCCTCTCGCGAGATCTGAGCGTTGCCGCGGCAACGCTCAGATCTCGCGTGAGTGAACTCTAGCCCTGCGGGGCTAGAGTTCACTCTCCACTGGACCACCAGGGATGGCAGCAGCAGAACAAGGATCCCCCCTCCCAGGCATAAGGTAACAAGGGAGGGGGGATATTAACTGATCTGCCCCCACCTCCACTGGACCACCAGGGACAAGGAACAAGAATCCCCCCTCCCCACATAAAGTAAGAAGGGAGGGGGGATATTGAGTAATGTACCCCCACCTCCACCCCCCACAATCACCCACACACATAAAGCATCTACACACATACAGCACCCACAGACATACAACACCCACAGACATACAGCACACACACATACAGCACCCACACACACACAGCACCCCCACACACACAGCACCCACAGACATACACACATACAGCACCCACACATACACAGCACCTACACACATACACAGCACCCACAGACATACACAGCACATACACACATACAGCACCCACAGACATACACAGCACCCACAGACATACAGCACCTACAGACATACAGCACCCACAGACATACACAGCACTTACACACATACAGCACCTACACACATACAGCACCCACACATACAGCACCCTCACAAAAACACACAGCACCCTTACACACATTACACAAACAGCACCCTAACACACAGCACACAAACAGTACCCTCACAAACACAAACAGGACCCTAACAAATACACACAGCACACTACCAGTACCCTCACACACAGTACATTAACAGCACCCTCACAAGTGCACACACACACACAAACAGCACCCTCACACACAGTACATTAACAGCACCCTCACAAGCGCGCACACACAAACACCCTCACCCAGATAGTACACTACCAGCACCCTTACACACACATCACACTAACAGCACACACACACACACACACACAGCAGTGTATGTGTGTGTGTGTGTATATATGTGTATATGTATATATACATATATATATATATATATACATACATACATATATATACGCGGCGTGTGCTTGTGCCTTAGGGTGCACACCCTAATGCAATAGGCTGCGCACGCCTATGCATACATCACACGAAACACTACATATAATCAATATGCCACAGGAAAAACATCAACCTAGAGAAAAAGCAAGGAATGGAAGCTGGTGTGAAAATATTGTCCTCCTGTCTTTATTAAAATTTAGATTATAATCTCTAATTTTAAAACAGGACAGGCGGTTTCTTTTAAAGCTGAGGAACCAGAGCAAAGAAAGCATGAAGACGTGGATGAAAATAAAAGGTTTGAAACATAGATTCCCACGACCAATTAGCCGCTGTCAAAATATTCAAAATCATGCTTCTTCAAGAAAAGGCAGAGGAAGCCACTGTGCCTGGACTTAATTAGTGCCCAAGGAGTCTTTCACACACGTCAAGGAGAGGGTCTAGCGGATCCAGTGAGCCACCGAAGAAGAAGGCTTGTGAGGTCATATGTAAGCAATCAGGAGAGGGCCTTTACGAGAGTGGTGAAGAGGAGATTTTGCATGCATGTAAGCATGAATGAAGTGGGAAACACGCAATTTAGGAGACATAGAAAAATATGGATACAAAAGAGTGGGTTTTGGTACAATTATACACACGGTGAAGTTAGAGAGAATTATAGATGATAAATTCTCTCTAACTCTATGTAAGATACTCCACCATGTGTATATTTGTGTTTTAGACTTGTTGGTGTGAGTTAAGGTATTTTGAGTATCTGTTTTTTTGAGTATCTGGTATTGTTTGTAAACTCACTGGGATTTTGCACCTACATTGATTTTGGTACAATGAAGGATAGAAAAAGTTGCCACATCTGGTGAAAAGGAGACCTAGTCGACATCAAAAGTCTGAATGTCAGACACCAATAGAAGGACACCAAGCAAAGGAGTAGAGGGTAAAGGGATAAGAGATCTGAAATTGGGTTCACCATTTATATGTGAGTGGAAGAGTCATTGGATTTAAGGGTGTGGAGGAGAAAGGGTATTCAGGCACGACACTGGAGAGGCGGAGGGAGACAGGGGAGACAGGTCAACAAAGTTCTAATATATAAGTGTAAGGCTAAAGTATTGCAGCAGACTCACCTGGGCGGCAGTGACAAAGGAAGAAGATGTTGGAGGGGCCTGTTATGGTTTTAATGCATACTTCTTGTTTCTGATTGGTTGATTGCTTCTTTACATCTAAACTCTTTGTTTGCTGCTGGGAGGGTGTGTTAAAATTAGGTATCAAACATAATTTGATGTTTCATTTATTAAAGCTATGTGTCTCCCAATAGAGATTCCAAGACTAATTACTCAGGATTACATATTACTTTTAAACATGTTTAAAATTAACATATAAATAATATCAATAAAAGAGAAAAAAATAGTATCACGTATTAAAACCAAAACTTTGAATGACTTTCTTGAATGGTAACAATGCATGCTCTATATATTTTGAATATTTAAAGAGACACATTTTCACAAGTAGATAGTAAATCAAAGCTCTTTATATGATTTCCAAGTGTGTGATATAAAATACCAGGAATTAATTAATGCATGTTGTAACAGTGCCATCTCCTGGACAAAATATTGGAAAAAGTACATGTTGTATATTCATAGTTTTGTTATTAAAGGAACGCTTTAAGATAAGGGGGGACAATAAAAGGTTCAGGAGAATAGGGGGACAAGAAAAGACACGGGAGGGGGGTGGGCTATGAAAGGTTCAGGAGGGGAGACAATAAAAGGTACATTAAGGGGGATTATAAAAGATACAGGAAGAGGGACAATCAAAGGCACATTAAGGGGGATTATGAAAGATACAGGAGGGGAGGGGGGCAATAAAAGGTACAGGGGGGATATTTAAAGGAACAGGAGGGCCAGGGGGCACAAAGAGAAATGAGGAGGGGTTGAGGGGGACAAAAACACAGGGGCTGGGGGGACGGGCTGGGGGAAGGGGGGGAGGGGCTGGGGGGAGGAAGAGATGCACAAAGGGGTGAGGGGCTGGGGGAGATGCACAGAGGGGCTGTTGGGGAGAAAGAAACACAAAGGGGCTAGGGGGAGAAAGAGATGCACAAAGGTGCTGAGGTAAAAAGAGCCACACAAAGGAGCTGAGTGAGAAAGAGACACAGAAAATGGTAGGGAGACGAAAGACACATAAAATGGCTCGGGGTGGGGGGGGGGGGGGGAGAAAGAGACAGACAAAGGGGCTGGGGAAAGTAAAAAATACACAAGGGGGTTGTAAGAGACACACGAGGGATAAAATACAGTAAAGGGGACACACAAAGGGAAAAGGGGGCAAGACATTAAAAAAAATGGAATATAAAATGCTAAAGGGGGTAAGTTAGTCAAAAGGGGGTTTAGAAGACACACTGGTGAAGATACATCTTTTTTCGGCATGAAGGGGGGTGGCAAAATGCTTCTTGTGTAGTCAAAACTTCTTGCACCAGCCCTGATAGTGTATGTTCAGCTATCACTGCTTGTCATAGAGAAGCACTGGGCAATATACAGTGTCTGACATCAAAATACTTTGCTTGCAGCCACCAGACTTCAAACAGATTCAATAAATATTCCCCAAAATCAATTAATGAAAGGAAAAGCTTCACTTCTCTTTGAGTATGTTAGAGAGTTGATCTAGTGGGAAGTGTTTGTATGTGTTGTAGCAGTGTTTTTGAATGGAGTATGTGTGCAAGAATGTAGGGGTTTATATGTATGGAATATCTGTATGGGAATGTAGGGGTGTATATTATTATTATTATTATTATTTTATTATTTATATAGCGCCAACAAATTCCGTAGCGCTGTACAATGGGTGGACTAACAGACACATAATTGAGATCAGACCACTAGACGTACAGGAACAGAGGGGGTTGAGGGCCCTGCTCGATGAGCTTACATGCTAGAGGGAGTGGGGTATAGTGACACAAAAGGTTAAAGTAGGGGAATTAAATAGTTTGTTAGAGAGGGGTTTATTGAGTGCTTGGTATGTCATTTTTGACAGTTGCAGGAAAGGAGTCATGGGGTGGGGGACGAGAAACCTGCTGACAGTGTAATTGATACGCTTTAATGAAGAAGTGAGTTTTCAGAGATTTTTTGAAGGAGTGGAGGCTGGGTGAAAGTCGGATTGAGGAGGGAAGGGAGTTCCACAGAAGAGGTGCAGCCCTGGAGAAGTCTTGAAGGCGAGCATCAGAGGTGGGGATCCGGGCAGAGGATAGGCGTAGGTCTTGGGCTGAGCGCAGGGGTCTCGACGGGACATACTTGTGTATGAGGGAGGATAGGTATGTTGTAGCAGCATTATGTAGGGATTTGTAAGCAAGCGCCAGAATTTTGAATTGGGCCCTGTATCTAACTGGAAGCCAATGCAGGGACTGACAGAGCGTGGAGGCATGGGAGGTGCGACCGGACAGGAAAATAAGCCTCACACCCGCATTCATTATAGATTGCAGCGGTGCAAGCTGGGAACATGTAAGACCAGTGAGAAGGGGATTGCAATAGTCAAGGCGAGAGAGAACAACAGCATGAACCAGTACCTTGGCCGCGTCCGGCGTTAGATATGGGCGGATGCGGGGTATGTTCTTGAGTTGGAAGCGACAGGATTTGGCTATCGATTGGACATGGGGAGTAAAAAGAGAGGTCAGAATCAAGAAGAACCCCTAGGCAGTGAGCTTGCCAGGTAGAAGTGATAGTAGCGCCGTTGACTTGGATGGAGACAGACTCAGGAGTAGCAGCACTTGAGGGAGGAAAAACTAGAAGTTCTGTTTTGGACTGGTTGAGTTTAAGGAAGTGAGCAGCCATCCAGTTGGAAATAGCAGAGAGGCAGTCAGAAACACGAGTCAAGGTGGGTGGAGAGAGATCAGGGGAGGACAGGTAAATTTGCGTGTCATCTGCATATAAATTATATTGAAAGCCAAAGGAGCTGATGAGTTTACCAAGGGAGGCAGTATAGATAGAGAACAGTAGGGGGCTGAGGACAGAACCTTGGGGGACACCGACAGAGAAGGGTTGGGGAGAAGAGGCAGTGCCAGAGAAAGAAACACTGAAAGAGCGCTGGGAGAGGTAGGAGGAGCACCAGGACAGAGCAGTATCCCGTAGACCAAAGTTGCGGAGAATGTGAAGAAGCTGTTGATGATCAACAGTGTCAAATGCGGCAGAAAGATCAAGGAGGATTAGGATAGAGTATTGGCCGCGAGATTTAGCAGCAATTAAGTCGTTGGATACTTTGGTCGCAGCAGTTTCGACAGAGTGACCTAGAGTATATGGGATATCTGTATAGGAATGTAAGGGTGTATATGTATGGAATATCTGTATAGGAATGCAGGGGTGTAGATTATGGGATATCTGTATAGGAATGTAGGGGTGCATATGTATGGGATATCTGTATAGGAATGTAGGGGTGTATATGTATGTAATATCTGTATAGGAATGCAGGGGTGTAGATGTATGGGATATCTGTATAGGAATGTAGGGGTGCCTATGTATGGGATATCTGTATAGGAATGTAGGGGTGTATATGTATGGGATATCTGTATAGGAATGTAGGGGTGTATATGTATGGGATATCTGTATAGGAATGTAGGGCTGTATATGTATGGGATATCTGTATAGGAATATAGGGCTGTATATGTATGGGATATCTGTATAGGAATGTAGGGGTGTATATGTATGGGATATCTGTATATGAATGTAGGGGTGCATATGTATGGGATGTCTGTGTAGAAATGTAGGGGGGTATATGTATGGGATATTTTTGTAGGAATGTAGGCGTGTATATGTATGGGATGTCTGTGTAGAAATGTAGGACTGTAAATGTATGGGATTTCTGTATAGGAATGTAGGGGTGTATATGTATTTGAGTGTCAGAGTGTCTGTGTATAAGAATTAACAGTTCTATCTAGGGTTGGGCTAGGACACTCTATGCCCCGACACCCCAGAGTACAGCAGCCCACTTTCAAATTTCGTATCCATCCAACGCCCCTTTTTCTGTGCCTACCCCCTTGTTATTCATTGAAGAACTCTCTAAACCACCAAAGCCACAAGTCTCATTCCTTTCCTCTGCAACCATTCACATCATGCCATTTCCATTCATGTAACACTGTGTCATTCAAGTATTCATAATGCAATCCATTTCATGCTTTTCCACCTGTTTCATGCTTTCTGCCCCATCAACTGACCCCCAGCTATAATTTTGCCCATCCTTCATACCCCCATCATATCATGCCCCTTGTACCCAATTTCAGGGTTGTCCTCCCTAGACACCCATTTATTATGCTGTACTCATCATAACTCCCCCATACCAAGCAGTATTTTGCATATCACTTTACATCTGTCCGGTGCCCATTCTCCTTGTGCCCACCTGCCTGCCCCTCATTTCACTGTCCTCGCTTTTATGACCAGTCTCTATAAAAATAGAAACTTGTGTCCAGTTTCTTACCAGAAGGGATATTGTGTGTTATAGAATGTGCAGGGTAAATGGGAATAAGAAAACTCTATTCTATGAGGTATTGTTGACATGTAACCAGAAGCAGCTCAGAACTTAGTGACTCCTTCAGCGAATCTTGAAATGAGGCACCATAATTCCTTTATACCCCCAGAGTCACAATCCCTTGTCCCATAGTCCCAAAACAATCTCCCAGTGTCCTAATTCCCTCATCAACCCCTGCCTGATAGTCCTGGAAAGGTTCCATTTGGCTGTCACTCAGTGTGCTTGTCAGTGCACTAGCATTAGTTAGTCACCATTTGGTCTGATGCTGTTGTCGGTTCTGTGTGTGCTGCTACAAATTCTATGTCATTAAGGGACAGTGCTATGGACAATGGCTGGTTGGGTGTTAACTGCTGTCTGGCCGGCAGACATTTCACACAAGCCTATGCCTCCGCTACTGGCATCATTAAACTGCATCTCATCTATAGCACACTCCAAGGGATGTAAATCATGACATATCCAGAGCACTCACAACCATTTATGGCTTATATATGTATAAATCTATCACAAATTGTACTAGTAGGTATATCTTTCAAACAGTTTTATGGCAGATCAGCTTTTTATTAGTATTCCAAAATAGGCAAATAAAAGAGTGAGCAACTCCGCAGTAATTTAAAAGCATCTTTAATCCATTGTTACGCTCTCTTTGGTAATACAAAACAGAGTGTGCACTTATTCATGAATATCAGTTTACACAAGCACAAATTTACTATTATTTTAATATAAATAATGAAATATATATTTTTATGTGATGATGTCATTATTACATTTTAAATATGGAGAATCCCTATGCGCACCAAAGAGCTGCTGTTTTAATGTATATTTGGCAAACCAACTCTTTTTGTGTTGTGGTCTTTACTTTTAACACGCTGCACTGTACTATTTATTTATCTACTATCTATTAATTATTTTGACTACTTTAATCTGCAAGTTCCTAATTTGCCCTGTTACAGAGTATAATGAATGTGGCGGTGAGGATCATCTTCCTGTCTGCCCGCACCTACCACGCTTCCCCCTCTTTCAGTTCCTAAATTGGCTTCCCGTAAGATATAGGACTCAATTTAAGATCCTGGTACTTGTTTACAAATCTCTACACAATGCTGCTCTGACATACATACCTTCAGTAACACATAAATATGTCCAGTCTAGGCCCCTACGCTCTGCCGAAGGCCTACGTCCAACCACTGTTCATACTCCTACCTCTAATGCTCGCCTAGAAGACTTATCCTGGGCTGCACCGTTCCTATGGAATGCCTTTCCCCATTCTGTTAGACTTTCACCCAGTCTCCACTCCAAAAATACTTCAGGAAGCATATCAAATAAACTGTGAACAGCTTTCCCTCCCCGCACCCTGATTCCTCTCCTGCAATTGTCATCAAAACAAAACACTAAGCTCTCAATGAATACTATCCTAGCAGCCTACTTTTCTACCCTACCCTTATCTTTTGTGTCACTATGCCCCACTCCCTCTACCATGTGAGCTCATTGAGCAGGGCCCTCAATCCCTCTGTTCCTGTATGTTCAACTCGTCTGGTTAAAAAAACGTTTTTGTTAGTCCACCCATTGTACAGCGCTACGGAATTTGTTGGAGCTTTATAAATAATAATAATAATTAAATACATCATAAGACTATATAGAATTCAGGAACGGGTAATCACGTTTAATTCACAGAATTGCTTTAATGAAACATGATGGTCCTGCACATGTCATACCTTCAGTGTCGTTGACATAAATCCAACTACACTATATGACTAAAAGTAAGTGGACACCACTACTAAATATTGATTTCTGGTGTTTCTGCCTCACCCATTGTTAAAAGGGGATAATATCCAGTACATAGTCATGAAATCTCTACAGACAAACAATGCCAGTACAACTTGTCAATGTCTCCTTTGCCATAAGTCATAAAATACCTGTTCAGTAGAACAGATCAGCCCAACTGTAAGTAATATTATCGTTAAAATGAAGCATCTAGAAGATATATGGAGCAAAATGTTCATATTGGGGCAACTTGAGCACAATGGATCAACGTATTCATTGGCAGCTGTTATAGCCTCAAAGTGTGAGGGGATCTCCGTATTGATGCCCATAGTTTTTGAATGGGATGTCCAACATGGTCATAGGTGTCATTGTGTCGTGTCCACATAGTTTTGACCAAGAACATACCATTCTCTTGCAGTTTTATCAATGGAAAGCATCAGCTGACCACGGCTACCCAAGACTTTGTCATTGAAGCCGAGGGATGAGGAGGGTAAAGGGGGCATGACGAGTGCCATTTTGATAACATTGGGATAAAACCATTCATAATACGTTTAACCCTTTTAAGTAAGATGGTGATCTGGTACCCCGTATTTCTTTAATAATCAAATATGGTAAATTAAGGTGGCACTATCACAAATTATGTAGTTGGAGGTGCTATCTCTCTCTCATTAGGTACGTGGAACTCCGGGCTAAAAATTACATGGGGCTAAAATTAGATGCAGGACTTGCGGCTCCATATCCTGTCAACCATCCCCCCAGCAATGCTCCTGACCTCGCATAATCCATTTATGTTTTTGGAGTTCTTTTTTCTGTATTTCTGCCTCAAGGAAGTTTTGCAAATTAAATGCCAAAATATCGTTGAAAAAAAGTTTAATATCCCATTGGTCACCCATTTACAGAGGCTGTTTCACCTCAACAAATGTAATGATTACTTGGAAAAAATAATAAAATAAAATAAGGTTGTTTTTCAAGTTTTTTAACACAAGATGGCGCTATTGTCTTTATTATATTAGCCATAGGTTGAAAAAGTTTTTAAACATAAAACACCATCAACTATCTTATTAATATCCAGGCACAATATCTGGGATTAGGAAGGAATGAAAACAGATGTTGAGACAGCGTACAATAGAGACACATTAAATAAAGGAATTATATTTTAGTGAGTTGTCACTGAAGCCATTGATATTACCTACTCAGAGAAAGAAACGATTATTCTTAAACAAGTATGTCTAGCAGGTGTTTATTTTAAAATGTAGGGGGGCACTAAAGCCTTCATAGTACAGTGGGTATTGCATGGTACTTTAAATCTATCACAAGGTGTGAGAAATGCATAGTGTGAATAATGCTACAGAAATACTACCAAAATGTGAATCTCTTAAAGCAGCACGGCCACGGTTTTTCTTTCCGTTCTCCTTTCATTATGTCCCCACCCCCACCCACTGCCAGTTACTTTCATTGCCATTTATTGCCTCCTTCTTCCTTGTGCTGGATATCAATACCTAGTTTCTGCTCTGTTTCGTCCTCATATTAATGCTGCAAAACATCTTGGAGCATATTTATGAAAGTGTTCTGAAAAGTGATAACTAAATTCAGTTTCGCATACATTTTCATTTTAGAAAGCTACCAAATGTAAGAGTGCCGGGAAAACCAGAAGAGAAACAGAATACTTTTCTGCCTGAAAAAAGTGGTGGAAAAATGCATAATTCGGTCGTGTTGGTGAAACAAATTTTGTATTTTGTGATGGGGTCGAGAAGGAATATTTCCCTAATTTGTTGCAAAATTGGAAAGTACTTCAAACTGGGTTTTTTGCCTTATTTTGGATCAACAGCAGAAAAAGATGTTAGAAAGACTGAACTTGATGGGCGTCTTTTTTCAGCTATGTAACTATGTAAATAATATATTCAGAAATGTTGATTAGGGTGCAAACAAATTCACAGATTAAAAAAACCTGACGCCTTTAATAAATTGTACCAGAAATTGGCAAAACAAATTCACAGAAGATATAATGGAAGGGTTTCAGCAAAACTTTGATAAATATCACCCTTTGAGATATTTTATGTTTAGTGTATTCATCCCAGCATACCCTTGACATATGCACGGTCGTTATTCGGCAGGTGCTACCTTAGCTTTACCTTAAATAAAACACTGACACCGTTTATCCTGTTGGAGTATAACGTCCACAGCTTTATTAATTATTAAATATAAATAAATTAACATTTAGGGTCATTGTCCAACTGACATTATATTACTATCCCCCCGCACAATACCCTTGACAATGACCCTATCGCTTGAACAATAATTAACATTCAAATAACATTTAACTTGTAACACACGGCCTACCAGTGAGGCCCCATAAACATACTGTTAACTGTAGGGGTGTACCCAGACACCCCTACCCCCTTAGGTTCGTAGCCACCGAAGAGCTTGAACTTACCAACACTCACTTCCATCTGGCCTACTCCAGCCTAGGCCTTGGCCTTTCCATTTCCAATTCCAGCCAAATCCTTTTGGATTTTTGGATTAACACGCCCTGTTCCCGGCGCTGTGACCAGACGGGAACCAACCTCAACACATAGGGATGGTGGGAGGGACAAGTAACAGGTTAGTGAAATTCTGATTAAACTGGCCACTCTATAAGATGGCCGCTATTTAAACTGCCTTTTACTCCTCCCCCACTTTGCCCTGCCCTAAACCCACCCCTCAATCCTTTTCACCTGCCCACTCCCTGGCCTTGTCAAAGCCCACTCACCTGCTTCACTGTTCCGTGGGCTCCAAATGAGTAACATGGTTTGTATGAATAGCAAGCATCACAGGGTTATTCGCTAACAACCAAATTATAGCAAATTAAAGCTGCGTGGTAAAATTGTGGATAAAATAGAGGATGCAGAAACATTATCTAACTGAGATCTAGTCATAGCTTAAGTTCTTTAGCCTCAGTTTTACCATTCGGATTTCATTTGCAAAATGAAATATTTTTTTTTTTTATTGAATATCCCTGTTGGCATATAGAAAAAAAGCAACAACTTTCTTTAAAAGGACACTCATAAGTACCAAAACAACGTTGGCCTATTGGGAGTGTATTTGGTGTGTAGATCATGCCCCTGCAGTCCCACTGCTCAATTCTCTGCCATTTAGAAGTTAAATCACCTTGTTTATTCAGTCCAAGCCCCACCTCTCCCGGCTTTGACTGTTTAAACCTCAATATGATACAGAACTCAGGGTCAACAATGAGAGAATTCCAAAATCAGACCTGAGGCTTTTCATGACTCTGTTTGTGGCTTTAGCCCAGGTCCGCTCCCCCCTGCCTTTGAGCCCTCTCACCTCCCCCAGAAATGCCTCATCAACCTGTGAACTGTATACGTTCTGTCAGTAGCAATTTACACTCTTATTAGGGTTTATAAGCATTGTTCCCTTTATTTCCTAAATGTTATATAATCACTGCATTATATATTCCTCCAATCCCACACAGCATTTTTATTTTTATTGTTATTGAAAATATGTTTCTCTTTTCTGGTAGTGGGGTAATGTCACTATGGGCTTAGAAGAGTCATAGTAATTTTTACTGTCAATTGTCAGTAAACTATTGGCAATTATAAGAGTTTTTCCCAGTGCGCTTGTAGTGCTTACAATAAACATGTATTGTACGTTTGGCAATTATTTTTATAGAAAATGTCAGTTTGCTTTGACCCTTAATTGGCTTCCATGTCAAATCTCATTATTCTGATCTATATTATGTTTCATTTTCCTTTAGGTACATGTAATGAGTGAAGCAGTTGTCTGAAGTTTAACGTTAATGTCAAAGATTCCCATTGGTTCCTATCCAGAGGGATGCATTTTTTGTTTTCTTGTCAAGATAATTTTGATGGCCTGCGATGTGAATTCTTGTAACATCTGTTAAATTCTTCAGCCAGCTTTAATCATCAGTGATTGTGTTTTATTGTTATTCTTCGGACATGACTGATTGACTTTAACTAAGCTCCCACTTTATATGAAAGCACCAATTGGGAGTGAAATGCGTCAGCCAGGTTCATAAGTTATGATTTACATGACTGACGATTTGTGCGTGTGATTTTTATTTTTTATTTTTTAAATAAACATAATGTTGTGCTGCATTGTTTAATTTTTTTGGAATGCATTTTTTTTTCTTATTCAATTTTAAGATAGCGAAGGCCAAAATATTTTTTTTAACCCTTTGTATACCAGGGCATGAGAAATAAATAGCTTTGACGCTTGAACTTTTTGTGGAGTCACAGACAGCAATTTATAAAAATGTACTGAAAGAGGAAAGTGTCCCTTTGGAGCAAGGGCATACTTTAAAATGTGACAAAAAGACTGGTGTCTAATAGAAATATAAATCGTCCCCTGATTTATTACACTTTGCTTATACTGGTCTGACATACGAAGGGAATCATGGGAAAATGATGCTCAGCATATATGTGTGCAATTGCATGCGGTAAGATGTTGACAATTAATTATAACCAGCAACAGATATAACGCTATTTTTGCTGCTTACTAAACTGAACCCAATGTGTTTAGTGAACAAAAAATCCTGACTAATCCATCTTTGCTTGCTTGTGATATGAGGTGTTGCCTATATTTTTTTAAAGGTACACTATTGGCACCAAAACAACTTTAGCTTAATGAAGCAGTTTTGGTGTATAGAACATGCCCCTGCAGGCTCACTGCTCAATTCTCTGCCATTTAGGAACTAAATCACGTTGTTTATACAGCCCTAGACACGCCTTCCCAATATAATTCCTGAAAAAGAGATCTAATCTTTTAACTTCCCTTATTGCGCAGTGTGTTTAGTGTTAGTGTTAGGGTAGGGTTAGGATTAGGGCTAGGGATAGTGTTAGGGTAAGGCAAGGCTTAATGTTGGGTTAGGGTTAAGGTTAGGGGCATGATTAGGGCAGGTATACGATACGTTAGAGTTAGTGTAAGCATATGGTTAGGGGTAAACTTGTTATAGTGTTGGGACGGTGGTATTGGGTTCGCATTAACTATCACAAATGTATTTATTTTCAAGACATTTGAGGCATTTAACAATCAGGACTTCTATGTGAATCTATTTTGAGTTATTTTTCTTTAGTTGCACTGGATGTGTAAAAAGTATTATAAGCAGAAATGTGAAATAAAGCATGTAGATGCTTCCCCCCACCCCGACCCCCCTCTCCCCCCCATCCCCATTATTAACATTCTATTCACAATTAATATTGTGTACAAAATGGAAAAACAAAAATCCATTCTGTCCTTTAAAAACCAATATGCAGGACACTTAGAGAGAAACCCTTGAATTACAGTAAAATAAGGTTTTGTTTTGTTCCAGATCTGAGACAGTTGTCTCTATCCTTAAGGGATTAAGGCAAATTTGTTTTGCTTAGAGAGTCCCTTTAGTAATCTCCTCCCCACAATAATCATCCATACTTTCCTTCATTTTGTAATTTGTAACTGAATTCATATATACAAATACTTTTAAAAAAATATATATATATTTTAAATACCTTTAAATAAGAATTCCATTCTTAGAATTCTTTACATTCAACTAATCAACGCACAGATTAGTACAAGGAATCTGGACTGGGATTTGGGAATATAAAATGTCCACCAATGAATCAAAATAGTTAGGCAATCACAGTAAAGATAGAGGAACGAGAGTCAGTGCACAAAACATTGGTTTTTTTAGCATTCAAATTATGAATATATTATAAACCTCTCAAATGACAAAGGAGAATGAAGAAACTGATATTTGAGAATTACCCAGTTTAAGTGGAAAAAGTTTAATTGAAATATCTCTTATTTTTTGTGTGTTCACGAATTGACCATTAAATACTGTGTTTTTCCTTGTGTCAGTAACTGTCCCCAAATATCACTGAGAATCTGTATCATCTATTTCAGTCAAAGTTTTTCCTAGTAGATCTTTAGAAAACTCGTTTGCAAGAAGCCATAAAATTCTCTTGCATATTCAGCAACTGTGGGTTTCATTATAGACTCAAGATGGTCAGAAACAGCTTTCTTCTGGACCTCGTCCGTCTATTCTTGTTCTGAGAAATGAAGTCTATTCCATGTGAGAAATTGCCAATAACCTGAAGATCTCGTACAATGCTGTGTACTGCTCCCATCACAGTACAGTGCAAACTGGCTCTAACAGAAGTGAACGGTCCCAGTGCACAACTGAGCAAGAGGACAAATACATTAGAGTGTCTAGTTTGAGAAGCAGACACCTCACATGTCCTCAACTGGCAGCTTCATTCCATAGTGCCTGCAATACACCAGTCTCAATGTCAACAGTGAAGTGGTGGCTCCGGGATGCTGGCCTTTTAGACAGACTTGCAAAGAAAAAGCCATATCTCAGACTGGCTAAAAAAATAAATAAAAGACTAATATGGCCAAAAGAGGAATGACACTCACAGACCAGGAGTGGGGCAAGATCTAGATTTTGACACATAGATGCTTGATTAGCTCAAAAGCTATAGCTATAAAATTCTGACAAGGTGGTACAGAACACCAGACATGCTACGCCATATCAATAGCAAGATTCCAAGAGAGTGCTGGAGATGTGGATGGGAAGATGGGTCCCGACTGCATGTCTGGTGGTCCTGTCTCATTATTGTACCTTTTTGGAGATTGGTTCACTTGAAAATCTGTGAGCTTTCAAATCCCAATCTCGAATTTCAACCCTTGCCTATGCTCCTACACAAAACATGGTCGCCAGTGGATACATGACTTCGTCCTGCAAGAAATCACTAACTCTGCATCTCCTGAACGCAGAAACAGATGGGGGCGCCTTCACTCCTGCAAAGGGTTTCTAGAGTTGATGAAATCTAGAACATGGAATCACTGACTGCTGCCCTTAAGGGAACCTCTGATAAATCTGTACTTACCTGGATGCTTTGGTTCGACTTTATGTTGCGCTCTGCCTCAGAGACCTAGAGGACAGGGGAAGTGGGAACCCAAGACGTACCCGCCAACTCCCTGGCAATGACCGACTCTAACACGAGTAAGCACTGACCCAACAGACAAGGAACACCCAAATGTCTAGTTAATACTGCAGAGCCCCCCCCCCTCCCCCACTTCTGGACCCTACATATCCCTTCCCATCCCTCCCTTCTCTCTGTTTCCCCTCCCACACAATTACTATTATTATTACTATGATTTATTTATTTATTTCTCTTGTTTCTATCTTTTAGATATATTGGGCACAGGCTGCTGTATTTAGAGACCTGTCAATGGGCAATCTAATTACATGCCCCCTTAGAGACCTTGCAAACTCAAGGGCGACGTAATATCTTGTTAAGGGAAACTTGTTGGGCGACGTAATATCTTGTTAAGGGAAACTTGTTGGGCGACGTAATATCTTGTCTAGGACCATGTAACCCCTATTTTATGTCAGCAGTACAACACCCAAAACTTGACTTCACACAGTAACTTAGGCACTGTCGACACCAATTCTGAATGCCACTGTATGGTTATGCCTCTTATAAAATATGTAGACAAAGAGTATTAGGGGAAGGGAGGGGGGTAAACTCACTACACAAGCTCCAGCCTATAAGTGCCAATTGAAACCAATGCTTTATTGCATAATGATATTAGAAAGTCTCCCTTTTTCATTACCACTTGTTTTGGAAGTATTTATTGGCATACCATGCATATTATCTCTGTTATGCTATTAACCGCAATGGAAATTAATACCACGACAACAGCATGTATCAAAGTACAAATAGCTTCCATGTACTATTTTATTCCATTTTTCCTGCTAAAAACTAAAATAAAAATTGTCAAAAAAAATATGGGCAAAAGAACACTGACACTGGACAGAGGAAGATTAGAAAACGTGCTATGGGCAGACGAATCTAGGTTTGAACTACTTGGATCACATGGAAGGAAGAACATTCAGGAGCAGCGAGCCAAATGAAAAGTAGCATTTTTAGATAAATATAGAAAAGTGTTCTTGAATTTAGTTAACCGGACTTCATGTGAAATTGGAATTTTCGGTGAATTCTAAGCTAGAGTTAAACGTACAGAAAATATGTTGAATGAATAGTAGGAGTATGTGAAATTTAAGGTGCTTTCTGATAGAGTCAAGATTTTATTGATGATAGCGCAAGAATATTGTCCTGCACCTTGACTATCACTCCTAAATTCACCTTTAGTCCAACCAGCCTTCACTAACAGAATAATTTACTAAAGTGCCTACTTGGCATTGTGTTAACACACACCTGAATGCTCAAGACCAGCAAACTTCTAAACCTTTTATGGAGGTGGTCATATTTACTGATGACCAATTAGTCAAGGGCATTTGATTAGCAGCACCTGTCTGCTACTTAGCCTCTTCATTCCTATGGAAGCAGTAAGGGTGTACTTAGTTTTTCACACATGGTGTCCCTATACTGGCTTTTTTTTTGTTAAATAAATCTTTAAAATATTTACCTAATCTTAAGACCTGCTAAGCAACAGATCGTTGTTATGTCCTGATATCTAAAAATATAGAATTCAAATGGGGACTTTGTTTTTTGTACAACTGTATGCCCATCAGAATATTTAGAAGGAGAGATACGAGAAGTAAGATCTGCCCAGTTCTGATAGTGTAGCTATTACAATCACCTCTCTGACATTGTTTAAGAAACTATATAAAAAAAAAACATTTGAAATAATAGCTTTTAAAACAATTACATTAAAAAAATGCAAAAAAAAAATCAGTAAACCACGTTTTATTGAATAGTTTATTTTTTGTTTAAAATTGCTTATTTATTATAAAATGTGGAGTCAGGTATCTGAAATAAGAGTGTAATGCTGATGATTGTCTCCCCCTAGTGAAGGATATAATTTTCCTGTAGAAAAACGGGTTTAACATATGCTCCCTAAATGGTGCAGTGTTTGTTATGAAATGTTATTTCTTCAGATTGACTTATTATTATTATTATTATTATTATTAATAATAATAAATCCCCAACAGATTTCTCAGCGCTGCACAATGGTTAGACTGACAGACATGTAGTTGAAACCAGATACGATGGATGCACAGGAACAGTGGGGTTTACACGGTAGTGGCAACAGTTGAGGGAGGAAAAAACAGAAGTTCTGTTATGGACAGGTTTAGTTTTTTATTTTTAATTAAATTCTTTGCGAAGGTGGTACAGACAAGCTTGTGGTGCCACAACAGCTAGAGCAAGCCATGCAAACAATAAAAACAATATGGAAAACATTTGTGTGGCATGCAATATTCCTGCACATGTTTTGTAGTAATGTAGGGTATCATAATAGATGCATAATATCTAGTGATGGCTCCACCACAAGGGAGTCTAAAAGTAAGAGATAGGTTCAATATACTATAGATGACTGGGCTAGAGAAACATTTGCGCTGAGAGGTTACTAAGAACAAGAATAAACATAGCATGTTGCTTTAACTAAAATGGGTTGTCAATATTAGCTTAGCCTTATAAGGCAAAGTCCCATGTGTAATCCTCATCCGATTTCCACCATGGGCAAGACTGTGCCCCTCTCTATGTCACCGTTCAGCAGACTGGGCGTCAGAGATTGAGGTGAGGCAGTACCTGGGTGGCAAGTCAGGTCCTGTGTTGTTTGCTGGCGTCCACTCCGGCCATGATGTTTCTCAGGAGGCCCCCATTTTGGTCGATAGCTAGGAGTAAAGCCTCAGTGTTGCTGCCCCGGAGCGCCGCCTTCTCCTCTTGAGGCGGTCCACCC